>NC_089824.1:66470487-66781558 GCF_035046505.1 Tiliqua scincoides
AAGAAAGCATCAACAATGTACGGGGGGGGGGGGGACGGACGGACGGACACAATATTATTCAAAGAGCACAACAACTTTCCTCAGTGAGGCCTTTGCCATGCTCCACTTTATAATTGCTGAAGCTGCTCAGGTGAGAATTATTATTGACAATGAATGCTGCATTTCTCACCAGTGCTAACACTCAGGCTCCTGTCACTGCGAAGTGATAATGACTGTTTCAGAACAATGTGAACTGAAAAGAGATCTGCAAGGCAAGTGTTTACAGTGAGCGGCAGAGTGTCTTTTGCAGAGGGCCAGGTAGTCCAATTGGCTGGTCATTAGACTACCAGCCCCACAATATCTGCTCTTAGATTTGCTACTTAGCAAGTACATGCCCATTAATAGATACACCCCTTTCCTCTTCATGCTGAGATTGCACTATCATAAGACTGGATTCCATTTCATCAAGGGAAGATTCCTGCAATAATCTTCTTTCCATAGCATCACATGTAGCTATGCGAATACTGTGACCTTGAAATCTGCCAGTCATCTGGATCCACCAACCCTGGTTTATGGATCAGGACAGAGTGACCAGATACAATGGAGGACAGAGTACCTGTACCTTTAACCACTGTATAGAAGAGGGAATTTTGGCAGGTGCAGCTTTTAAAACCCTTCCATGTTGAGCTGTACCTGCCAAAATTCCCTCTTCTATACAGTATCTGGTCACCCTGAATAAGTAGAAGTCATTGGCTAGTCACAAAATAAGTGGGGTGTGTGCGTGCGTGAGTGTGTGTGAGAGGGAGGGAGGGAGGGAAGGAAGGAAGGGATGCTCAGTGGAAGAGCTACAGCTCTACTTTCTTACAAGCAGAAGATCCCAGATTCAGGGCTCAATTCTTTGGCACTGCTAGAAACTGTGGTGCAGTGTGTCTATCAGTGTCTCCAGAGCCCTCTATCGGCATTGGTAAGTTTGCAAAAGAGGCGTATTATGGGTGAGGTGGAGGAGGGCAGGGGTAGTTTCAGGAGGTAGAGTGGGAGGGCATGGGCTGGAAGGGGTGGATCCCAGCGTTAGCTACTTGTGCCAGGATCCTGTCTAATCTTTTTGAACCCCCCACCCCTTTTCTCTCCTTGGACTTACACCATCAAAATGGCCTGTGGGAGTTTGAGGAGACCCATAAAGTATCAGGCAGCCTATGGGGGCATAAGTAAAAATATATTTACTTACCTTCTGCAGGTTGTCTGATTGCCACTGCGCCCCCCCCCCCCCACAGTATGCAGCACAGCCTCCACTGGCATGGCTGTATGTCATAATGTGGTGGGGGATAGGATTTGGCAGTTGTCCCCAGGATCTCCAGGTAGGGATGGGAAAGCCCTCTCAATCCAAAACCTTGGGGAGTCACTGCTATTCAGCATAGGAAATGCTGATCTAGATGAATCAATGATCTGGTCCAGCACAAAGCAGCCCCACATGCTCTGAGGGCACGATCCTAACCAGGTCTACTCAGAAGTAAGTCCTATTTTGTTCAATGGTGCTTACTCTCAGGAAAGTGTGGTTAGGATTGCAACCTGGATCTTCTAGGTGTGCTGAAAACAAAGTCTTTTTTAAGATCTTCCCCTTGTATTCTAAACTTGTAGGACCCTTGCCATGCATGGATTATGTTTGGAGAATAGCCTTGCCTGTCAGTTACTGCTGCTTTGCACTCCTTTGCCTCCAGCCTTTCAATATGCAGGCCAACACATGTTCCCACACAGGACTTTCGCCTTTACGAGATCCTAACTGTGCAATGGGTGTTCAGATTATCCCACCCCTGAGGAAAAAAAGGTGCCAGCTCATCACTTTGATTCCTTGCCTTTGTCATGATCCCTCTGTTGTGCATTACGGTGGTAGTTGAACGGTTTTACAATCATCTGGATTTTATTGCAGATGCGAGTTCTTGGTAGTCTAGTAAAGTCAGGCATTAACACCCACTTGAGATTGTCAACACTGTAACTGTAGGACAATGTTCAAGATTATTGTATTTCTGGGTAGATTTATGAGGCGTGTACAGTGCGTTAAGTAGGACATGAGCAATAGCGTTTCCACAATAATGTTTTGATGTTCTGTTTTGTTGGCAACATTGAATCCAATAAATTTCAGTCTTGTGCGTTTCCTCTATGCTGTTGCTTCTAAAGTACATGATGGTATTAAATTCCAGGATCTTCAGGAAACTACATTGGCAGATCTGCCAATATAATTTTTTATCTGCTCAATTAAACTGCCTGCATGAAGCTGAAGTAGTGTATATCTTTATTGTTGTTGTTGTTGTTGTTACTATTTTGATATCAACACAGATGGTGCTTTATAAAGTAACTAAAAAAATATATACATTATTGTTCCTTCTTCATCCCTGTTGCATAGGGCCCCATATTTCCCAGGAGCTACTCACTGTTTATTGCAATCACACATACTTCTGTACTGAAGAACATAACACAACTAACAGTCCAATCCCATGAGCACAAATCCAAGTGGATCCTGGAAGACAGATCGAAGCCAGGAGGAGGGATAGGATATAGGTGGCACCACTTCCTCTTGGACTCAACATTCATCCTCCCTGCCCTGGTCTCTGCCCTGTTCATCCCCCAACCCACCCTTTGCCTCCCGTGCTGACTTGCCAAGAACAGTTCCAGTGTTGGTACATGTTGGCATATGGTGACCTAGTTAGGCTTTATGGCATGTTGCTCTTTGTAACAGCCATATAGGGACCGGTGCTTTTCAACCTGTTCATAAATGACCTGGAGACAGGGTTGAGCAGCGAAGTGGTTAATGGAAAAATCCATTACGGGTTACAAGCCATAATGGGTATGTGCAACCTCCTGATTTTAGAAATGGGCTACATCAGAATGCCAGATGGAAGGGAGGGCACCAGGATGCAGGTCTCTTGTTGTCTTGTGTGCACCCTGGGGCATTTGGTGGGTCACTGTAAGATACAGGAAGCTGGACTAGATCCAGTGGGCTTATGTTCTTAAGGTTCACAATATTAAAAGTTGCAGAAGAAACCAGCAAACAGACATGAGAAAAGACACTGTGCTGGGATGCAGAGAAGACAGTTACTCTACCTATTCTCAAAATATGGGAAGTTGAAGGACAGTCCAATTCACACTATGCTGCCAGAATGTGAATTCTAGCAGTGCATAGGCCAAATATGATTGGGCTGTGAGTCTCCTTGACTCCATCTTTAAACCGTTGTACAGACTTATGGAGGCCATTTCCCCAGGCCCAATCCCTCTCCATATTTTGCTTTTCTTCCCAACCAACCTGAAGAAAAGTTCTCCAGACCTAACAGCTAATTTTGGGTCATTTGATCCTGATAAATCCAATACTACTTTCCCCCTCATGGACAGCATGGCTACCTACAATTTCAACAACAAAACAAGTCTTGGCTCCCAGGACCTTACATGACACAAGGGACATGACACAACATGACACAAGGGAGGCACAAGGGAGGCAACATGACACAAGGGAGGCAACACAAAGAAGAAGATGGAAATGTGGATAATCTAAACTAATAAATATTTATTCGACTCAACTCTTATTGGAGTAGACAATAAATAATTTGACAAGGTATGGTGATCATTTTTGCTCTGCCAGAATTCCTCCTCATTGCTATTTTAATATTTATGGCTTGCTTTTGTAGCTAATCTAGCTGAGAATCCTGCAGAAATTTAAAGCAGAGGTAATGAAAGAATAGGAAATGTATGCATTGATATTAACCAGGCTGAGGAACATGTGCCTGAGGAGAACAGGTACTTTTGTTTTATGTTCAATGAGATACTGTTTGTACATTAAAGATTTTGGAGATGAGTTTGAACCGACCAGAAACCTTTTCTCATTATGAAGCCTGTGGGATTGCCAAAACAGGAAGGAGAAACAATGACCTCCAGAATTGAACATAGAGGATCAGCCGTGAACTGGTACCTGTTTCAACTACCACCCCATCTTCATTGTAGAGGTTCCAACAACAATAGGTTTACCAATTACTTTGTCGGCCAAACATACATGGGTGTTGATCTGCACTTGGTTTTGTGTACCATCAGTTGTGTCATTGCACAATTGGTGCTAATCTGATGCTGTGGTGTGGGGGTGCCTTAGCTATGGAGGAACAAGCACGGTAATATTACCTTTGGGCAAATATACAGCAGGGTCCTTCAGATGTGAGTTGAATGCATTTCTTAACCAATTTTTTTAAAAAGGTGTTACACCATAAACGTAGTCCTCACAAAGAGCTGGTGCAGTGGAGAACCTGTGTCTGAACAGTAGCGGTGAGGAGGTTAACATGAATGGTCATAAATCTACATTTCTATCCATAGAAAATGTGCATATAAAGGAAAGAGTCAGGCGAAAATGCTTCTCCTTGATGTGTTAGTTTCATAGGTATGGAAGAACACTGAATCATGTGAGTCCCTAGATACAACCTGGACTGGTACAGGTTGTTTGCCACCTCATCTACTTTCTGTGAGAGAACTACAGCTGGATCATCCCTGTAATGTGAAAGTCTCAAAACTGGTTTAGTCCAACATTCCTTATTTATGAGACATACTTATCCATGACCTCCAGTAACAAGTAACAGAATGGTTTGAAAGGGGGGGGGGGGAGAAAAATCTGTTCTCCGCTGGATTTGCTTCCTTTCTAAAATTGTTTATCCAAGATACCACTTGGCAATCCTTTGGATTATCAATGTGGATTTTTGTATCAAGATTTTGCACTGATACTTTTTTTTTTTTAAGGCAAGTTAGAGATTTGTACATTATAAAGAGCTAAATAAATTATTCAAGAACTAATAATACAGAAAGTGTGAACCTGGAATAAAATATTACCCTCTCCTGGATTCGTCCTATTTAATTTTTAGCACTCTCTAAATTCCTGAGTTGCATTTTTCTAAGAGGTTACAACAGGAGTCATTTTTTCCTCTGTTCTCAGAACTTGAGGATTCAACCAAGATTTGCTGCAAAATCTTAAATAAAATTGTTCCCCTATACAAACAAATCCATTATAGTATTTCATCTTTATTGCCTTTCTGTTTCTAGTTACACAATGCCTTTAGCAATAAAGCCCAAGCAGCATATTTGCTCTGTACCCATCAGTACTTAATATGTACACAAACCATAACATATGCAACTCCTTATGTATACTTTTATTAGTGGGATCAGGAGATAAATATACTGTAGTTTCAAGCCAGAGAGCGTTCGCCGGTAGAGATCTGAAAACAGATCTGACCAGCAGCACAGAATAGGATACTATAAAATCAATACGTTCTAACTAGACTATTTCCCAGAGTGAGATGTTCCAACATATTATAGTCAGCACAGGAAAGGCCGTTTCTTTCAGAACATGATTAAGAGTCTACCAGACAGGTCCTAAAGCAAGCTTGTGCAACTTATGGTGCAGACTGCCTTCATACAGCTTAACAGCCAAGTGCAGCAGTCTATCAGGGACCCTCCAAGCAACAGCAAAAATGGGGAAGTTTTCGAGCTAAAAAGCAGCTGGTAGGTTTGGAGTCGGCTTGAATTCCCAGCACATTTCAATTGTGGGCATTTCTTCTTCTTCTTTTTTAAGGGAATATGACAAAGTTCAGGAAAGGCTCAAGGGAAGAGCAAACATGGGTGAGAGTTTATTTGAGGTCCTGTTACTCCAGGTTCCGTTGAACCTTTTTCGGAGGCTTTTGATGTTCTCTTGAAAAAGATTGCCTACAATCAAAAAGCATCAGGAATTAAAACCAACTCCCATCCTACCAGCTGTTTTCTTTTCCTTTTTAATTTTTTTTTTTTTAATTTTTTGACAATGCAGGTATACAGCTGTTGCTGATCCCCTCTAGTCTCTGTGTTTGAGGTTATCAAGCAGCGGACTGATGGTTTGTTTTTCAGGAAGAAAGATGCAACACCTCTGTGCAGGACTGTCAGGGGGGAGAGGGGTCTACAGGGAGGTTCATTCCTATAGTGGTATCATAGTTTTTACTTTGGTTATATAATATTGATTACTTGACATATTTTTAAAAATGTGGTAGCAATTACATTTTAGCCTGTTATGTAAGTTTATCAAATCCAAGAAAATCACTATTTCTAAAAATTGATGCAACACCATAAAAGAGAGGAAAGATTCTCTTCAGTGATATTGCTTGAATTATATAGGCTTAAATTTTGCCAAAATTGTTATTTTTAAATTATCATAGGATCAACAGGGGAAAAATCTTCATAGTATCAGATTCAATAGCTGCCTTGAGCTTTCAGGACTCAGCTGTCAAAACATCATATGACACATCTGGACCCCAAATTTATCCCCTTGTAGCTAAACATATTAAAGGACCAGAAGCTGCACTGGTGCAATGGGGCTGCATCCATTGCAGTTTGGGAAGCAGCTGAAATTCTCCTCAGGGTAAGGGGATTTGTTTCCCTTTACCCCGAATAAAGTCCCAGCTGTCCCTATGAGGCTTCTTGGACCTGTGCCAGCTATTTATCTGATGCAAATCCAGAAGCTGGGTGAACAGGGATGGGGCTAGGATATGGCACAGGCCTGCTCTGCCTCCCAGGGTCCAATTCACCCCCCTCAGTTTCCAAACTCCCTTTCCTGCCTTCCAAACACCATTCTGTCATCCTCTCTTACTCCCTGCATGGACCGGTGCAACTTTACCTGTGCTGGTTGGTGCTGCTCCAGAATACAGTGCTGGCCTCTGACACAGGCCATTAGACCAGCTCTGCCAACTCATGAGTAGTCATAAATGTGTTTTACAGCAACACTTGGAGCCAGCATAGTGATGGCTGTGCTGGCTCACAGACAAGTTAGGACTGCGCTGTCATTGAGTTCAGTAGTACTTACTCCCATGTACCGGCATATAGGATTGCAGCTCTAGCAATGACAACAGCGTTGTGAACATTGTTAGTTGAAAAATGGTATATGAATTGGAGGCAGGCTGTGCAGCATGGCCTCTCCCAATTTGAAGAGACACTTGGCCGACAGACTGAGGCAAAGAAGGAAGGCCCACAGCCAGGGAGACGCACCAGGGAAAGACTACGTTTGCTCCCAGTGTGGAAGGGACTGTCACTCCCAAATTGGCCACTTCAGCCACACTAGACGCTGTTCCAGAACCACCTTTCAGAGCGCGATACCATAGTCTTCCAAGACTGAAGGATGCCAATGATAAGTTATCATTCTCATTTGGGTGGAGTTCTGAGAACCAAACTAGATTCAAGCAGCTGGAAAACAGAAAAAGATAATAGCAATGTTTGAGATTTTTTCAGCTGAAACCTTATGCCACAAAATAAATACTATTCCCACTTAGATTCCTTTACCTTTTGCCCAAATATGTTTAAAAAGTTTGATTGGTGGAAAGATGATTTAGCCTTGCACCCAACTGTTACCTCGCAGAACCGTCTACTTCTTCCTTATTGACTCTTGCGCCTGACATCTGGTCCCATCGAAGTTCTGAGGAGCTGGAAATCTCTTGAGAACTGTGTGCACCCAAACAACAAGCTCTTCTATTAGTAAATTATGCATAGAATGCATTTTGTGACTCACCCATAAAAAAATCATGAAGGAGACGTGGCTGACAATACAAATTTCTACAAAAAGAGCTGCTTCGTTTGTAAGGCTAAAGCTTGATCTCTCCACAACTGTGCTATCAGCTTTTTCTTTTTTAAAAAATTATATTTTGTTCTTCTTATCCTCTTTGTTGTTAGTCTACTATGCACAGTTCCACATTTAAGCATTCCTTATTTAAACTGTGCTCTTTCTTGGCCCTATCTACATCAATTGTACTCTGCATTTTCTGCAGCTAACATGTGAAATGTGAATGGCAGGAAGGACATTAAAGAATGGCATCTTTAAATACGCTGGTATAGATACCTAGCATCCCTGTTAACCCTATTCCGTCATTCATCCCTGCATACATTCCAGGCCCGAGGCAAGGAAAGTGTTCCAGTAAGCCATGCCACCCACCACCATGTTCCAGAAGCCCTTCCCTCCATGCATTTAGTCATCATGGACAAATCCTGAAGGCACGGGAAGGACAGAACTTGAGGAGTTCACTGATGGGAGCAGGGTTTGCCAATACATCCCCCCCCATGCACATCTAAAATGGACATGCGAATGAATGACTGGACTGACAGGTCCTCAAGATGTGTACACAGATGTTTATCATGTGACAAAGAGTTTTCACATGATGTCGTCCCCTGGGAAGCAATGAGTCAAGGATGCTCATCTAGCCATGCTCTTCACCTACTTACTGGTGCACTCATGGCAAAGGCAATTGTGTAAGTTGTGAAGCTGCAGTAAGTCCAGGGGATAAAACCAGTCACCTCAATTCAAGCTATTCAGGACCTAGCAGTCAAGAAGTATTTGGATACAACCAATCTTTGAATTCCCTGAGGGCCCAATCCTCTCGAACATTCCAGGGCCAATGCAGCCTTGAGGTAAGGGAACAAATGTTATCTCACCTTGAAGAGGCCTCTGTGATGCCGTTGGCACAGCTACACCAGCACCGGAAAGTTGGATGGAATTGGGCCCTGAGGAAATCAGTGAAAATACAGACTGTTATAACTCCAAAAAAGTTCATGTTTGAGTGAATCACATAAATAGGGGAGAAGAGAAACAGATTGAGGTTATTTTATGCAACATACTATGTGAATGAAATGTATGCTGGTTTCAGCTGAAGGTATCTGCTGCTAGATCTTTATATTGCACCTGAAGATTTGTGCCTGAAGATTTGGGTATGGCAAAGATACCTAACACTGCCTGGCTGACTGGCATCTCTGCAATACAAATACCAAAAACAAATGTCTTGAGCTGCTCAGTCCCAGTTCCTACTTGTTTACTAAAACACCTTTTCTAGGTGACTTCCCCAGCAAATATTCAAGATAGGAGAATGAAGGTAGCCAGACAAGTCACGCTCACTTGTAGAAACCCACATTCTAGGAGAGATCAAATACCATTTCAGTAAATATCAAATTAGACAAAGAACTTTAAAGCTAAGCCATGTGGGAGAGAAAGAGGGCTGATACTCAGTATAACTCTATTTGCACTTGTAAGGAAGAACATCTGCATTCCCAGCAGAAAATAACAGATGCTGCACATTCTAAGCAAAATCATATATTGACAGAAAATAAGATCGTCCAGCCCTGCAAAGTGGAGTGACTCCTTGACTTCAGCAGGTAAAATGGAAAATGCATGGTTCAGATTAGGGAACTAATCTGGTTCAGTGCTTCTAATCTGCCACATGGTTCAGTGTGGCATCCTGGCTAACGCTGCAAGCCTTTGCCCACTTACCTGGGAGTAACTTCCTTTAAACTCAGTAGTACTTACGTCTGAGTAGACACACATAGGGTTGTGCTGTAAAAAAAGCTGAGATGCAAAAAAAGGGGTCTTCATTTGTTCTGATCTTACTTCTGCCATGAACTTACTAGGTGACACCATGTGAACCATTTCCTCTTGCCTCAGGTCTCCAAGGAAATGATGCAAATAACAGGGTTGTTGAAAGAATTTCATCAAGAGGATACATGTGAAGTGCTCTGCACACAAAAAGTTCTGTTATACAAGTCAAGCATGTCTCCTTTTATGTGATCTTTCACTTGCTCCACAATAGAAAGTATAACAGTGAAAAATTAAAATGCCAGTCTTATGTTTTGTGCAGGAGTATCCCAGTAACTGGCAAATATGTGACTTTATACTGGATCTCATAATATGGCAAGGGCAATAGAAAAGAAGCAGCTAAGATACTATTAGTCTAGTCACCCCATTTGAGTCCTACAACGACATGCAATGTCTCCAGTGGCTTTGGATATTTTAACTTTTGGAATTTTAAAAAAAGTCCCTAGAATCAGACTGGGAATTCTTAGAAAAAAATATTATGGCATTTTCCCAGATAGCTGGATTTGCTTTATAAAGGGAACACCCCAACATGTAAATTAATTGCCGAATTAACTATGCTTTTGCAACACGTGTGAGGAATGTGAAGTTGCAGCCGGTGCAGTTGGTGGAGCTGATCAAAAGATAGCAAAGTTTACAAAATGATTGTGTGGACTTGTATTCCCTGTAGACTTGTGCAACTTTTCTTCAAACATATGCTTGGTACTGAACATCTAATAGCCATCAAAGCAAATGCACATATTGCATGAAAGGAAGAAAAAAAAAACATGAAAAAGTTATTGAGACTGTACAATTTCCTTTACTGCAAAAAAAAAAAAAAAAAAAAAAGGAATAACGGATAGTTAAATGAGCTTTATACTTCTGGGATAAGAAGACCTCAATAATTCACATGGGAACTACCTGGAACCTTAAATGAACCTGAGCAGTATCTCATATTTGAACATCTCTTAATGGAAAGATGACGAGATGATAAAGATTATGTATATACTGCTTTTAGACAAAAAAAAGTTCATAAAGCTGGTTACATACCAAAAGAGATGAGAACATTGTTCCCTGTCCCAAAAGGGTTCTTTGCTCAAATACCCCAATAAGACAAGAGAAAAGGAGTTTGGATTCAATGGGCCACAGCCTTATTAAAATTAAATATAGATACTTTCAGTAGTTCTAGCTCTCTTTGCATTCCAATCCCATTTAGTGTAAGCTCCACCCTTGGAGCAGACAGCATGCCACTGTGAATTTCCTCTTTCAGGCATTCCAATCATGATTCAAAGCTGTGGATCATCTGCTGAAAATCCCAGTAGGACCACACCAACCCTTGTATGCCATCAAGGAAGCTCCAAATTTCATCACAATCTCCCCCCTCACCCTCACCCTCACCCTCACACACACACACACACACAGGCTGAGAAGACATTGAGGTTGACTTTGCAGTCATTGGTCAAGGGGGTCCTAGCCAGCAAAGCGAGGAACTCTGAAGCTCAGTCTTGGGTTGCCTTTGACTAATCCACTTGCCTCAGAGTTCACATCAAAGCCCTTTTAAAATCCTGCACTGTATCTGCCATTTGCAACCACTAAACCAATGCACCAGGTACTCTCAAACAGTCCGGAGTAAACAAAAACACCAGCTACCACATGCCAATTAACCAGACAGCAAACATTCCTACTCAGCCCAGAAAAAAGGTGGCCAGTTAACCTCAGGCAGTTCTCACAGGCAGATGGGAGGAGTAGCTTTCAAAGGTAAACCAACACTGTGGCTCTCCATAGCCCTGTTCAGGACACCTCCCCTCATTTAGTCCTCACCAATTAGCCATTCCCCTTTTACTGCCTTATAGGGCAAGTTCCCCGCCCCTACCATCAGTGTCCTTGGCAGATGGGAATACAATCCAAAAACAACTTTGTATATTTGACACCATCACATAATACACAATATATCTAAGGCCTTGGCCACACTCTTGCAAAACTCTGATCAGAACTTTTTAGTGTTGCTTTGGATCAGGAGGTTTATAGTAAGGCAAAAGGGCGAGTTGTTCTTTAGGGAACAAACCAGTCGGAAAAGAAGCAACTCATTTGTTACATCTGGCATCCCTGGAGCTTACAATTACATTGGACAAATGATGACAAATTGAAGGACTGAGAGCAAATTCTTATTTCTTTCTTACTATCTGGGGTTGGCATTTCACACTTCTGACAGTCCAGGACTCATATTTCCGATGCCACTTCTGTACTTTCAAAATGGTCTACAATGATACAAATACAGAAATTCTGAGGTCCCAAAATAAAATTGTGCATCAAATAAGGGGAGGGGAGAGTTTCGTTTCAGAAATGTACTACTAGTGTGGGATAGGCATTTGTTGGTTTTCTGAAAGACAAAAAAAAGGAAGAAAAAGTCTTTTTTTAAAGCAGTGTTTTTGTATTGAGTAAATATAATATTCAATTATCTTTTCACTCACAGTGTAATCCTAAGCATGTCTATCAGAAGTAAGCCCTGCTGTACACAATGGGACTTACCTTTGAGTAGACATTTGGGATAGCGATCTCCATTTGGGAAAGGCCCAGATGTTACCCTGGTGTGTTTCTAAGACACATGTAACTTGTACGCACATGAATAATTTAAGGAAATCAGGAATGTCACTCAGAGAATTGGGGATGGGAAACTGAGGTTTTGTGGTTGTGGGAATGAGACAAATCAATGAGAAGAGACATCAGTAGGAAATATCAAGATTCCAGTTGCAGCAAAAGACCATGGTGGAGTTGTGGATCTCTGAAGCCTGAGCCTGGGCCAGAGCTACAAAAAGGAGGGAAATCCTTGGTGAGCCATGAAATCAATTCCTACATTGGCAGAGGGGCAGCTTGCCTCTTCCACTATCCAATTAGGGCTGCCATCAAGGCCCCAACTTTAAATTGAGTCCCAAGTAGGGTTGCCAACCAGCCTTCAGCAATGTCCAGGAGCAGAGTGATCCTAAGGGAATGAAGTGGGAACAACTGTGGTTCCAAAGGAACAGAAGCACATAGCAATTCCTGAGGCAACCAGGATGCTTCACCAAGGAATGAGGCGAAAGGAGGAGAATCAGACGTGCAGGAGTCAAAGGGCTGCAGGAGTCAAAGATCAGAGAATTCAGAGCAAGATTCCCATCAGGATTTGGATGAAAGCAAATATGAAGTAACATAAAGGAAATTCAAAGTATTACTGTGGAATACTATCATGTGGAAATCTATCATAGGAAATCAGCCTGTATCTGATCACTCCTAATTGATGTTTCAAGCTGATCAAGGAGATCAGCTAGCAACAGGGACTTTCCTTGTTTGGAATTCTTGATGGATCAGATGCTCCCATTCAGAAAACTCCCAGGATGTGGCTTTTATTTACAGGTTCAAATTTGCTATGTAAGCCAGGTGCAGTCAGTCATGGAATTTTCCAAAGAAATTAAAGAACAAAGGCAAGGCCTCTCCTAAACCAGCGGGCTAGACTGGGTGAGAAGGTGATTGCTTTGGCAAACAAAAGTTGTGGCCTTCCTTGAAGCCATCAGAATGTGAGGTATCTTGCCATCAACCCAATCCAAATACCACACAACAGACCTGGGTCTTTCTTTCCTGGCATGTACCCAAGCCACATGCATGTGTATATGAACATAAAAAGCTTGTTAGGCAAAACATGCCTCTTTTCTGATAGAGTTACACAGAGTACATATATCCTCTCCACTTTCCATAGAATCTGGAGACCCTCTAACCTACGGTATACTTCAAAATACCAGTAGGAAATACTTCTATAGTGATGCAACTACACACCAGTGTTCCCTTTAGGGCTCAGTCCTATCCAACTTTCCAATGCTGATGCAGCTGCAATGCAACCACAAGGAATGAAGGCCTCCATGACTACTCCCTACCACAAGATGCAGTGCTTGCCCCATTAGAACAGCTGCATCAGTGCTGGAAAGTTGGATAGGACTGGGCCAGAAGTTATTCTCCCCCCCCCCCCGTTAACCAGTTTACTTCCATTGTATTAGCCTTATCTACTTTGTGGACATTCAGGTGTGCATGTGTGGCCTTGCCAACACACCTAGAGCACTACTCCAGTGTCTGATCATGTGATATTGTTCCTGCCTGGGCCCCTGATGACTCCCAAGTGTCGAGGATGAACAGCAGTGGAGAGTGTTACAGAGACAATATAACTGGGAGTAATAACTCTACCCCTGTTGCCACTGGGGTATTTTAAGTTGTGTTACACATTCATGCTGCTCTGGCCTAAAAGTGATGATCTGGCCTAAGTTTCTGGCCTAAAACTCACCACCTGGCCTAAAAGTGATGATCTAATCTAGGAGGATGTGAACTTATCTTCTGTTTACTCCCAGAGCTTTTCCATTCATTAGGACAAAGGGATTAAATTTCCCTGGCTGTGCTAAAACTCTGTTCCTGATTAGTTACCATTCTTGCATCCTGACAGTCTGAAAACTGGACATATTTTCTCTTAGCTCAAGCGAGTGAAATCTTATCCTCCTACGTACACTTGTACACTGGTTGCCACTGTGTGTTCTACAACTCCTTTGAAACCCCACATGATAAAAAGAACATCATATTCATGACTCCCATATCAAGGCGTGTTAATTATTCATCATTTGATTAATATTGTCAGAGTGTAAACAGAATGTACTGAAATAAACCAGCCCATGTTTTTTCATTAGATCAGAGAATTCAGAGCAAGATTCCCATCAGGATTTGGATGAAAGCAAATATGAAGTAACATAAAGGAGATTCAAAGTATTACTGTTCACTGTCTTCACATTGTCAAAGAGCATAAGAACATAAGAACAGCCCCACTGGATCAGGCCATAGGCCCATCTAGTCTAGCTTCCTGTATCTCACAGCGGCCCACCAAATGCCCCAGGGAGCACACCAGATAACAAGAGACCTCATCCTGGTGCCCTCCCTTGCATCTGGCATTCTGACATAACCCATTTCTAAAATTAGGAGGTTGCGCATACACATCATGGCTTGTAACCTGTAATGGATTTTTCCTCCAGAAACTTGTCCAATCCCCTTTTAAAGGCGTCTAGGCTAGACACCATCACCACATCCTGTGGCAAGGAGTTCCACAGACCGACCACACGCTGAGTAAAGAAATATTTTCTTTTGTCTGTTCTAACTCTCCCAACACTCAATTTTAGTGGATGTCCCCTGGTTCTGGTGTTATGTGAGAGTGTAAAGAGCATCTCCCTATCCACTCTGTCCATCCCCTGCATAATTTTGTATGTCTCAATCATGTCCCCCCTCAGGCATCTCTTTTCTAGGCTGAAGAGGCCCAAACGCAGCAGCCTTTTCTCATAAGGAAGGTGCCCCAGCCCCGTAATCATCTTAGTCGCTCTCTTTTGCACCTTTTCCATTTCCATAGCATGAACATACATAGGGTAAGGAGCAAAACATTTTGCAGAGGGCACTGTCACAACCCCCCATACTAATCAGGATGAGAGGCAGTGGTGAGGCACCTGGCAGCAGCCAACCTTTTCTGGGGTCACTGCCAACCTTTTCTGGGGTGGGGGGGGGAGTCCAGGTCAGTCAGACCCAAGGGCAGGTGGAAGGGAGGGTCGTCCAGCAGTGATGCTCTGCTCACCCCATTCTCTTCAAGATTCCATGCTGGAGTGTCAGCTAAAGAGCAAGGTGCCAGCTGCAGCCACAGGTGCTCTGCTTACTGCCCCAGTGTGGGGGCCTTATAGGTGCAGGACCCAATTTGGCCAAATTGCCCTAAGGCCAGCCTTGGTTCCAGGTCCTTCTCTCATACTAAGTGCATTCAGTAATCTACATATGCTAAAACCAAGGGTCCATGTGCACAGTTAGTGCATGCGTTGGGACTGTATACAATCATTTCATGAACATGCATAGGTCAAGTGGAGGGCCTCCTAGTGCCAGTTAGTTTCATGTGAGTAGGAACTTGGTCTGGTTTCGGCAAATACACCAGTTCAGCATGAAATTGCCCAATAGCTATTACTGTATTGGAGCATTCTTTTTTCCATCTAAAAGGATCCAGATGCAATAAAGGTGCTTTGTGTTTAGCCCATTGATGAACCTGTCCATTGAGTTATGTGATCAGCTCCCTTCTATTCTGCCCAGAGAGTTTATTAAAACTAAAATAGTACTTTACGTTGAAGGATAGAGTTAAACGGCTCTCTTGTCTGAATGATACATTTCCTTGCTTACTTAGGGGCATAGCTCTAAGGCAGATAAGAGATCATTATTTGGACACACAGAGTACATCATGCTTGCAGTTAAGCGGCTTTTCTATTTGTGTAAGTTCATTGTACCTAGAGGCCTGTAGTACTTCCTCATGTTTCTTCTGGCTAATAGGTCATAAATTATGACCCTCTCTCTGAGACATCACTATCATTTCCAAATGTATCTTGGAGCACCAAATGTTTTGAGACAAGAACAGCTACAAGATAGCTGAAGCAACAGCAGCAGAGGCTGACCTGATAGGAGATTATGATCTTGCTGAGGTATCTGGGCTGTCTAAATACAGCCGCCATTTCTGTTGCATTTACTTTCCTACTGAGCTTGGGCGTTCTTAAAAACCCTTGACAGGACTTGAGAATTGGTCTCTGACCATGAAAGCCACCAACAGCATTACTCAGAACATGCTGGCGTGTCAGCAAGTCTCCGCAAGTTGACGTGGCGTAAATTGGTTGAATGACAAAGTTCAAACGAAAATCGTATTTCACATTAGTCCAAGATGAGTCTCAAATTTTCACTTGACCATTTATTTAGCACCATTTCCGGGGGTCGCAAATACCCTGCTGGACTGTAGCAGCTCAGTGCAGGCTGGACATTCCATTATTGAGTTGAGTACCATGGTGGTCCCATATGAATGCAGAACAGGCTTAGACGCTTGTTGCTAATTTGAATGAAAATACTCATGTTTGGAAATCACAATGGAAATTAGATATTTTGATGATGCCAGCCTCATTTACTATACAGCCTATCTGACATGCATGGGCATATTTTTAAAATACTGCTTATCAGCTCTTCAGCTATTTTAGCTACTTCATCTACCTATATCTACATTAGATAGATAGATAGATAGATAGATAGATAGATAGATAGATAGATAGATAGATAGATAGATAGATAGATAGATAGATAGATAGATAGATAGATAGATAGATAGATAGATAGATAGATAGATAGATAGATGAAAAGCACACACACTGTGCTGGCAGAATGTGCATTCAACCAATGTACCTTGATGGTTTATTTTCCATTTGTTCTGAAAATGAATGCCAATCCCTGGTCCATATAAAGCAGGGGTGTCCAAACTTTTTGGCAGAAGGGCCACATCAACTCTCTGACACTGTGTCTGGGGCCGGGGGGAAAAATAATTAGTTTACATTTCAAATTTGAATAAATTTACAAAAATTAATATATTAGAGATGGAACTTGTATGCATGAATGAAGGTCTTGCAATAGCTCAAGGCCTATAAAAGGCCTTGCACAAAGCAAAGCCAGCCTTTCCTTTGCTGCCGCTGCTGCATCACAGATGTGAAACAGCAAGCAGTGGAGGGAGCCCTTGCCCCACAGCTAATGCAAGAGGTCAAACAGTTGGCCATCACGCTGAGAGCAGTTGCATCAGGCCAGCACATCAGGCCAGTCTCTGGAAGGCCAGAGGTTCATTGAAGATTGGGGGCTCCCTGAGGGCTGAACTAAGAGTCCTCGAGGGCTACAAGTGGCCCCAGGGCCAGGGTTTGGGCACCCCTGATATAAAGTGACAAGAAACAATTATTCACTATGGTTTCACTAAAATCTGTCATTTCAGATAATGTTCTTTGATTTTAAGCATCTGATCAGTTCTGTGGTCACATCCTTTTTTATGCCATCATGGGGAAAAGATAGTTGCCTGTTTGCATTGATTAATAGGTGATTACACACTCAGAAAATGCAATGAGAAAACTTGGAAATGAGTAAAGAAGAACTATTAACTGAATGAAAGAGAAAGAGCAAAGTCTACTGGTCTGTTGAACTTAAATACTGTATATCCTGATCTCCTCAAAGAGGTAATTGGTACATAAAGGAGATCGAGGGTCATAATCTTTTTCTACCACCTAGTCTGTGAGGGAGAAGCTGTGCCATGTCACACACTGTGATATGTAGTTAGTCTGTGGATGTTGGTTTTAATTTTGTGTATTTTGTTTTGTTGTTTTGTGAGTAGCTGGTCGGATGACCGTTAATAAAGTATCTATCTAGTTAGTCTGTGAATATGCTTTGAGGCTTGTGAAACAGCCTTACATCATTAAAAAATAAATCAAAGACGACATGCTATGGACGTTTTCTTATATTAAATGAGACATTTTTTTCCAGAATAAAACCAACAGTTTATTTCATATTTTTTTAATATTAAGGTTGTTAACATTGTGTGTTCCCCATCCCAACCTCCACTGGCCATCTGTCAATTCATTTGAAAATAGCTGTAGATTCTCAAATGGATCTGGATCGAACAATAAGAAACCGGTGGAAAAGGGCTGCCGCAGACCTTGAACTTCACCTTTCACAACTCTTTTTTTCTTTTTTTTGTTGGTTTTATTACTTTTTTCTCATTTATGTCGTACAGTTAATACACTATATTTAAACTTTCATTCACATGTTTGTATACATTTTCCTAAGGCTGATTATTGATTGTTTTATGGAACCCTTTGGTAAAACTCTCTTTTAACAAGTTGCTGTGTAATTGAAGTTTGCTCCCTTCTCAGTCTTGAGTTGATTGTGTTTTTTGCTGATGTGGGTTTTGCCGCTAGTGTAAGATTCCTTTTTCTGTTTCAGATTATGGAAAAGCTTATGGTTGGAGTGGGCTTGATCAGCCCATGCCCCCTGAAACCATTATTAATTATTAATATTATTATTATTAACAACAGTATTTATATACTGCTTTTCAATGAAAGTTCACAAAGCGGTTTACAGAGAAAAACCATCCTTGAATCAATTAATTTATTCCCCATATAAATAGGATAGGCACCTGTGGTAACATGGGGACTTGCAGACATGCAGCTGAATGCAGGATTATATTCATGGATTCCTCCCTATGAATCCCAGTGTGACATTGGTATGCAACATACTTAGAAGGACTGCATTCTCAGCATTTAATTCGGTTCATAACTGACTCTCAATTACAGGACTTGTATGCAATTTTGTCCACTTTCAGCTGCAGTGTTTCCAGTAAAGGTTTTCAGAATGTTATCTGCTTTCTAAAAAACCAAAGTGCAGCACAAAATGAGAGAAAGGTTAATTGTGATAGCTGACTGTTTAGATGATTTTGCTACAGAATATTCATGACTTAATAAAAATTTATGAATGTAATACAAATCAAGCACTAAACCCCCCTTCAAATCCATTTCGAAAGTACGTTTTTGCTGAAGCAAATAATAATAGGTCATTTTAATATATGACCTTGCCTGTTAATCTTCTCTGACCATCAAGTGTGGCAATCTAATCATATTTGAACTCCAGAGTAAAAATCTCATATTAACATCATTAAGCAGAAGCTAGCTAGATCCATTATGTGCCCTTTCAGACTATTTTTGCAGATACTATTATTTACATTTTTATCAGCTGTTCCGGAAACAAACTGACAATCATGAATCCAGATTAGGGGTCGACAAGTCTTATAGCCAAATACTGTGCATGCCTCCCTCCCATTCCTGAAATAGCATGGGGGGTGGGAGCACTGGGACATAGAGTGCAAAAGCAAGAAAAGAAGGTAGTCCTTTTTATTCTCGCATAAGAAAAGCCCTGCTGAATGAGACCTTCGATTCACCAAAGGCAGCATTCTGGTCCCACCTGTGGTCCACCAGTGGCTCTGGAAGCCCAAAATCAGAATAGAACAGCATATTTCTCTCCCACCATTGCTCCCCTGCAAGTGATAATCAGAGATATACTGTTTCTTCTGAACGTGGAGATCATGACTAGTAGCCATTGATTGAACTTGTCAATCATGAATGTGTCTAATTCCCTTTGAAAGCCATCCAAGGTAGTGACTATCACCACATCTTGTGCTAATGAATTCCAACTCTCATTGTGTTTTGTGGGAAGAAGTACCTCCCTTTCTCCTTTGTCTACTCCATCCCCAAACTTATTCAAATTCAACCCACTAGAAGGGTCAGTCTCTATCAATTGAAAGAGGAGGAAAAAAAAGAGAGAAGAAAAAAAAGAGTTTTGTTTATGAGACAAAACTAGAACCAGCATTGGTATCTGGTTGTAGGAGACCCTGGGACGTAGACCTTCAATGAGTCTCCCATGAGAACTCCCCTGCACCCAAGGGTGTTTTAGGCATGACCACTGCCACTGAGGATTCAGAGATGATTCTGGCCAAGGGAGCACTCTGATTGGTCTGGATCCTTGACCAGTTCCTGACTTGGCAGACCTCTGATTGGAGCACTCTCATTTGAAAGTTTACTGAGCGTTTAAGGCCTTTTAAAACAAACTGATCAATGGTCTCTCTAGGAAGGTAAATGTAATCTCATGAACACATAAAAAAATAAGCACAACCCCGCTGGATCAGGCCATAGGCCCATCTAGTCCTGTTTCCTGTATCTCACAGTGGCCCACCATATGCCCCAGGGAGCACACAAGACAACAAGAGACCTGCATCCTGGTGCCCTCCCTTGCATCTGGCATACTGACATAGCCCATTTCTAAAATCAGGAGGTTGTACTTACACATCATGGCTTGTAACCCATAATAGATTTTTCCTCCAGAATTTGGTCCAATCCCCTTTTAAAGGCATCTAGGCCAGGTGCCATCACCACATCCTGTGGCAAGGAGTTCCACAGACCAACCACACGCTGAGTAAAGAAACATTTTCTTTTGTCTGTCCTAACTCTCCCAACACTCAGTTTTAGTGGATGTCCCTTGGTTCTGGTGTTATGTGAGAGTCTAAAGAGCATCTCTCAATCCACTCTATCCTTCCCATGCATAATTTTGTATGTCTCAAAGGCAATGTCCTTGTAACAACATATACGCTGCAACACTTCACAGGTGAAAAGAAGGGTGACTTCAACACCCAGTTTTCATACTAAGGATCATTGCTCAGTTCCTGAATATGTACATCATCATGGTACATTGCTGAAGGCTCAATTCTCACCTTACCTATGTCACACTGAGGAGAGTCAGGGGACAGGTCTGGACCAGGAAAGGGGGATAGGACATGGCATGTGCTGCTCCTGCTGAGATCCTCCACCTGCCACCCCCAAACTGCCCACAGTTCCTACCTGAGGCTGCAATTCTGTGCACACTTTCCTGGGAGTAAGCCCAACTTAATGCAATGTGGCTTACTTGTGAGTAGACCTGCATAGGATTGTGCTGTAAATCACCCAGATCCTCCCTCACACCGCTGCCACTTTACCTACTCTAGCTTGGCCTTGGTGGGTCTATGGAGCTTCCAGCCATTTGCACCATTAGCCCTGGAGCACCTGACAGTGGCATACTTTTCTCACCACCATAAATGGACTTATGACAGCAGATTGCAAGATCTGCTGCTATAAGCCTAATATAGGATTGGATCATTAATCACTAAAATGCTTGTATTTGTAAAATCTCAAATATATGGCAACATTCAAGCCATGTTTTTACGCCTACAGCTCTAAAGTTGTTTGAGGCAGGTGTTTTTGTCAGGCACTCATTGGAGAGAAGCGCTTCTCTGTTGATTAAAACTTTGTTGACCTTGTTTTCTGGCAGATTTTACTAAAGGGATTTTTACCAATCAAAACTTAATATTTTGCTTGCCAAAATGCATCAACACACACTGCAAAGGGCAATTTCAAAACCATAAAGAACGTTTAATAGTACAGCTAAGACTGTGGCATTTACATTTCCAGTACTGCTAGGTTTTACATTTTTGGATGTTACAAAGGGAGAATTATATGCAGGTGATACACACTTTGGCAGAGAAACAGCAAAATATCAACTCTTGATCTTGCCACTTGACCAATGTCGATGGTTTATTGAGCAGATTTTCTTCACACAGGGTTCTTATAGCTTCTGGTAAATGTTAATAAAGGGTTCTTTGTGTAATTTTTTTTTTTTTTGCCAATATATTTTCATATAATACTGAGTTTTAAGGGGCTACTGTGAATCCAATGGTCCCCATGAATCAAAATACGTATATTATTGAACTTACACTGTCAAAACATATAAAGAAGACTTCCTTGTGACATATCAGGGCTCAATAACAGATGCTGACACATGTGGATACTGTGTCACAGCCCTGCATAGGCTAAAGCCGATAGAGAGTAAAATGTCTTGTATATGGTCAATGTATATCCTAATCTTCTGTCTGATTCTGATCTCAAACAGAATATCTATAACCTGACCACTCTCAGCCACTGCCATTGCACATTGCAAAGTATTTGGAGCCTATGCAATATTTTTAATATGGGGTGTCATGAAGGGGGGATGACTTCTAGCGACAACCCACTGATCCAGGGCAGTGATGCCTAGTGTCAAGTACTCACTCCCTTCCCGTCCCCCATTCTTTCAATTGGTTGAATGTGCAGCTTGATGGGACAAGATGGGACAAGACCTGGCAGATCTAGTCCACTGCCTCCAGTCCTAGAGATCCGGTTTCCAGAGGGGTTCCCTGGGCAAAACCCATCCCCAAGAAAGTTGCTCAGGGTTGTTAAAATGCCTCACTCTGACAGTAATACCTGCAGAGCAGGAAGGCTGAAAAATCCACTGATCCCAGTACACAGCAGAGGCTTTAAACAAAGAGTTTTTATTAACAGATGAGGAAAAACCAATGTAAACAGGCTTGGTTCCTCACAGATAACATCCCCTGAATGGTGCTGGCTCTTCAGGGAAGCCTCCCATGAGCAGGCGCTGCTGGACTAGGTTAAGAGCCTGAATCCTAACTTGGCCACTTGGCCTACCCTGAGCTGAGGGGACCTCCCAACAACTGGAGGGGGAGGACAGACTCACATAAACAGAATCTGTCGCTCTGTCCTGGTTGATACTTGGTCCCTTTCTGTACCTGGGGCTCTTCCCAGCAGCCTTCCACATGGATCCCCAGAGAGTAACTCTCCCTGTCTTGTCCAGCCAGAAGCATAAAGAATAGAGAGCGAAAATCTCCTCAGGCCTGGTGATCTTTTCTCTGGTCCTGCTTCCCCGGTTCTCTAACTGGCTGGCCCCCCTTGCAACCTGAAGCATCTCAGAATTGGGGGGAAAATCTTCCACAATAACCCCAACTGTTTCATCACATGGGGGCACAGAGAAGACTGAGGTATACTCAGTGGTGTTGCTAGGGGGGTGCGGGCTGCACCGGATGATGTGCGTGGAGGGGTGGCACCACTACTGACCAAATTTTTTTAAAATTTTGATACTTTCAAATAATACCATCGATATTATGTGCTACATATCATTCAATATGTAATTTCATGCAGAATGGAATGAAACAAACCGCATTGAAGTATCTTGATTCTATCAAAAGTTATAGCAAAAAACAGCAACAGTGGGGCAGGGCGATAGTGCATCACCATGGCCACTGCCCAGACTATTGTGGGGGTCATGTGCTGGCCTCCCATACCGGGTGACGCAAACCCTAGTGACGCCACTGGGTATACTGCACACTATACTGCATAACCGAGGTGGCTGGCACAAAATTCTGTGGTTGTGGGATCCCCAACCTTCAGGAAGAAGTGGCAGGAAAACCCTGTTCATCAGCAAAACGGGGTTAGGATTCAAGCCTCTATGGTTGCTTTTTAAAAAATTAAATCTTTTATTAAAATTTTATATTAGTTGTATGTTATATTAAATTATTATAATTTAATAATTCTTAAATTTTAAGATTTTACTAAATTGTAAACGGGCAGCCCAGTCCTAACCTGCGATGACACAGCCAGGCTGCATGGCTTGTGCTGTATCCAGCGCAGGTTAGGAAGTGGTTGTAGGGCAATCCCAGGGTAAGAGAATATATTTCCTCTTACCCCGTGTCAAGTCCCTGCTGGTCTGTTGGAGTTTCTCGGATCTGTTGACAGCCGAAGAAGATAGGTTTGCTCTCGTGGTAATCTTGATGTTGCTCTAGTTTGAGTACCGAAGGATAGACGTGTCCTTTAATCCTGTTTAATCCTGTTGCTACAATGGCATCTACAGTAACAGAAATCAAGACCATTTAAAAATGTATGATTCAATAAAATTAGACCAGTGGTTCTCACACATTTAACACCAGGACCCACTTTTGAGAATGAGAATCTGTCAGGACCCACTGGAAGTGATGTCATGACCGGAAGTGACATCATCAAGCAGGAAAATCTTTAACATTGCCAGGCTGCAGTCTTATTCACACTTACCAGGAGTAAGTCCCATTACCTATCATTGTTAAAAGAATATACATAGTAGCTTATTAAAAGTAAAAATCTGTAACATTTTCCCAAATGCAGTTACATACCATGGTGGCATCAAGTCTAATATATTAAAAATAAAATTTTGAAATGAATGGGAATCCACCTGAAATTGGCTTGCAACCCACCTAGTGCGTCCCACCCCCAGTTTGAGAAACACTGAATTATTTATGCCAATAAAGGTCTCAAAAAACAACAACACACACACACACACACACACAAACACTGAATTAGACATTGAGAACCAACTTTAAAATAGGTTTTTGGTAGGTTGAAAAATTCAGCTTCCATGTGATTACCGCAGAGGAAGTTGAATTTTTCAACCTACTAAAAACCTATTTTAAAGTTGGTTCCCAACGTCTAATGTTATTTAATCATACATTTTTAAACGGCCTTGATTTCTGCAGAGGCGGTAATCACACAGCAAAACAGTCCATAGCTGTTCACCATTGATTTGGAATGTGCCCAATGGAACTTCCATCTTCACTTGTTTGTATAGGTAAACGGTGACATGCTTAATTATGCTGAGACTAGAAAGTAAGCAACACAGCTGTGTCTACGCATATGTTTATCGTTTAAAATGCCGCTTCCTATAATTGCCTTTGTAAGGAAAGGGACCAGGATAGAGCTGTTAGGAAACATTCTTGTGACTGGCAAGCTGCCTTCCACTTGCTAATGATTATTAAGCTTCACAAAAGGAAATTCTGAGGCATGATGCTTTCAGGGACAAATGTACATCTGGATAATGGAATTGATATTAAACTAACAAAAACAAAAAATAAAAATCCACACTTAACGGATAGAAATGTCTGTAACAGCACCAGAAGTGAGGTACCTAAAGAGAAAGAACATCCACTAAAACTCAGTTTTGGGAGAGTTTGAACAAACAAAAGAAAATATTTCTTTACCCAGCTTGTCTGTGGAACTCCTTGCCCTGGGATGTGGTGATGGTATCTGGCCTAGATGCCTTTAAAAGGGGATTGGACAGAAGTCTGGAGGAAAAGTCCATCACAGGTGACAAGCCATGATGGCTATGTGCAACCTGGGTTTAGAAGTAGGTTACCTCAGAATGCCAGATGCAAGGGGGTGGCATCAGGACACAGGTGTCTCTTGTTGTCTTGTGTGCTTCTTGAGGCATCTAGTGGGCTGCTGTGAGATATAGGAAGCTGATCCTTTGGCCTGATCCTGCAGGGTCCTTCCTATAAAGATTTCTTGTTGGTCCACTTGGACACAGTCTCACAACAGCTCTCGAATACTGCTAATGCCTTCAACAGCAGATTGTTTTAAAAGAGGGAGACTTGATGTACTTGCTCATGCACCTGACTGCATAATCAAGGAGTTATCGCCCAATCTTACCACCACCAGCGTTGATGCAACTGCACTAAAATGGCGCAGTCTGCATCCTATGGAGAGGGGACAGTTGGCCAGCCTGTAGTAGGTAAGTAAAACATTTCATACTTACCTTCTGGTAGTCTGCCTGATCTCCAATAGGTCTCCTCAGACGTACACATGTTCTTGTGGTGTGTGACCAAGGAGAGGAAGGAGGTGGGGAGGCTTGAAAAAGAGTAATAAGATCTAGCATGTGCCACTATCACTAGATCCATCCCCTCCTGCCTCCTCCCTGCCCCATTCTTCCCACTATGTACCTGTCCTTCCCACTGTCTGCCTTGGCAGATGAAAGTCTTGTGGCCTGCCCATGTGCATAGCCACCAGTGGTTGTGCTGGCAGCCTCATTTTGCTCACCAGTGGTATCAGTGAGCATGACAATGTTGCACGACCCATGACAGGATCCTGGCACTTCCACCATTGGGATGCACCTCCCACCAGCAGTGCCAGGGGGCTAGGATTGGGCTGTGTGTTTTTGATTAGTGCTTCATTGCTCTGCAGGAGAAGGCAAATTTGCATCTTGCAATGAGCTTCTGCAAGCTTCTACATGTTGTTATGAGCATTTGTCTAGGAAACTCAGAGTAGTAAATTCCTCAGCTCATTAACTTTCAGTCAGAATCAAGAAGCTGGCCTGTGGGCTGCTTTGAGCAAGTGAGCAGGGCCCTGCGTGTCTCCAGCTGATTATTTGCAGTGTCTTGAATGAAAAGTGCCCTCTTAGGCTACCAGTGTTTCCTGACCCTCTTTCCCCAAAGTGCAGAGCTTACCTTTGGTCCTGAGGAAGGGGAAAACACACTTGGAGCCTTGGTAGCATTAGTTTCTGTTGGACCATTGTTGTTGCCAATGCAATTCATAAAAGCAATGGTGTGTATAGAAAAGGCGCGGTGTGTGGCAATTGGGGCGCCCCATTGGGAAAAGATTCCACTGAAGTTCTGGAACTCAAGTATCCAGCACCAAAGGTGAGCACTTCGGTTTTAGTACAGTACAGAAGACATGCTCAAAAGTAACACCTTAAGAAACGTGCACAAAGCTCAAGCCTCTTTTATATGGAAGTCTGGACAGTGGTTATTTTTAATGGCCTAACTGCTTTCTCTCATCATGCTATGGCCCAATTCTATCCTGCGCTAGTGCTCAGGATGCAGGGCTGCTGACACACTGGCCGCTGCAACTTATGTACAGGCTGGGGATGAAGCCAGTCAAGAAAGGTAAGAATAGTAAACACTTACCTTTGTGTCAGATGTGGAAGGGTCCCCATTGGAACTCCTCAGATCTACAACAACCCTTTGGCTGCAAAGACTGTTGGGGGCAGATTGGGCTGGATGGGGGTTCAGGATACTGTGGTCACCACTGCTGTAACTACAATCCACACCGGCCCTGCCTCACCCCATCCCACTCCAATCTCCACCCTGATCTGCCTCTCCACCAGCAGAACCCGGCCAGTGGCTGGTCTTTTGTGCACTGCCACCGCCGGTGGCACATAGTCTTCTGGGCCTTCCATCAGTGCAGTGCTTGGCATATCTCAAGGATAGGATTGGGTTGTTAGTTTTATGGGAGCAATCAGTTGCAATCATCATTCTTGTATAACTTGTCTGACTAGCATTTTGTATCCTTCATGTATATGCTTAGCTTTCTTTGGAAGGGAAAGAGGGATAATCTTTTGCACAACAATTACAGACAGCAGGTTTTATTCCAAAGCTAAGCATTCTTTTTGGTGTAATTAAAGGGATATCTTATCTAGAAGATTCTGCATGTTTGAATTCGATTAACAGCTCCAACAGTGTTGCTAACAAATTCACATTGCAGAAGGACCTTTCTAGAACAATATAAATAGTTACAGATGTATTAATTTAAAGTCATCTGCAGCAATTTATCAGCAAAACTGCTTTTCATCAGTAGTGAAAATTGCTCAAAGGAATTCAGCATGTGGATTTTTTTTTTTTCAGGAGCCTTAACATTGAATAAAAATAGGTGGGACAAAATCAGAGAAGATCTGTGTGGTAGTTGTCACCCATATTCCATTTTGGTGTAGCTCTGTGAATTAAATGGTATTGTTGTGGTCAATGCAAGTAATAAATGAAATGTTGTGTACAGAAATGGTGTTGTGAGGACACAGTAACATTAGACAGGCTGTTTAACAGAAAGCTGATTTCAAAATCCACTTTATTTTACTTTTATCCATTTCTTAACCATAAACTTTTCATGGTGACTTACAGTCAAAATACTATAAGTAAAGACTATTTTAGGAGACTAAAATAAGATCAAAACAAAATCAACAGAAATGTCCAAGTAATTTACAAGTTGCGGTAAGGAAACCCATTCTTAGACATGCCTGATGAAACAAAACAGTTTTCAACTATCAAAAACAGTGGTTCCCAAACTTTTTAGAACCAGGACCCTCTTTTTAAAAAGACACTCTATTGGGACCCACCCAGGTTTATCATTCTTCAAAAAAAGGAGATCTAGAAAGAAATATTATTTAATTGACTGCACAATCCTAACCCCCAAATTAGGCCGGCACAAGTCACTTGTGTTGACCCAGCGGTGTCGCAAATGAGCTGTAAGGCATGTTTGCATCAACTCATGTGTCAGGGAGGCCAGTGCAAGGATCCAGGTCCGGCAGATAAGTTTGAGTTGGCTTGGCTGATACAGAGGTCTGGGCGGGGGTGTGTGGGGAGAGCGCAGGTCCGAGTAGATCCATTGGGGCCAGTGCAGCACAACACAGGGTAAGGGAGAGTTTTCCCCTTGCCTTCGGTTGCACCAATTCTGGCCCCACACTTGCACTGGATGCAGTGCAGGCCCACTGGCCTGCCAATCCAACACAAGTTAGGATTGCACCCTTAATTTATTTATTTGTACTGTAATAATAACCAGAAAGATTTATCTTCTGATATTTATACATGCTTGCAAACTATAGATCAGTCTTTTGCAGGGCAATTAGCAACTATCTTGCAAACTGCAGGAGCTGAGCTCTTTGCAGGGTAATTAGCAGCTACAGGCTCTGGTTTTTGAATATCCTATGGGTTTGAGGCAATTATCTTATCTTTCCATCATTTATTGGCAAGCCACCAAAAATCAGGTTGCAACCCACCAGTGGGTTCCAACACACAGTTTGGAAACCATTGATCGAAACACATAGCAAAGGGTTAAGGTGTACTTCTTTGAGGAAGATGTTTTAAATTTTGGGTCCCACAACTGAGAAGGCCCTTTTCCTAGTCTACCTGCAGCAAATCTGTGAGGGAGCAGAGAGATGGTTTTTTGAAGTACAGTGAAGCCCTCAGGAGGATAATCTGGAAGGAAGCAAATAATGAGGTTTGCTGGTTCTTGGTCCCAGGCCATTTAGTGCTTTAAAACTCAAAATCAGCACCTTGAACTGAAACTGGACACAAACCTGGCAGCCACTAAATCTGATAAAGCATAAGGCAAAATACTATCCGCTCTTCTTGCCCAGCCAACACTCCAGCATGTTCATTCTGCATCAGTTCAAGTTTACAGTCTTCAAGGGCAAACCCTGCAGAGAACATTTGCCCCGCAGCATGTGTCCTATCTGCCATCACTCCATCTCCCCCCTTTTAGCGTAAGCTCCTGCCATGGAGGAAGTAGCCAGCTATTGACCATTTCTCCTTTTGAAAGTTCCCACCCTGTCTCAAAGCTATTGATCACCTGCTGATAATCCAATTTTATTCACATCAACCCTTGTAAGGGGTAGAGAAAGGATTGCACCATCTCCCCCAAGCAAGTAGCCTCTGAGATTGTCCCCGCAATCCTTGCCCAAAGTATTCTCCACTAGCATCCCTGAACCAAGCAGCCTCTGGAGATCAGATCTGGCCACTTCCCATCCCTGATCACTTGCTATCTCTTAGTGGTAATTAGTAACACCAGATCCTATTCTTCATCCATCTTGCACCATTGCTGCCAGTCATGACCAACCCAACTAATAACACTAGCACTCCCCAACCCCCTACCATACAGTCTGTGGAAGGCCAAAAACAAATATCTCTCAACCACAAGCCAAGCTGATGGAGATCAAAAACATTGCTACCTGCCTCTGAAAAAGGCAGAAGCAAACCTCAAAATTTTCCTGGGTGGATGGAAGGGTCTGTCCTGCTCTGTCCAACACACAATGGCACCAAATGCTGGGAGGAGCTTCCGTGGCTGCCACAGGACATCTTTGGATGTGTCCCCACAATTTTGGCACAATTTTCTTGCCTTATCTTATACAAGAGAAATGGGCAAAGATACCCCTGCCAATATCTTGATTGAATGGTATTGTTCCCAGTCGCTAATGAAATACTTGATGTTCCAGAGACTGGGACATATCCTTAACTTATGTTGAGTTACAATAGAAATAACCTGATATATTTTTATTATAGTTGTAAACTACTGACTGAAAAATATGGACTCTGCCTGCTACAACTACAGGTTTGACATATACAACATCTTCACTTAGAGTGCTGGAGTACTAGGAGAAATTCTAGGTATTTTATCAAAATTTTCCCCATTTTATAGTTATTTAAAGCATTATCATATAAAGGCAGTGGTGTCACTAGGGTCTGTGTCACCCTGTGTGGGAGGCCAGCGCGTCACACCCTATGATGGGCCTCCTCTTGGGCAGTGGGCGGAGCAACACCCTGGGTGGTAGGCATGGAGATGCACCATTGCCATGCCCTGCTGGTTTTTTGGCTATAACTTTTGATAGACTACAGATATTTGAACGTGGCTTGTTTAATTACATTCTGCATGAAATTATGTATCGATTGATATATAACATGATGGTATTATTAAAAAATACCAAAAGTTTTGGCCAGTAGTGGTGTCACCCCCCCATGCACATCACCTGGTGTGGCCCACATCCCACGCATCCCCTAGCAACACTACTGTATGAAGGGTTGTTGTTATGTCATGGCTCAAGTAAAATGGGGTTAGGTCCACTTCCTGGAAAACTGAAATACATCTCCCACTGATGTGACCATTTTTCAGGAAGCTTCTGCCTAGCAAGGAACACAACCTTTCTTAGATTTGACATTATTACTTAGCCAAATTTGATTAAGCAGCAATTAAATTGTTCCCACTATTTAATGTTCCGACTTCTAGAAGCACTTTTTATTTAATTACTGGCAAGTGACTCTGGCTTGAGTTTTCTGTATTTTAAAAAAACAACCCATTTATTTTACATAGTGCTGTTATTGGGATAACAACTTTTAAGGGCTTTTAGCTTAAGGCCTTATACGCCACAGACTCCGGTCATCATCTGACAGCACACATGAACAGGTGACATTCCTTTTCTCCTTCTTGTCATTTATGCCATATATGAGGTAACTTAATTGTGGAAGCAAACAGTCCCCTTGGGCCAGCAGTATTGCTTTATTGCAGAAACAGCGATTTCGGTTTCTCTGTTGAAGTGAGAACTCCGTTCTAAAATGGCCAATTTGGGTCAGGGCTATTGTGAACCAATTCAGTGGGACATGCAGGTTTCACTAGCTCAGTGGTTTTCAAAATTTTTTAGAGACCCTAGCCTAGAAGCTGCTGCCTGATTTATAAATGCCAAGGGGTGTGGCTAGCATGGTGATTGGGCAGCAGTGCCCCCTCCAGTAGCAGCTTGTTTAACCCTTGATGCACATAGCCTAATCTACCCTGTCAGTTTGACAAACCACCAAAACTTGGATCCCAACCCACTGGTGGGTTGCTGCAGCGACCCACAGCTTGTGAATCGCTGCACTAAAGTCTTGTAGAGTTTTTGAGGGATATAGGACTTTGCACTTAGTTTCCTAAATTAGAGGATATATTTTACTTGGTAGCAGGGCTGCTCAATTAAACATGATGGAGTCATTCCATTTAAACACAACATATTGACCAGAAAGATGCTCTGCTTAATCAGTCAGCAAATTTTTAGAAATAGTATTAGATTGTTGTTATTTAAAATGCAAGTTATATAAATTGAAGACGGCATAACACTTTTAACCCTTTTTTGCCTAGCCCACAGGTGCACACATTTGGTCCCTGTTGCACATATGCTATGTTGGACAGAAATGGCTTAAGCAATGCATTCCCTGTTCTCCCTGAGAAAATGGCTCTTAGAAGATTGTGTTAACACAAAAGAACATAAGAAAAGTCTTGCTAAACCAAAGGCTCTAGACCAGTATGCTGTTTCCAACAATGGTCCACCCTCTTCCTCTGGGAAGCTCACAAACAGAATACTTGTCTCCCACCATTGCTTCCCCGCAACCAGCATTTAGAGGCACAGTGGCACTGGATATAGAGGCAGCACACAGTTATTCTACTCATCATGACTAATAGCATTGATTATCTAATTCTCTTTTAAAGCTATCCAAGTTACTTTATTACATCACAGACTGGCCATTGGTGCAGGCAGGTTGATGGCAGGAGTGGATCAGGGTGAATTGGGATGGATTGGGGGCAGATCTTTGAAGCAGCAATGTCCACTGGATTTTATGCCCCCATTCTGGGCCCAACAACCCCCTTTGACCAAACAGATCTATGCTAGTAAAAGATTTGAGTAGACCCATAGGGGACTAGGGAATGGTGGAGGAGGTAAGTAAAAAATTTTGTTTTTGTTTTGTTACTTACTTGCTGGCTTGGTCCCCACCTGGCCCATTGGAAGCAGTGGAGGCTATATCAGTGGTGCTACACCCCTCAATTCGTTTGAGGATAGGATTAGCATAATTTAAGCCGTGTATAGGGATGAGCAAGCCCACTGCGATCAATTGGATTTATTTCTGTGTAATATTTATAGGATTGTGGTGCATAATTTCTTGAATGAAATAACAGTCCTACTTCATAGTAATTACCATGCATTGCCCAAATAAATGCAGCCGACAACAGGTATGGAATTAAAATGGGCCACTTTATTGAATTACAACAAGATAGCAACAAGGCAACAACAGGGTAAACAATACCCATCCCAAGTGCGGGGTTCTACGTGGGGGAAACAGGCCTAGCCGTCTTTGTCCCCCAATCTCATAGGGCGTCCACCCGACTCCAGGTGTAATTCAATTGTTATTAAGCCTGCCTTTCAACTAGCCTGAAGTCGCCTGAAGAGGGTAAGTCAGCCGAACTGCTATGCCTTCAGGTCACCCCTGCAAAGCTCCCAAGTTCGGACAAGGGCCTGGCCAGCCTGCCTCCTCGAGCCGGTCAGGCATCATGGGAGCGGTTCTGGTTCACCCCACGTCCTTGCTGACTTAGATTGGATGCCGAGAAGGTCTTCTGCCTACCCACCCTGCACTTCTACTGCCAGTGACCAGGGCATTAAATAGCTATATTATAAACAGAAACATGCACCACAACCAGTCTGAGGTAGGCAAAAACAACCACCATCATAGGGCCAATTTAGATGGTGATTAAAAATTCCTACCCGGCCCTCAGAGAGCAACCAGCTAATCCCAGACTAGCTACAGGGTGGGCGGGCGGGCGTCGCTTGCCAGGAACGGACTGACCTAAGCCCAGCGCATGCGCGCTGGAGGAGCTCATCTGTCCCAACCCCCTTTGGCTAGCCAGCCAATCAGCTGGCAGCCAAGACCTGCTGCCGGCTGACAGGGGGTGGGGAAAGCCTGGCAATTTTTGCTAGAGTGCGCCAGAGAGGGGCACTAGCAGTTCCTCTCCTAAGCAAAGTCTTCTTAAAAATCATAGTCCTTGTTTAATAAGTTAGAAGCAAATAGAAACTAAAAATTGAGACTCTGATTCACAACAATCCTATACAGGCATTTTCTCCCCACATATATGGGCCCATGCCACTGTGCTTCCTAGTTATATCCCCAAACACCCTCCCATTCAGAGCTTGTCAGCAGAGGCAAATGCTAAATATAGGGAAAGTCATTGCTGTGATAGGCAGCTCTGGACGGACGATCAGGAACGAACACTTGTTTCAATCAGTTCTTGTTTTTACATACAAACACTGGATGGGGATGTCTAGAGGTGTGTGACTTGGAAATGCATTTGCCCAATGAGCATAGTTAGCTGGCACACTCATGCAAATACTTGGACTCATTTTCTGTCTTTATCCAATTACGGAAGCCAACCCCCTTACAGTAATCATTTCCGTTATGGGCCTGGCCCCTGTGTTGCCCCGGTGCAGGTCCGCAGTGCTGCCCCTCCTTATCACACCGCCCCCAGGGATACTTACCTAGCCACACAGAGCCTCATGCGGTATTCAAGACTACCCCAAAAGCCTTCTGAGGCTCATACACACTTATGGGAAACCAGAAGTACTGCTTAAGAGCGCTCCAGAGACCTCAGAAAGCTTTTGGAGCAGTACCAAATGCCATGCAGGGCTTCACCTGCTTGTGGAACGGCTCCAGAGGCCGGGCAGAGGCGGTGCGGTGGGCAGAGGCTGCAGCAGTGGTGGTGCCACCCCCACAAGGCCCACAGGCTCAGTGCCTGGGGTTTTTGCCTCCCCCCAGGCCTGCCACTGAGTCCCTTGTCTGAGCAGGCCATGAAATATAAATTGTTTGACTCACATTTTTATAACTGGGAAAGATTCAAGCCAGCATCTTAGAACACAAAAATGAAGGCAGCATTGGAAAATATCACAGCAGAACACACAAATCACATCTGTGTACATGGACCCACAAAGGCTTCTGCCAACACCATATACTTCTCTCAGATTATGGGAAGAATATAGGGATGGTCTGCCTCCCCAATCAAAAGTGAGCAAGGAGGATGGAAGGATAGACGATTATACTGTTGACCCCAAAACACACTGGTGCTGTCCTGTCCTTCCCTGGGAGCCAATGTCAGGTTCACCTGTACACATGTGTAGGATGTTGGGATGCATATTTTCAGGGGATGTTGGGGAGAAGAGGCAGTGAATAGGTGGATCTCCTTAAAGCAGGATATAGTGGAAGATATCGTGGAAGGAACTGGGTACCCGCTAACTCCCTCCCCCTGCTCTTTTGAGGCATCCTGGGTTGGGAAGACCAGCCAGAGACAACTTGTCACATCCCTGTTTTCATTTTCAGTACAACTCATTCTGGAGCCTGATGGATTAATGTGTGGTTTTCACAGACTTCCTTCTAGGGGCTGAATGATCATTACTCAATGCCAGGCACAACCAGATCAAGAGAGAGCCTAATAATTGATTGGAATCTCTGCAAGAGGCATTAGTCACTGTTACATTAAGTAAGATGGGTAAAGTAACAGCTTCACTTATCTGGGTCTAAAAATGTCACACGTTAAGTTGAAGGATCATGTATTAGAAATTAATAGCCTTCTCTGTAAAACATCCTAATGTGCTGTAGTGGCAACACCTTTGTCAAGTTAGACTCACTGGTGGGCTGCCACTAATGTCTGTCTATTTTACATGCCTGGATATGTTTTGGTCCTCTGAAACTGCCAGTGGCAATCTGTCTTCTTACAATGTGGTGAGATGGAAAGCTTCAGCCATGAAGTACCTCAGAGCCAGTTTTCCATACACTTAGGGTGCTCTAACAGCAGGTGCATGCTTGTAGGTTTTACAGTTTTCAGCCTCTGCCTGTTTTGCCCATCTGAATCTTAAATACCGGTGATCTGCAGGGGGGCTGCTGCAGCCCAACTGCTTGCGGGAAGTGTCACAGCCCTGGGGTAGTGCAACAAGAGGTCCACACCACTGAGAGACCACACCATTGGGAAATGGGCAATTACTGGGGAGGGGATAGAAAACCACTGGGATAGAGCCATTAATATTGCCTCAGAGCTGGGATGGAAAGGGGTTGAGGCACCCTGTCTCCTTCTCCACCCAAGGGATTCAAGGCACCTCCCAGGGAGGTTGTAGCAGGTACCCAGCAACCCAGGCCTCCTCACCTCCTTCCACAAGACTGCCTAATCACAGGCAGGCAAACTCTTTTGCAGTTTCCTGTCTTGCCACAACTCCTCCCCACTGGGTATCGTGCCCGCTTAAGGCTGGTTAGTTTCCTTGTTTAACTCACCAGTGCAGCAAGCAAAAGTCAGAGTCCAGTTCCAGTCTACAGATTCCAAATAAGCCAGTCAAATTAGTCAGAGTATCCAAGTCAAAGTCCAAAGTCAATATGCCGGGTCACAGTCCAGGGTCAGATTCCAGGTAAGCCAGTTAGTCAATGCAAGTCTCGTCTCGTCTCGTTCAAACATTCGCTCCTCCTACAACCCACAACCCTTCCTGTCTCAGATGCTCCTTATATCCTGAGGGATCTCATTGCCTCTAGTGGCTGCAGCTGTGCAGCACATCCTTTGCAGAAAGGCCAGGCCTTAACACTTAAAGGGGCCACTGCAGACACGACATTCTATCTCCTTGCCAGATCTTCTGTGATTCCCATACATTTCCCTCCCAGCTCATTTCCCCCCTCCCCTTTCTGTCTCTTCCCTGCTTTCCCAGGGGTTCCCCCTTGTTTGCTCATTTTTGTTAGCTCGCCTGAGCAAGGCAAGTCAGGCAAGCCCAGACAAGTGTCCACTTGGCTTGCAAGCTTCCTGGTCTTACCACGAGTACTTTCCAGTCCCCCGGGTAAGTCCGTGGATGGACATAATCACAATAAATGAATGTAAAGAATGCCATAAAATATAGAAGGAATAAAACACGTAGAGACATCAGATTTGTCATGCTTGTCAGAAAGAGTACAGAGCCTGCTGCAGGAGATGATGAACATTTAATGAAGAAAATTTCAGATATATGGATTTTCAGTTGGACTGCAGTTTCTGAATAGCTCAACTTTGAAGACATTTTATGAATGATGACTTCAAGCTCATAAACATGCTGGACACAATCTGATTCCCTGCCAAAGCTTTCCCACTCTTGCATTTGTGTGCTGTTTCATGTACAAGAATTTCCTGACCACGAGTAACCTCTCCCCCTACTGGCAGCCACTCCACATTTGGACAGCTGCACTGACTGCAGGGCCCTGAGGATGCATCTAGGGCAGTGACTCCCAAACTTTCTGGAGGCCCTACAAGGGCCGGTTTTCAACCACTGTACCATGGCACACATGGTAGCGCAAATGGTCTGCAGTTGTGCCATCAGAGTTTGGGGAAGGGTCATATATTAGTAGGGCCATTGGGGGATGTGAGCCCCTGGCCAGTACAGCAATGTGCCTTGTCCATTGTCAAAAAAACCAATGGTGTGCTTTAACAATTTTAGTACCTTCTCAGCGTGCCACAAGATGAAAAAAGCTGAAAATCACTGCCCTAGAGGCTGCTGCCTAATTTCTAAAATGCCAAGGGATGTGGTTATCATGGTGACTGGGCAGCAGTGGTCCCCCAAGTAGCAGCTTGTTTAACCCTTGGTGCACACAGCCTAATTTGCCCTGTCTGTTTCACAAACAACCAATAACTGGGTCACAACCCACTGGTGGGTCCCAGACCCACAGTTTTGGAACTGCTGCTCTAGGGGGTTGACCGGATAGTCCTTGTCGCACAGTTAAAACTTCAGTTTGAATGTCTGTCTTTCATTATGACAATTATTTTATAGAAAACAATGATATACACACTTTATAAACAAAGAAATAAATACCGATGAAAAACATATCACAAATGAGCCAATCGCCCTTCAACATGAAATTGATATTTCTGTATGTGGCAGAAGGGAAAAACCTGCCACCACAAAGGCACTGATTGCATTCAAGAACAATTACTAAACAGTGGGGGAAACCTATGCATCTATATCACTGAGCATATTTAGCTAGTGCTCTTTCTCAACAAGGATTATTATTTTTCCTCCCTATGCTGGGAAAGTTCCTGTTTTAACTAATCCTTGCAGCAGCAGAAAACTATCTGATCAAGATTTGAAAGCAGAAGAAAACTCATTTGTTGTAGCTTGTAGTCACCTCACTTTTCTCTAGCCAAGGGCTGCCACCCTCTTCACCTTTACGCTGCTGATAGCGTTTATCTGGACCTTGCAGCTTAGACAATGTTTTTATTATGTTATCTCTGCGCAGGTGAATATGCTCTCTCTATGGGTGTTGTAAAATTAGAAGGATTTCTGTGTTGCCCAGCATGATAAAAACTGGAATATAAAACAAGACCAGGACACTTTCTGAACCAAATAGCCAAAAGCCATAGCTTGCAGCCTAACAAGGGTTCAAAAATCTCTCATTTTTGCTGCTTGGCTGTAAAAACAGGAACTGACAGGAACTGACAGGTCACAGCACGCTCCTGATCTGTGTTCAGACTAGAGTGGTGTTGTTTAACAGGACTGGGTTTAGGGACAGGAGACCCAAGACAACCACCAGGGATACCAGATATGGGCAGAGGGTGGTGGAAACACTGGGCATCACAGTTAAAATTAAAACTTTTCTATAAGGGAAAATAAATGTGCTTACATACAACATGAATAGATATAGGTTTACAGGTCTGAAAAAGTATTATATCATATTATGCAGCAGGGAGAGATCATTCATGCAGACCAAGCATTGAAATTCTAAAAGGAAATGCAATTTTTAAAAAGACATTTAAAAGTCAAACAACCAGAAGTGGCACCATTTGATCTAGGGTAGGCCCTGTTTTATTTCAAATTTAATTACATCAAATGATTTGCATTATAAAAGTGTAAAAGGATTAGCTACCTTGGCAGCAAGCTTCCAGAGCACATGAATACTCTGTTGAATCAACCACAAGCAAAGGGTTACCAGAAATTGGTGTAATCCTGATCCCCACAAATCTCTTCCCCTTCACTATCTACTACCACTAGATTTGACTTTTAACTGATAATGTGTGGGGCCAGGGATGGGCCGTGACTTGGATTCAAGTCACGAAAACATGTGTTTTGCGCAACTTGTACGAACTTGAGTCACACATTTCAAAAACTTGGGCTCTGACTCAGAGCTTCAGGGATTTACCCCCAAAATGAAAAGATTCAAACAGATTCAAGTCAAGATTCACTTTTTGCATTTGGTGGGCCACTGTGAGATACAGGAAGCTGGACTAGATGGGCCTATGGCCTGATCCAGCGGGTGTCTTCTTATGTTCTTATGTATGTGCTTGCAACTCTGTTTTTGGTGTGTGCTTGCTTGTTGTTTTTTTTTCACCATTTCCGCAGCTTGAGTTGCTTTTCAAAAAGACTCTGACCCGAGTCAAAGTGACTCAAAAACAGCTCTGGATGAGTTGTTGAAGAATAACTTGGGTCAAAGAGTGTGGAGACTTGGGACTCAACTCAAGACTTGGGAACACACATCCCTGTTTGGGGCAGTAAATTTAGGGGAGAATTGACTCACAATCCTACCTCCAGAATAACAGTAGTGACTTGTGAATTACTGGAATTACTGCAGCATATTAACCCTCTTTTCCAGAATCCTTAAGGCAGTTATGCGTATACACAAACTCATAAAGCTCTTGGTAGACTAGAGCTCAAGTATAAACCTTTTCTCCCTTTCAAGATTCTTTTCTCCCCATGCCACCGAAAGATTTTGATTGTGCCATTAGTCATGATGAGTTGCATTCCTCTGACCTGCTAGTTTCTTTTCAAAATTTGCTCTTATAAAGGGGTAGAATTTTTTATGAGATCAATAGTGAAACAATGGAAAATGATGTTTTTCAAATTTTACATCTGTTTTTTTTTTTTTTTTTTAAAAACCTTTTATTTTCCCCACCGTGCTTTCATTTCAACTTTTGGCAACAACTTCTGTCTGTGTGCATATATCTTACATGTTCTTATGCAATATGTACTCTATATAAGCTATGTCTATGCAACCAATCAGATACCGCATTGTTACCAGGATGACATTTTACCATCATGCACATGTGATGATAATACCAAACATCAGCAGCTCTAGTCAGTGGGACAACTCATCCAGTACATCAAACATGATGTCATTAAGTACCAGCATAAATTGCATGCACAGCACCAAGCATGAGTGCCATGCTACACAAACATAAATACAAGTTTTCACCAGGTGATAGCACCTGCCAGCACTTGGATAGGAGCACCTGTTAACATTTTTGTGAAATATAAGGTGTGATTCTGGGAAGCCAGATTCAGTGCTGGAGTCTAGGGACATGTCAAACACCCCAGAGAAAATCCGCTGCTTCTCCAGCCTCTTTTGCGTTCCCTTGAAATTCTACAGGTGTTTCTCCTGAGGATGAACTCCCAAATTCACTTCAAATGTTGCTTTTGATTAAATTTTGATGGTAGCAGCAGGATACCGTGAATGCAAAGAGGACTGTGTCAATCGATCAGTGTCATTCCATATCAGGGATGCACACCCATATCACTTGGAGGGCAATGCTTCAGTTTTTATTATCAAAGAGGGCTGCATCTCTAAGTAGCACTGCCAACTCTCATTTCTTTTTAGCCCATTTCTTCATTGCCTTTTTCATTGTGCCCCATAACACGCTCTCATTGCACCACCACAGGTCTCTCTGAAACCCCTTTTTCTGTACATTCTGCCTTCTTTTCTGTCTCCATTTTTAGCATGTCATTTTCCTATCTGTAACCTGCTCGTGCTGTCATCCTCAGGGCCCTCTGTAGCACCAGAGCTTCACACCCCATTTCCCTCCCCCTTTTTCCTCTGTGTAGTCAGAGATCCTTCTGTGTTGCCAACTCTTTCATCCCCTTGTTCTTTGTTTCCCAGCCCCTGATGTCACTTGGCATGCTGTATGTTTGTATTACTTTTTCCTTTTTCAGTCTTCATCCCGCAATGTTATTTCTTTTCTTGTGCTTTTTCCATTTGTATATTCTTTCATCATTCCCCACTCTGTAGCCTGCCCCACAGCCCAATCAACTGTAACTCCTTGCATAATGATTCAGCAGCGCCAACATGGCACCAGCTGAAGATTCAGCCTTCAGAGGCTTCCTCGGGATAAGGGAACATTGGCTCATTTCCACTGGGTTAAGCCCATGCCAGCCCATGGGTCTACTGAGAAATGCACCAGTAATATCACTGATTCAAGTCCACATGGACCTTGGAAGGCGGATGGAGGTTGGAAATGGGGGGAGGTTTCTGAGTGAGCTGCTGCTGCTGAAACCTCACCCTTCCTGGCCCCAATCTGCCCTCATCCCCACCCTTGTTGCCACCCTGTTCTGCCCACCCCTGTCTCCCTCCCACCCTCTATGGAAGGCATAAGAGCATAAGAAGAGCCTGACAGGATCAGGCCAAAGGCTCATCTAGTCCAACTTCCTGTATCTCAGAGTGGCTCACCAGATGCCTCCAGGAGCACACAAGACAACAAGAGACCTGCATCCTGGTGACACTCTCTTGCACCTGGCCTTCTGAGGTACCCTATTTCTCAAACTAGGAGGTTGCACATACCCATCACGGCTTGTAACCTGTGATGGACTTTTCTTCTAGAAATCTGTATAATCCCCTTTTAAAGGCATCTAGGCCAGGCGCCATCACCACATCCTGTGGCAAGCAGGTTTCACAGACTAATTACCCACTGGGTAAAGAAATATTATCTTTTGTCTGCTCTAACTCTCGCAACTCTCAAAGATAGTGAGTGTTCCATAAGAAAAACCTTATGTTACTAGGCCTGTTTCCAGTGTTTCCAACCCTCCACAATTATCCTGAAATCTTCAGGAATCAATGTCTACTTGAAAGCAACCCTGGAAGGTTTCACAAGGGTCTCTTTGGCACAGCAACATCATGACTTCCTTCCTTCCTTCCTTCCTTTTTCCCCCCCGGAATAGTTTCAGTCAAACTTGGCAATTCTACTTCAGTATAACAACACTTTCAAAATGGCTGCTAGGACACAGAGAAAACAAATCCTTTCCAGAATGAATGGAAGTGGGTGGGTAGAGATTGTGTCTTTTTTCCCTGGTGCTCTCACTGATGATAGTAGGTTTATCACTACCCCAATCCTAGATAGATAATGGCTGCGGTGCTGCAATTGCTTCCAAGTACATCACAATTAATAGTATCAGCATGCCGTAGTCCTTTGAATGTTTAATGAAACAGCATCTCTGACAAGGGAAATCATTGTAGAGATAACAGAGTCTAATACAACAGGCAGGAGATCCTGTCGTAATCCAATAAGAACATTACAGATTTTCCTCCGTATTGATCCCTTCCTGTGGTTTTCACAGCAGACTTATTTCACTGGAGATATCGATGCTGTGGAGCATTTTATGGTGGATAAACCCTGACTAGGAAAATTGCCTTTGCAAATTACTCAGGCCACTTCCCATTGCAGGTGAGAATGGAGCTATGCAAACCTTGAAGAACAAGTCTAAACAAGGAATAGATTTAGAATTTACGATTTATAAGAAATGTCGGTATGCATCACATTGACTACTTATGCAGGGGGGGACCTGGGAAAATTCAATTACTTAGGGCCCAATCGTATCCAACTTTCCAGTACTGGTGCAGCCACAATGCAGCCCTGAGGTAAAGGAACAAATGTTGCCATACCTTGAGGAGGCCTCTCTGTGATGGTTTCCCCACTACAGGATGCAGCATATGCCCCATTGGCACAGTTACACTGGCACAAGAAAATTGGATAGAATTTGGCCCTTAGTTCTAGGGAAGCCAGTACGGGTCAGCAGTCTCTGTTCTGCCTGGGCCCTTCTTCTCCTCCCTCTTGCCTGTCATTATCTCTTCTCTCACCCCCACCTCCACCTCCCATTCTGCCTGACTCCCTTCCGTGCACCGTAGCTGGAAAGCTGCAGTGACTGGTGGATGACGTTTTCACATTTTCAGGTCTTGATGTTGCAAGCTTTAGGTTTGCACTGCCACCGTGAGGGTCAGAGCACCTCACAGGGACCTTTCAGGATACAATATGGCCCACAATGACTTTTGTATTCTTGTAAGAGTGACCTCCTGGCTAGTGCCTGGAGTCTCCTCAGGGTAAGGGAGCACTTGCTCCCATATCCAGAATTATGCAGCCATGGCACCAATGGGAGGGGTGCCATGATCTCCCCTCAGATCTGTGGCCAATTTTGAGAGGGCGCAGACCCAAGGAGGCCCACGTTGGGTTGCCTGGCACAGGATACGGTGGCAGAACCTGCTGCTGTCTCCATCTCCCTCCCATGCCCGATCCTCCCCTCCCCCCACCCGGTTCTGGCCTCCCCTGCCTTGCCTCCACCCTTCCCATGCCCATCGCTGCCTAGTGGTGTAATGTTACCCAGTGGCAGCACATCATCCTCTTTCTGGCACTGGCCGAGCGCCAGAGCAGCCTACACAGAGGGTGCTGTAAACATTTTACAGCACATTTACAACATCTAGCAGCAGTGCTGGAGCTCAGCGCCATTACTAGGGCACCTTAGGATTGGGTCCTAAATCAAGTCAGAAGCAGTCAAAAGAACAAGCAATTGCAACGAGTGTCATCACAATCTTTTGTTTGGAAAGCCGTCGCAACCTTTTCTTGGGAAGAGCATTAGTTCCTTCTCTGGCTGAAACTAGCCTGATATTTTACATGGGTAATTAATCAAAAAAAGGTCACCTAATATCAACAAGGTCAATATGAGTATCGAAAGTGACAAGAACTTGCTAAAAGCACCAGTCAAGGGCCCTCACCATAAGGAGGCTGCTGAGACAGACTTGTTTGCAAGATGGGGCTTGGCTGTAAGAGATAGAGTTGCAACTGCAACTGAGCCACGGCAGCAGGAACAGGCTGGGTCAGTTATATAATGCCTTTAGCAGGCCTGCTGTCTGTCTAAATTTGCTCAAATTGACACAGCAACGTGTGGTGGGCTGGCAACGAAGCCGACCAGCACAGCTGTAAATGCTAACCCAGCATGGCTTTATTAGGAGCAGCCAGGAAACAGAAATTTACAAATCCATCAGTCAAAGGGATTGATATGGTACTCATTAGTTCAACAGGACATCCTCAGCTTTTGAATCAAGTTCAACCTGAGACATTTTTTAACTGTTTTGGCATATTTCACTTTGCATTTTCTACCCTTAAATTTCAAAGGACAGTTCATGCATTCGAAAGGGGTCAGCTGATTACCTCCATTCTGGTCCTTTACTTTTCAGCAGTCCTTGCTCCAAATATTGTTAGTACAAACGTGCATCTCTTAATGACAGGGATACGTTCTCCAATCCCCGTTGTTATGCGATTAAATCATTAAGTGAACATTGAACCCAACCTAGTGCATTTGTTGTACAAACAGACGCTGCCTGCCAGACACTCTGATGCGCAGGCTACTGGAGACTGATTGCCTCTTCTTTGCATTAAGAGCCTCTTCTTTGTTGTGTGAACAGAGCCTGCTGCAGGCTATGGGAGACCTGATTATCTAATAAAGACCTGATTGGCTAATTAATTAAGATTGCCAGTGAATTAATTAAGAGCCTCTTTGTTGTACTTTGACCACCATTGTTAAGTGGTCCGTCGTTAAGCGACGCATGTCTATATTAAATTTCTGATGTCCTCCACCCATCCTTTACAGTGCACTCCTAAAAAGTTAAAGAAATTCAAACTCAGTAATATAAAGCCAGTAATGTACACATCCAAGTCTTCGTTTCACCCCTAAAATATTTGCTTTGTGGAAAGCAGGACAACGTTTCCACATTTTAATTTAAATCCAAAACTTGTATATGCAGAAAATGATTTTCATTTCAATCGTATCGCCGGCTGGTACCTCCTCAACTGAGTCCAACGTCAGAGAAAGCCATCCCTGTGACCTTGTGAGTAATAGAGCTTCTAGGGCAGGGCTGACCAACGTGTCAACCCACTGAACCAAGCACAACTCCCCACTCATGTATGTCAGCCCATGAGGGTTTCATAAATCTCCTGGTTTTTCTGACTTCACAGGAGGACAAAACTGGGGGAAGGATGTGTTAAATGCCTTGGCAAGCGATAGTACATGGTTGGTTTTTTTCCTGCGTGAATCTGACTCATATTTAGCAAAAATAGGCCAGGCTGTGAAAGTGCTATTATAATCTCAGTACTTTTTATTTCTTCAGACCAAGTCTACTGGTGCACCCAGAAAATGATAGCCCACTACTTCGGATTGGCATGTTTTTGTGCTCAACAGAACATTTACCAGCTCCCCTGATTTATCATATTGGTATGGTCACAAAACATGGGACAGAACTCAAAAGACACATGAGCCACTGATTTTTGCCTTCTCATGGAACAACTCAAACTGAGAACTCAAAGGAGTTATTACATGATGGGAAAACCAAGAATCAAAATTGTGACTGAGTAGAGGAAAACTATTCAATGTATAAATCATTCTTGAAGAGGTAGAGTATTCCTTATAATAGTATCACTACCATGGGAGTGGACAATCTATTTGTAATCTATTTGCAAGAAAGAGCAATGCATCACAAGCGGCTGGGGATACAGCACAGCCTGGTGGAATCCTGCAGTCCCAGGCAATATATTTTACTGGTACCCTGAAAATTGAACAGAAAGGGATGCCTGTTCATATTTGCTAATGCCTCCCCCCCAGCAACGGGGGAGCAGAGGGGCCAGTGGGGAACATGGGTAGGAAAAGAGACATGGTCATCCAGATTCAAATGATGGAGTTTGTAACTTCATTCAACTCTGTTGTCATTAACGTTAAAAGCTTCTACAATGGCCCAAATACATACACATTTATTATTATTAGGAATAGTTGCATACAGCTATTCAACAACAAAAAGAAGTTCACAAAGTGGTTTACAATAGCAGAATAAATGTTAAAAAATTCAGATTACCAATGATGCACCCATCACATGACTGCCTCATATGGTGATAATTTCTACCCCAGGAGCACCCTGTGTTTTGCCAGCATTTTCTCTGGCTCACACCTAGTAAAGGTTGATTAGAGAAATCAAAGTACATCTGAATATATGGCAAAGAGCTAGCAATAAAATAGTAAATTTTTTCTAGTTAAAATATGTGCGTGTTTTAATATCCACAATGAAAATGGGCAGTATGTCACTATCTTTCTTTTCAGTTTGCCAAATCCTAGAGCAGGACCACTGGCCCAGGGGCCTGATCCGGGGTTTGGACAAACCCATATGCTTGGTGAGTGGATCTTACCGTTTCTCTGGGTTGCTGAATTTAGTCTTCCTCGATTGGAGGACAGGGGCACTCTGGGCACTCACGTCTGCCCAGACGTCCTGTCATGCAGCCTTCGGGGATGCTGGGCAGCAGACATAACTGCCCAGAGTGTCCCTGTTCCCCAATCGAGGAGGACTAAATGCAGTGACCCAGTGGAATGGTAAGATATGGGCCAAATGGGGACCATGCTTCCATTGCGCAGCAGTGGAAAGTTTGGCCACCGCTGTCCTAGAGTATCCAAACCCAGAACATTTGTGCTGCTAGCTTATGCATCCCAGAATTGATGCAATGCTGAAATCTGAGCTTGTAGTCTGCATGTAATGTCGCCAGGTTAGGCAACTGAAGAACAGCTCCTGATGGTAATATTCACATTCTGATGGGGACAAAGCCATGACTCTTCATACCGCAGTCTTAGCCTCATTCCTCCCTGGTCTGTTGGTCCTCACTTACCTTTCCCAGCTGGGCACCCTCAGTGATGCCTAGCCAAGCAAGCTAAGTTGGCAATGAATGGACACTACTTCTCCTTCAGTGCCTACTGCTATAGTTATGGGCAGCAATGCAATGGAGGACATGCTCACTGTGGCCTCCTGGTAACCCTTCCTACAGTGTCCAGGCTGGCTTACTGGGTGATGGTGGAAGTAGCGGTAGCAATGGCCTGTCAACTTTCTTTCCTGATTCCATTTCACAGGGGCGTCGCTAGAGGGGGAAGTGGCACACTAAGTTTTGCAGGGAGCCTCCCTGCAGTGTGCAAGCAGCTCCTCCCCCTTCCTTCAGGAGCCATTCGCCTCCATTTCCCCCCCCCGCCCACATGGTTCCAAAGGGGAGGGGAGGAGCTACTTGTATGCTGCGGGAGGTGAATGGCTCCCGAGGGCAGGGGGAGGAGCCGCTTGCACACTGCAGAGAGCAGCAGTCTCTGCAAAACATAGTGCACCGCACCCCCTCTAGCGACGCCTCTGCCATTTCACAATGCCTAGATGTTCTGTCCTCAAACACTGCCTTGAGGATTAGGGGTCCATCTTCCCAGCACTGATGCAGTTGTGGCAATGGGGTGTGTGCTGCATCCTGCTGTGGGGGGAGGGGACGCTGAGGCCTCCACAAGGTAAGGGGATATTTGTTCCCTTTTCCTGGGGGTGCATTGTGGCTGCATTGGCACTGGAAAGGTGGACAGGATTGGGTCCTAGGACATCTACAGTCAGATTCTTAAAATAAGGCTGCTGTTCTCCACTGCTTCCCAGAAAGCCAGCTGGGTTCAGGACATCAGGGCATTGTAAAATGACACTGGATGAGAGATCTTGCCTGCTCCTGCTTGCCCGCAATCACCCAGTAAGTTTTCTCACGGCTGTGGCTTAACTGGGTCACAGTGGGGAAGAGCAGCAGACCCTCCATCCCACAGGGATTAGCCAGACACAGGTGTGGGTCCTTGTGCGGATGTGAGGCTCCAACTCTGCGGAACCACCCTTGAACTGTATGGGGGATAAAAGAGTAAGCAACCCAATAGAGGTGTTCTAACACATTGGGTTAGGATTATGGTATTGTTAAGAACTTTCCAGCGAAACTGTCAAAAGCTCTGTCGGCAGGTAAGTGTGTTTCACACATTTCCAAGGTGCCGACTGCAGCAGAAATTTCCGTTTCTCTTCACTTTGTGATAACAACTCCTGAAGTAAGTGCAGGTCAGCCGGCGCAGGCACAATGAGCTCCCCTACAGTCCAATCTATATTTACTCAGGAAATCTCAGCTTGGATATTGAATCCATTTTGCTCACCACTTGTTACCCAATTTTCTAGCTCTGTCGAGCAGGGCCAGCTCACCACCTTCTCACAGAGTGAGTCAGTGGCTCAGCAAGGTTAGAAAGAAACCAAAATGCTCTCAATTTCCCAGGCGCAGATCCAACCAGTAAGTGGTAAAAAGATGCTGGATTGTTTGTTCCAATGATGGGATAGGCGCTCATTGCCAGCTATCCGTTGACTAGGTCAGTTCGCTTCTAGGTTATTTTCATACATTTGCTGATGAAGAATTTGCAACTTTGCAACTCTTGCTTTGCTGGAGTAGGTAGCAGGAGCCCCAGCAAACTCCCCCCCCCCCCCCTCTGAAAGAAAACCCAAAGAGGTAAACTTGTTCAGTCTAAGAGCAGGAATTTGCTACCCCTAATGTCTGGCTGCATTTGGATATGTTTTTTCTTAAGTAGCCCTTAAAGCTACTCATCCTTAAACAGAGACCTTCATGCATAGTATAATGGACTGAGAAGAGACATGGGGATATAAAGTTTATATGAATGGACCAGGTTGACAATGGTCAGTGAGCACCCTCTGCACCAGCAGGAGACCAGAATGGCTGGGAAAAGTGAGCATTCACTATTTTCACTATTGTGGTAAGCCCCAGTGCTGGCCTCTTAATGAGTCCCAGTGAAACCAGCAGCGGTCCTGGGGAAGTCAGAGGGGAAGCCCAAGCACCACACCTGTGTGCCCTGTGGGAGTGGCACCATTGCGGCCACCATGGCACTGCCTCTGCATGCCCTCTGGAGCCATTCTAGGAGTAGGCGAAGCCCCGAGCCATGTCTGTGGGCTCTCTGAAAGCATTCCGAGGCCTCCGGAGTGCCCTTAAACACTACTTCCGGTTTTCATCAGAAAACTCATCAGGTGGGTAAGTATCCTGGGGGGACATGTGTTGTGGGGAGTTGGATGTTGTGGTCCTGTGCCCTGGGGCAACACATGGGCCAGGTCTGCAACTGAGTGAGACCAAGGTTCCAGGGTGGCATATTTAGAGGGTTAGCCAGGTCACTTTCCCTAATATGCAACCCTGATCTTGTGATGGTTGCCTATTACCAGGCAGTGGATAGAGTCTCTCCTTTTTATAGAATGAGAACTAAAGGCTACTCTGTTTGCCTGTTATGCCTGACATAAGGCAGTAGGCACCATGAGGCTGATGAAGATGGGTGAGCCCCCACCTGCTGGAGCCAGCCTCCTGGCTCCTACTCTGACTGCCATTTCAAAAAGCAGAGAGTTTTGGGAAGTGAGGGAGGAAGTGGGGAGAAGAGGCAGTACAGAACACGTCTAGACATTTTCCACCCTCACTTTTCTCCTTGTCTTCCCCACCCTCCCTACCTTTGGAAATGGCAGGCAACAAGAACCACAAAAGGAAAAAGAGAACATCAGTGATGAGGAGAAGGTCAGCTTGTAGGAGAAGGAGGCAGAAGGTGATCTGGCTGGGGAGAACCAGGGAGGCGATGAGGGAGAACTGGAGAGTGGTCGTGAGAAAGAGGGAATGGGTAGATCCCAGGGCACAGAGATGAGCCAGTGGAGGTTGGGAAGTAATTTGGTGAGAACCAAACATTCCATTAAAAATGTCTTTTGGTCTCAGAAACAAGGGGGGCTTGCCAGGGCTTGTAAGCCCCCAAGCATTTTCTTATAACAAGCTTTGTAAAAGAGAACTTTCAGTGCACCAATGACCGCACAAACGTTTTTGCACCTTTCTCCTTCCACTCCCCATGCAAGATTAATACTAGCTATGCATTATGACACCACATTAAAAATCCAATCCTAAACATGTTAATTCAGAGTTAAGCCTCTTTGATTTCAATGTGACTTACTTCAAAGTAGGCATTGCTCAGGATTGCAGCCATGGTAACACAATGATTAATACTCTGGTATTTAACCAAGAGGCAAGTAAGGTTCTATCCCTTCTATTTTGGATTCGGCCCAACAGATCATAATTTGTGCTAAGCAATCTAATCTACTATCTCTCTTTTTGGATGCTTCTCTAGGAAAGATTTATATCATATGTGATTTAAGTGATAAATGTAATGCTGTACTATATTAACGCTGAACTATCAGGCCAAGATAAGAACTGTGCATAATTCTACTCCACTGTACAAGCCAAGGTGTAACTTTAGGGGAAGTAAAGAGACCCTGGGAAGAAAGTCTCTCCTTTTCACAAAATGTGATAGTAAAGGTTACCCTCAGTTAGGACTGACTGAAGGGCTGTTGATTCATACCTTAAATTAGGGATAGCCAACTTCTATACATCCAGGAGCCACTATTTCGCCAATGGTTGTATGGGATCCAGAGGTGCTTCTTGCGGACAAACCAATCCGGCCATGAGTTGTCAAGCTCAAGCATTAAAAAGGTACCATTCAGCAGTAAGGCAGTAAAGCAGTAAGACCATTAGGGAATACTTGTACCCTGTGTCATTTTACATACAAATACAACCAAAATAAAGGTTTAACATCACTCAGGAGTTGGCTGGGCTGGCATGAGATCCATGCTTGCTTGAGAGGGCCAGATCCAGTCCCTGCGCTGGCTGGACAGGGTAAGCCTGCACCGGGCAGCGCAGGGGGTGGGAGAGGGTGGCAAGAGGATGTTCCGGTGTGGGGAAGGGGTTTTTTGAGAGGGGGGATCAGAACAGGACGCAGATTGGGACCAGGAGGGGGTGAGATCTGCAGTGGCAGTGCACGCTGGATCCTAACAGCCCCAGCTGGTGAAAATCTGAATAGCCTTATAGGGTAGGCTGGGGCTCGACACATGTTAAGGGGAAAAATATCCCCTTGCCCCAAGGTGACCTCCAGCCTACACCTTACCTGCACTGGATACAACACAGGCCACTGTGGCCTGCTGTTTTTCAGCGCAGGTTAGGATTGAGCTGTGAGTTGGTGAGTTGTACTGTGTGCCCTAGACCAGTAGAAAACTTGTAGAAGATTTGTTGCCAGTGAGATCATTAGCTTCATTAGTATAGAGGGTCAAAAGGGCAAGCTAATAAACTGGGTTGCAGTCCATCCTTGACAATACGCAGCCATACTGTGTTGTGACATGAATCTGACATCTTTGTCATAATTTCACATTTATTTTTGAAATAAAATATTGCTTCTGTACAATAAAGCTGGTTATGCAGACATGTTATTATTTTATAGTTGCTTGCATCTTCCTTCCACCTCCAGGAGCAATGAAGGGTTCACATAATATTAGTATTAGAAAGAGAATAAATTAATTGTGAACCATTTACATGGTATCACTGAAAATATATTACTTGGATATATTAAATGCATGGGAAATGTGCTCATTTGAAAACAAAGTCACAATCTGAATTAGCAGCAACAATGGTTACAAATGGTGAGACTGGCCCCAGACCTCCTGATACCTGAGCTGGCATGCCAAATGGTGCCTCCCAATGGTGTACCAGTCTCCGATCTTCCCAGTCTCCAATGTTTTAGCTCAGCACTCTCTTCTCCTCTACATTTCCTCTTCCTCTCTGCCTTCTCTTCCTTTTCCAGTCCAGGGAGTGGAAGGAAGAGGAGCAGCAGTGGAGGACAGTTGGCAGAGAGATGGGCAACTCCACCAGTCTGCTGCCTAAGACTACCACTTCTGTTGGTTTTATGGATGAGCCATCCCTGATGAGATCAGTGAATGTGTCTTACACACACATATCATTTGCAGGATCAAGGATTGTTAACCTAACTTCAGTCCCAGGAGCTGGAACTTAAGATCTGCCTCCTTTCTGGGAAGAGCCTCAGAGAGTCCATCACACCTAGAACTCTGGACGCTGCCAAGCCTAACGCACTCTGTAGCATCCTTTCCCACTGTCACCACTACCAGTTAGTGTCACTGCTGGGTAAAAGCATTCCAGGAGTTGGTACTCCACATACTCCTTCCTCTTGGGCAGAGCTTCAGAAACCATTGCATGATGGACTGAACTCTTTTTCCTTTTTCAATTTTTTTTTCCTTTAATGGTCATAATATTTTTGAGCTTATTAAGCCTCTTTCAATTATGAGTTTCTTGAGTTCAAGTGTACTAACATGTAAAAGAAATACTATCAGCCCTCTGAGCTCATGGGATAGAGTGGAATAATGGTTATTGTTGTAAGCCACCCTGGTGACCTCTATGAGTGCAGAAGGAAGAATTTACTACTACTACTACTACTACTACTACTACTACTACTACTACTACTACTAACAACAACAACAACAACAACAACAACAACAACAACCCTCTTAAATAAATAAATAGAATTTGCATCCATAAAGGCAGATGTGCAATAAGATGTACATCCCATGTAGATGTTGTGTATCTACACTGACATTCTGAGCAAACATGCAGTACTTGCGTACATGTCATGCATGTTTAGAATTGCATACATGTCACAACTAGCTTGAGCAGGATCAAGGACTCTATATTGTTTCTTGTAGTCAGCCTTGCCTATGATGCTGCTTACCCTGTGTACAGAATATATATATAGAAACATCCATTATCCACTTCATAAAATACTGATGTCCAGGTTATTTGAGGAGTAACTCAAGGTTCTGACGGAGCAGCTGGCAACATCTGCAAAAGCTATAAGGCCACAACTTGTCATTAGAATGCTGGGATTGGTTTCACAAGCATAATATGTGCCTGAGAAACAACTGAGGGCTTCAGCTTGTGCTACAGTTACAATTTCCAGGGCCAATCTTAGGAGCTACAGGGCCCAATGTGACCATTTTTCACAAAGCTCCCATCCCTGTGGCCCCCTCCTCACTGGGGCAAGCAGCAGGCATGCCCAAGGCCAATGGTGCCTGCTGCAAAGTGCATAACTGCTTCCAGTAGGCCCAATTCAGGCCAAACGGACATAGTGAGGAGGGCTGACCAGCGGCAATGCTCCACTGTCATATATGGGGATTGACTGGGCAGGATTGGGGCAATGCCCTAGGATCAGTCCTGTGCATTTCCATAAGTCAGTCTCCCACTTGGAGAACTCAAATAAGCACCATCCAGTAAAAGTCAGCCACTTCTAAGTCACAGTGAAATAATAAGCATTCCAATTTGTCACAACTGAGTCCTGTTCAGAAGTTTTATAGAAATTGCCAAGTTACAAGGATTTGCACAGGGTTAGCAACATTTCTAAGGGTTCAGTCCTATCCAGCTTTCCAGCACTGATGCGTACTGCAATGCAGTACGGGAACAAAAGTTCCCGTACCTTGAGGAAGCTGCCATGATTGCTATCCCACCACAGGATGCAGCACATGCCCTATTGGCACAGCTGCATCAGTGCTGGAAAGCTGGGTAGGATTACCAGTGGTGTAGCTAAGGGGGTGCAGGGGGTAGTAGTTGCACCAGGCATCAAGTTTTAGGGGGGCAACAAGCTGACCCCTATAGACAATAGTGACCAAAATTGTGAAAATCTTGGTATGCATGAATAATACCATCATGTTATATATCATTGGAAAGGTAATTTAACGGAGAATGCAATGAAGCAAACTGCATTAGAATATCTGTATTCTATCAAATGTTATGGCCAATTAACCATAAAATTGGCCATAACAATTTTGGAACAAAATTGGAACAAAAAGTGGATTTTCTTAACTCAAAACTGACCTATGAAACTGATTGTTCAGAGAGGCAATAACATTATGATACTGACATGTTGCAATGACATATTATCATGATACAGCATGAAATAAAAAAGGTGTTAATATGAGTCAGCTCTCATTTCCATGTATCATAATACAGTTTCCCCTGCTAACTGTGTAAAAAGGCACTTTTTCAAGTGGTGCCTCTCTTATATTTAGCAAGGAGAGAATAACCATCCTTCTTCACCCCAGCACAGTGTCTCTGACTGATAAGGGGCATGCTTTTTATTTGTTTACTTAATTAAATTGGATTTTGGCTGTGTTGGGGGCTACAAATATTCTTTGACCCCAGGGAGCAGATAGATGCCTTAGCTATGCCACTGACTGAGGGGAGGCAGCAGACCAAGTGGGTGGCGAGCTGCAGGGGGGAAGAGGTGAGTTCCTTCCATTTTTCACTTTTTAAAAAGCCCAGGTGTGGTGTCACTTCCTGTTGTGACATCACTTCCAGGGCAACATTTTGAGCTTGGCACCGGGCTACATGATCATTAGCTATGCCACTGAGGATTGGGCCATAAAATGTGTTCTGAATATCTCCAGTTACAAGCATCCTCAGTTTTAACTCTCAGTTGATTGTATACGATGGTTGCAGGGGAAAGCAGTATTCTGGGTTTTGTTTTTTTTTTCTTGTGCCACTTCAAATGGACTCACTACTCATCACATATTATATGATATAGATTTGAGCATTTCAAATGGGCAACATCCATCTACAAAGGAAAAGGTCACTCCGAAGAAGGTCAAGCACTCTGTTATCAGCCATATTCTTAATTCCTTATAGCTGGACTCTTGGTTCTGCAATTGATTTTTGTAAATGGGCAAAGAAACTCTGCACTTTGGCACAAACCAACATTACGAAGAACTGGTAGCTATTAGGCAGAAGGATATTGTGCAAGGGCTATTATCTCTCGAATCTAATTGCAGGGGTTAGGAAGAAAAGCTGGGAACTGAACCAGCTATCTCATTTATACTCATATGACCCTATTAAAGCAAATTTAGACTGGAGGTACAAAGTTCATTTCATTATTTCATGCTGTATTTATAATATATAATATGCCCTGTTCCAGAGTTGAGCATGTGAATCTTCTCATTCACTTCAGCAGAGGGTGTTACTTCACACACACATCACTTCGTATACACCCTGCTATGAAATGAATAGGTAGGCAGCATCAGCCCTCAAAAAATTATGCTATCAGGTTGATATTATATTCACACACAAACACACACAGAGGAAGCGCTGGTATTGTACTAAGACAGAGTAGGAGTTATAGGTGCCCAATCCTATCCAACTTCCCAGCGCTGATGAAGCTGCAATTCAGCCCTAAGGTAAGAGAACAAATGTTCCCTCCATGACTGCCTTCCCTACCATAGGATGCAGTGCATGCCCCGTTGACACAGCTGCATCAGTGCTGGAGAGCTGGATAGGATTGGGCCCATATACAGTCATTATCCGCTGGGTTTAGGTTCCTGGAAACTCCAACAGATACCAAATCCGCAGATAGAGAGTCATTGATCCTATGGGATCAATGGTGTTAAGGGAGGGAGATAGCTTCCCTGTTAGCATTGGAGACCCTCAGAATTCAGCAGAGACCCTCAGAACACAGCAGAAACTCTCTCTATGCCAGCAGAGACCCACAACATGCCAGCAGAGACCCTCAGAAACCCAGCAGTGTGCAGCAGAGACCCTCAAAATGGCACCCACAAATAGGGTGGAGAGCTTTAAAATGGCCATGGGAAGCTTCAGAATGCCAGCGGATGCAGAATTTTACAGTGCCTGAAGGGAAGAGAAGTGGAGAAAACTGAAGGAGTAAACTGCAGAATGAGGAAGAGTTAGCTAAAACAAAGTAACTGTTCGAAGTCCTCTACTAAGTAGGATCTGGGCAAGCTCCCACCTGGACTGTTGCTGCAAGGAATAAGTCAGTCTCCCCCAGGAAAGGCAGCCAACCAAAAAAGTCAACAAAGAGCATCAGTGCGAACCAAACCAAAGAGGCCACCTTGGGCACTTCTGCATGAAGACAAGCAACAGCAGACCCCCCTCAACCAGATCCTTGCCTTTGTGCCTCTGTAAACCTTCCCATTACTTTCCATTACTGTGTTACTTTCCTAACACTGAGCTTGAGCCTCCAAGTCTCTGTACCTCCATGTCATCCCCCTCACCCCCTTGAGAAGCCCACAGTCCCCAAATTCATGCACTGGCTGCAGATGATACTCCACATCCTGTAGTTTGCTATTTATCCTTTTCTTTTGAAAGGAAGTATGGAAAATACTTCACCTCTAAGTCTTCAAGTCACACCACAATAGGAGACTGGAAGATGAACTGCTGCTAAATTAGCTTTCTGCTTCTGTACCCTGGGAATGGAAATCCAACAGATGCAAGATTCATTTTGTAAAGAAAATTTTCTTACAACCCAGGGCAGCCTTTCAGTAGCAGATACATTCCTATTTAGTGTTCAAACAGAAGAAACCCATTGAGTGTGTCCAACACTAACAGCTAGAATATTAAATACACCTGAAGGCTGCAAAAATTTAATTTGAAATAGGGATATGGTAAAAAAGAGATGCAAAAACATATTTTTCCTACCAAGTTCAGTAGCCTCTTTTTTCCCTATATGCATAGCTAATCATATCCTCTGAGAATATATATAATGATCATTAGTCAAATTCAAGTCTTCTTTAAATGAAAAAGACACACCTAATGTGCTAACATTCACATAAACAGAGGGGAGTTTGGAAGTGGTATGCACAAGGTGATTACAACTGTCCCCACTAATGATATTTACATGTCATCCTTGAAAGTAGATCATATTCATCAGGGCCTAGGAGAGGGGGGTAAAGGGGGTAATTTGTACCCAGGCCCAGGGTCAGAAAGGGGGCCCAGGAGCCAAAGGAGGGGGCCCAGAAAGTTCCTGGGATCTGAAATTTTCCTGCTCACCTGAACTCACTGCCTGCACATGGTGCTCGGACACAACCATGTGTATGCAGTGTTAACGGCTACTGCAAGCCATACACACTCAGGAATGCGTCCATGACCCTCCTGAACACAGTGTTAAATCTGGGAGGAAACTGGCTTGCTACAGTAGCTCTTTGGCTTGTAGATTCCATAACCATGAAGGAGTGTATAGAAGCTCAGGGACCCAGGTGCAGGGCTACTGCTGCTGCAGAAGTTCATTTTGGATCATTCTAGTGTGAGCCTAAACACAATGATGCTAATTTTCTGCAATCCATTTTCTACATTTCAAAGATTTTAGAGAGACTTGTGTGTTTGGTTTTTCATAACTACTTTATTTAGCTGCCAATGCCGCATGATCAGGTAGACCTGGGCTCTGGATCAAGAATGGGGTGAGACATGTCAGGGGTGAGACGTGTCAAAGGATGCCCAATTAATTTGATGAATCTGGCTAATTTTCCTGAAATTGATCTAATATTGAACTAAACTCCAGTGTACAAATAAGGAAATGTACATGTAAAGCTGTTAGAGAGCAATGTTTGGCCAACTCCAGCCATCAGAAATGCAGCAGGAGAACAGGCAGCTGGAAGGAGACCTGTATAGCAGCCAACTACATGGAACCATCAAATTCCATCTGGCTCAGTTACTTGTGCCGCTAGCATGGACAATTTCAGATTACAAATTGTAGATAAGTACCTGAAGCAAGAAAAATGGCTGAAAACAAGGGCATGTTTTCTCCTTGAACTACATCACAGCGAAACACTGATCAAATGAAGAGGGTGGGGGGAGCTTATCCTCCTTATGACCATGACCAGACGTGAACCCTGAGTACCTTTTCTGCAGACAAGCGATTATTTCAGTTTCTGTAATCAAAATTTTACTACAATTGCAGATCGGCAACTACAGACTTAGATGAAAAGCCCCCTGTATCTGCTACCCCCTAAACTCCCCTCCACTGAGGATGCAAGCTGCATCAGGTTGCCTTTTGGTTGGGTCAGCCAGAGCCATGAGAGGAAGGTGCAGGAGGTGATTCAAACCGAGGTTCAAAAAGGAGCCCAGGAGCCACTGGAGGGGGCCCAGAAATTTCCTGTGATCTTACATTTTCTGATCTCACCTGAACTTGCTGCCCAGAGCTAGGTGCACTACCCCATGGTAATGGTAGTACCCCATGGTGGCAGTGGCTGCTGCAATCCATATGCGCCAGGCTGAGGTTCCTTAAGACAGTGTCAAATCTGAGAGAAAACTGGCCTGCTACAGTAACATTTTGGCTTGTGGATCCACTTACCATGAGGTAAGGGATACAGCTGCATGACTACAGCTGCTGCAGAAGTAAATTTTGGTACACATAGGACACTTGCCATTCTAGTGTGAGCCTAAATATGATGATGCTAGTTTTTTTTTTGCAATGATTTTCTATATTTAAAAGATTTTAGAGAAAATTAGGACTTATCCAACAATTTATTTATTTAATTGGTTTATATTTCCCCTTTCTCCCTGAAGGGCACCCAAGGCAGCTTACATTAAAATATATACAGATTAAAAAGACATAAAACTATAAAATACATTAGAACACAATATTAAAAGCTAACCAGCTGCAGACAGAATTCCCACAAGATCTCCAAACTGCCAGAGGTGACATAAATTTAGCTCTGCCCCAATAAGTATCAAAGGAGGGGAGTGGAAATGGCCCTTACCTGAGACACAACCAGAATTATCAGAAACATTCATTCTGCTTATATCTCTATTAACTACTGTTGTTTCACATTGGCCAAAAGGGTTTTAGTTCATTCCACTGCCCTATTCTAAGAATTGTGCCTGTATTAGCTGGTCCCACCCATATCTTTTTTAAAATTTCGTATTCTAAGACTTGTCCATGAGAGAAAACCTCTCTCCAACAGACAGGAGAATCTGACAGGAGAATCTGACAGGAGAATCTTCCTTTGTGTAAAAGTGATACAAGATTTGGTTGTTGAAGGAGAAAAGAGAATAAAGTGAAATTCTTTGTTGACATATTTTCCTGCTACTTCCACCAAGAAAAAATTACCAGAAATTTAAAGAGCCAAAATAAATACAATGTTTTTGTTTTGTTTTTTTACATTTGGCTTTAACAGATTTTACTTTTTTTCCCATCGTGGTCTGAAAAAAATCCTCTCCAACACTGAAAACCTACATGATTTTACAATGTCACAAGCCATGAGTCTTTAGTCACTTTGTGTTAAGACAAAATTATCAGTAAGACTTCACGTATTGCATAAAGCTAATATCCCCATAGACACTTTAACACAGCTGCTGTACGAATGATTCAATTGAAAGGTACAATGATTGAAAGATAATAGTTTAAAATTAGCCTGCCTTGCCACTAAAGGGATGGAAATTTTAAAATTCAACTTATTGCACATATGCCTCTTTCACCGCATTGCAGCATTTTAAAAATGAAGCAAGCCATTTGACAATAGAAGAATTACTTGTTTCAGGCACCTGGAGATGAAAAAGAGATGAAAAAACGCTAACGAAATTTAGAAGTTTTTGCCTGTATTTCCAAAACTCACAAAAACAAGCCTTTCACCAAACAATCATTACAAAACAACAAAACACATGTCTATCATTTAGTATATACGCAGCATAGCTCTGCTCTTTATTTACCTGTCGTATCGGTTGTCAAATTTTTAAATTACTGGTAGTCGAAACCTGTGAACTTTCTTGGGCTATAAGAACACGGGTGCCTGTTACTATGTGGCTGGTAGCACCGTCCTAGGCATGTCTAACAGGTAAGTCCCACTGTGTTCAGTGGGGCTTAATTCCTGAAAGGTGCATACAGAACTGCAGACTGAGATTCAACTCATGCAAAAAAAAGGAGTCAATAGCTTCCTGCTTCTTATACAGTGGACTAGAGTTCCGTGCGGGGGCCAGAGTTCCTACAGCTCTAGCCTCTGACTCCCCGCTTAGTGACAGAGTGGCTTGTGTTCCAACAGGCTAACAAGTGAGAAGTAAGGAGCTGGGCCCCAGGGGATAAAGCAGAACAAGGGAGAGGAAAGGAATATAATCTCATATTTACAATACTTGGGAAGGCAGTCACTCAAAGGAGGCTGTTTCTCCTCTTTTGGCTGTAGCTTGCAAAATGAGGGCTTGACACTCTCATCCCTTTTGCATATGTGGAATGGAGGCTATTGGGCATGGGGAGAAGGTTAGGTGTCTCACAGCCTAATCCTATCCAACTCTCCAGCACTGGTGCAACTGCAATGCAGCCCTGGGGAAAGGGAACAAATGTTCCCATATCTTAAGGAGGCCTCCATGACTGCATCCCCAACATAGGAAGCAGTGCATACCCTATAGGCACAGCAGCACAGGCACTGAAAAATTGGATAGGATTGGGCCCTTAGATGGCCTCCTAGCCCAAGGCTACATCCTCCTGACATGGAAGGTGATATTACTGTTTCCCCAGTAGTGATGCTTCTTCTTTCACTGTCAAGCAGAAGCTCAGGACCAGTTCTCCCGCTACTCTCCTCACAGAACAAAAGAGCAGAAATTCTCCATTATTTGACTGAGGAGCCTTTGCAACTAACTCACTCAACACAATTTTGCATCTTTGATTTCTTTTAAGTCTAGTTCACTCAAACCATACACTTTTCTCTTATGGAGCCCTCCCAGTATATGTGATTACTGTGGACCCAGTGATTTGATCATAAAATGTGCACTTAGGATTGTGCGCCCTGGGCTGGTGCAAGTCCCTTGTGTCGGCCTGGAGGGTCACAAATGTGCCGTAAAGCACGTTTGCGCCTTCCTCCGAGTAAGCTGCACCCACAGAGGCCAGATCCAGCCTCCGCAGCAGCAGGTGAGCCCACATCCACCAAGTGCTTCAGGTAGCTGCTCATCAGATTCCCACATCTCATCTAGTTTGGCCCTGTGCTAGAGAGTAACAGGAAGCTAAATCTTGGGCAGAGTGGAGAAACCTAACTGCTAAACCAGGGATCACCAGACCCTGGCCCATGGGCCAGATCCAGAGTTCGCCAAAATTCCCCCCCCCCCAAGAGCAGCACTTACTGTTCAGCTGCTCTGCTGTTTCGTTCTTCACTCAGTTGCATCTATGGTCCACGTCCCAGCAGGCTTTGAACCAGGATTTCCAGGGTCATTGACACAACTGCCCAGAGCATCCCTATGCCCGCATGGGTGAAGAACAAAGCGGTGGAGTAGCAGAACAGTAATTGCTGCTCAAGATGGGGAGGGAGATTTCATTGCACGGCAGTCTCCAGTTTAGAGACTAATGTACTAAACACATCACCTAACAGAACTTCAAGTCTTGGTTGGGAGCATAGAGGAGAATAATGCATTTTCAACATGCCTTGTAAATTGTTCTGCTCACCTGTAATATTAAGTGTCCCTGTACCATTATGTACATACTGATCTTTGTTTTTGAGACTGAAAACAAGCTTGCTATTCTCTCCCTGGCCACATGCTTTTGTGATTGTTTTTCTTGTGTGAGCCTCTCAGGGTTTTGATTTCATATTAGTAGTCTTGATTAACCTGTTCAACTTTGACAGGCCTTAAGTGTGCAAACAACATATGGCTGAGCAAAACAGGCACTCTGGAGATTTTATACTGCTTGAACAGAACATGAATCTTTATACTGTGCTCATCCTTATTCACTGCATGCCTGTCCATATTTTAACTCTGGAAATATCAAGGTATCAGCCCAATTTGTTGCATTTTATTTTCTTAACATCTGCACCACTTGAACAGTATCCTTGGGAAAATAAAAATTGCCTTTCACAAGGTCAATGTGTAATTGCTTTCCATCTCAAGTCCATTACCGTGATACATACCCAGAAACAACAGAGTGTCATTGAACAAATGAGACACAGTATTCGCAGGAAGGCATATCAATGGTTAAATATCCACGATACCTAATCAGAGCCTCAATATTCAAAGACAGTGTACCACTTGATATCAGATGCAGAAAGAAAACCACAGGGATGTGCTGGGGTTGGAATATTAAGTGGAGCATAATAACTCTCGATAGACCACCTTACTTCCAATATCAATGGAATGAAAGGTCACAGTCAGAACCAAGAGGGTCAAAAGGACACAATCTCCATTGTTACTCTCCATGCAACAGTATTGGCCAAGACCACAGGCATGGTTTTAGTGCCCTGCTAAAAAGACAGCCTGACAACATGCAGGAAAGTTAAGCTCTGCAAATGAATTTGCTCCAAATAAACACGTTAAGACTGACCCTGAGTCAAGTCTCAAACTGGCTGAACCTGAGCTAAATGATTTTTTAAAAGTGTGATATGCTGTGCAAAGAAAACTGCACAGATAAACAGGAGGAATACTTTCAGTATCCCAAATACCCATTGGGTTGACTGGCAAGTGAGAGAAATACATTGGGAGCCACTATACTGGGTGCCGAGCTGGGAAGGGACATGTTCTGCTAGGGCACTCTCTCAAAGTGTTCTCTATATAGGATTGCTGGGTATTCACAGAGGGGATGGCACAGGGAAAAATCTCAAGAACTGGGAGATGCAGGTGATCATTTTATGAAGCCAGAGGACAGGGGAGTGGAATTGGATGGCAATAGGACTCTGGCTGCAAGGCTGGTAAAGTGCTGGGGGCAGAAGGTTCAAAAAGGCCGGAGGAAAGAAAAGCAGAAGGGGCCATGAAGCGCTCTCTCGCTTGGAAGTAGGGGAAGCTTGAAATAGGTGTCACAAGTGTGGTGAACCCAACTGATGTACTGTGTTCCTGGCTATTAAGCTAAGGACTGACCCACCAAAGGACAGAAGGGTGAAGAATGAAACAAGACACTGAAATCATCTGCAGGGTGATTGTCTGTTCGCCCCAAAGCAGCACGAGCTCCTCTTTCTTTCCTCCTCCTGATCAGTCAATGGGGTGCCTCCCAGAGACCCCTATGTTATAACAAAGACCTCTGGAAGGAAGCTCTTTGGCTGACAGGGAGAAGCAGCAGTGATTGGATCTCCACTGCCACTCCCTTCAGCAGCCTTCCTACACCTGGGGCCTCTCTGGATTTTCTATGGGCCAGTTGATGATACCAGGTGCCTTCGTCAGTGTCAGACCTTGAAACCAGTCCTGAAGACCTTGCATACTAAGCTCCTGATCCCTTCAACTGGACTACTGCCTTTCAGAACCTGATTCCTGTCTTTTGGCTAGCCATCTCAGACTCTTCCATCTCTGGCTGTTGCTGCTGGTGCTTGACCTACAATTGCACTACTTACCTCTGATTTCTTGGAATGACAAAATGACAACCAGGATTTGCTCTGAATACTTCTTGAGGGCCTGATCTCTTGTGGCTCCTGACAGCAACACAATGGGGCCAACCAGTATTGATGCTGCCGGCATTTTGCCCCACCCAGTCATGACACAGGGAAACAGAGGAGAGGCAGTTCATCAGAACTGAAGGGGCACTAGGAAGGGGCACTTAGGAAGCATCTACAGCCACTTCAGCACCTGGCCCCTCATTCTGCTAGAGCAGCAATCTCCAAACCAGCCCGCAGCATGCTGGGATTATTGATCCGGGTGCAGTGCCGCAGTGACAATCCACTGAACATTGCCCCAGAAGGCTCTGCACCCCAGTTTCTCAGGGGAAGCAGCTGCCTGTCATGAGTTTCTGCAAACATCGGGCACAAAAACAGGAGGCTGCGTGGTGGAATGGTAAGGCATCACCATGACAGCACTGCACCAAGCTGATTATGTTGGTGCTCCAGATTTGGCCTATAGGCCAGAGTTTGGAGGCCCCTGCACTAGAGCCAGGCATCTGCCCACTGACCTAGGAGGTCATGGTATACATTTGGGGATATAATTATAAAATTGTACTTGAATGAGATTTTGATTTGCTGTTTCACATTCTATACCAGAGATCAAAAGCAAAGAGAGAGAGAGAGAGAGAGAGAGAGAGAGAGAGAGAGAGAGAGAGAGAGAGAGAGCAGTGAATTCTTTCATAAATAACTGTCATTAGAAAACTAAACAAACTCACAATTCATCTTGTCCCTAGTCATTTCGGCCTTTAGCAGATGTGTGCTTTGAACAAATTTATTGGCCTTATGAATAAAGATTAGGCCTCCTCTATTCAACTTGCTGGAGAGAACATTATTCTCCAGTAAATGGACATAAAATTCAACCGTTGGGATATTTAAAACAAAAAATACAGAATTTCATTGGGCAAATTTTTAAAAGCACCACATGGGAGAGATTCAGACAAATACTCTTAATACAAAAGCTTTACAAAATGTCTCCTTTATTGCTCTTGTTAAACTGAGCATGAGTTCTAACTTCTAGGAAGAATGATGCTAAAAACAGGACAGAAATGAAGTTTTAAAAAGGACCAAAGCAGTTTGATGGATGGTGGGTGCTTTTCAAAGACGTGCACTGGACACAGTAGGCTTTCTACTGGATTCCTTGAAATGGTTAAAGCAAATTTACATGGAAGCATTTTCAAAAATGTAATATTGATGAAAAAAAGGGAAAGACCTGGAGTTTGATTTAAAAAACAACATTAAAGTGGCATTTCATTGACTAAACTAGGACTGAGGTGAGGATTATTGTATTTGGAGATCAAGCTCTTTGTTCATCCATGGCCTTCCCAAAACCATCATGGTGCTCTCTATGCTGCAATGAGTCAATTGATATTGATCTGGGATGATATCGGATGCTTCCATTGCTGAAGATAGGTCAAGTGAAAGCAGGAAACCATAAACCCTGAAATGGGCAAAGAAATTGACCTCTGGATGTATACATACCAGTTTGCCACCTGATGCAACAAATAAAAACAACTTGTTGTGAAATGCATCTGTGCCAGGTTGCTAGAAGCTCAAGACAAAGCCTTGAATTGCACTGCCAATAGCACCCCTCTATCTGCCCCAGGTGGGGCAAGGAAGCAGGACAGGAGAAGAGCAAGACCAGCGGAGTCAGATCCAGAACCCTGTGCTGGGCCTCCTGGCCCAACATAGGGCTGCTTTGCACCAACTAAACAGCTGGTGCACAGTCGAGTAGCGCCATTGTGGGCCCTCCTCCCTTACCTGGAGGAAGGGGATATTCATCCCCCAGGTAAGGGAATAGGGCCCACAATGAATGTCCCCTTCCCCCAAGGAGCTGCTGGTGGCTGCCCAGTGGCCATTGGATGCAATGGCAGCCATTTTGTCTCCACTGCTCCCCTGGGTACCGGGCAACTCAGGATTGGGCTGCCTGTCTTACACTTCTGCGTAAAATAACACCCTTTTCAAACATCTCTAGGTATTAGCTTTCTCAAGAAAAAACTCAGAAGTGGAACTTTAACTAAGAACAAAACATGAAAGGTATAGCAGGTACTCAGTATCCACATCCCGGAACCCCCACAGATACTAAATCCACAGATAATGAGATCCATGGTTGGACCTTCTGATGGACCTTTAGTGAAAATCAGAAGTGCCTTTCTAAGACCTCCAAGAGACCTTCTAAAGCCTAAAAAGCCACTGGGAGGTCTTAGATAGTTCCAGTTTTGGGGAAAACCAGAAGTGCCTTTCTAAGGCATTCTGAGGCCTGGGGAGGTGGTGTGTGGTCTCTCCAGGCCTCAAAAGCCTCCTGGATGCGACTGGAAGGCACCTCTGGTTGCATCTGGGAGGGAAGGTGAGGCCTGCCAATGTGAGTTTGGAAACCTGACTAAATCAAACCCATGGGTTCCAAACCTGCAGATGAAGAGCGTCTGCCTGTTTTGCAAGATGAATTGGCTCTTGCATGGAATACTTTGCGACTTTTATCTCAGTCAGCTGCCATTAGCGTCATGGCCCTGGTCTTGTTAACTTATGATTTTATATTTTCTGAATGTATATGTTTCTCTGCATTCCATGCATGGATGCTGTCAGATTCCATGGAGTTTGAGGTGTAAAAGCACCAAGCATGTCCAGTTGATGCTTAGCATCTCAAAACTAACCAACAAGACATGGCTTTTGATTGAGAACCGCTAAGTCTCAAAGCCAAATGTCCAAATCTGAGTTTTCAAACCAGGTAATTGGTTTAATTTTGTTTCAGCCTCCCTTTTTCTTGGGTCCCTGACACAAAATGAATTTTCTCCCACAGAAGCTGCTCGCTCTGACTAGAACGAAAAGCTCACCAGCACATTGCATGCTTAAACTTCTTCTCTCTCTCCCTTTTTTGCATTTCTCTGGTGTTTGCATTCACTGAGGCTTCTGACTGAAAAGAAAACCTGTTAAAATCTACACTGCGTGACTACAGAGTTGTTAGCTTGCTTTTATATATATATATATATATATATATATATATATATATATATATATATATATATATATATAATAAAGTGAACCTCATTTAACAACAGGATGCAGTCACCAATGCCCAAAGGATCTATGACCAGAAGGGCCCCCGAGGCAACAGCTGCTTCTGTTCCTGGGTAGAAGAGGACTAGGACAACTTTTTGCTTGCATTTTTTCCAGGACAAAAGAAACAATTTGGACTGAATTGGGCTATTCATAAAAGGGGATTTAAATTTAGCCCCTTTCGCGATTCTACCCAAAATAGAATGTTACATTCTTTCTGGATCAAATGTCAAGAACTGAAGTGAGAACTGAAGAGAGAAAGGTGATGTGGGGAAAAAATGAAAGATTCTTATCATAGTGCCACAGAAATGTGTGCCATCTTTTGATGGACATGGCTATGGATGTATCAAATCTGATGCAATTTGCTAGGATGAGGGTTCCCTTTCATTAACCTATTAGTCTATGTAATTTGCATTTTTAATTGCCTTTTTTCTTCATTACCATGCACATATTAACTAACTAGTACGAGTAGGCTGTAATCCTATACATCAGTGTTTCTCAGATTGTGCGTCTGGACCCACTGGCTGGGTTGTGAGCTAATTTCAGGTTGATCCCCATTCATTTTTTCCCCTGGGGGCTGTTGATAAGAATACGCCCTCAGTTTGCTGTACTTGTCGTAAGAGGCAACTAAACAGCCACAGGGTAGATGGGACTCGTTAGCCTGGGAAGGCAGCTCATCCGAGAGAAGGAAAACTCTGATCCCAAACCTCCACTGCCTTGTGGCTACATCCAGTTATGGAAAAGGCTTCAAGAGTCAACCTCGAGGCAAAATCCAGAGCTGGAATCCCTGAGGCAGTTCATGGCTGAACACAGTCACGTTCTGGCAACTCCTGCGATGCCACTGGAACCAACCGAATTGGCTTCTGCCTTTCCTTTGGACCATTTCAGTGATGTGGAGAGGGGGGATTTGCTGCATGGGAAACAGTCTATCCTCCATATCTATTTTACCCAGGCTTCGCACACTGGAGAGGACAATCTGTTCCAGAACCACTATTCAGAGCGCGATACCATAGTCTTCCGAGACTGAAGGATGCCAACACACCCATTCATTTCAATATTTTATTTTTCATATATTAGACTTGATGCCACCATGGTATGTGACTGCATTTGGGGAAATGTTACAGATCTGTACTTTTAACAAGCTACTATGTATAGTCTTTTAACAATGATAGTAAATGGGATTTACTCCTGGGTAAGTGTGGGTAAGATTGCAGCCTAGTATTTTTAAAAATTTTCCTGCTTGATTATGTCACTTCTGGTCATCACATCGCTTCTGGTGGGTCCTGACAGATTCTTATTCTAAAACGTGGGTCCCTGTGCTAAACGTGTGAGAACCACTGCTATACATACTTCCTTGTGAGCAAGCACCACTGATAATAATGGGACTAGATGACCAATCCTATCCATTTCCCCAATGGGCTTAGGAGTGTCATCTCCCCACCCCCTCACTATCAAATAACATAAGAACATAAGAAGAGCCCTGGTGAATCAGGCCCAGGATCCATCTAGTCCAGCTTCCTGTATGTCAGAGTGCCTTACCAGATGCCTCAGAAAGCACACACAAAACCACAAGGTACTTGCATCTTGCTGCCATTTCCCTGCATCTAGCATTCTATTTACACTCACATCACCCCTCCCCAGCAAAGATAGCAGATTGCAATTGGGTTGAACTTTTGCTACTTTATTAAACACAATGACCAATTTTTAATGCATGAAACCTACTGAATAAACCTTCTCTCCCTCTCCAGTCTGGGGTAGGCAAAAAAACTGTCATCCACGGCCAATCTGGATGACAGAAAAAAATTCCTACCCTGCCCTCATAATGAGCAACCAGCTAATCTCAGACTATACATACCCATCATGGCTTGAAACCTGTGATGGAGTTTTCCTCCAGAAATCTATCCCCCTTTAAAGGCATCTAGGTTGGATGCCATCACCACATCATGTGGTAAGGAGTTCCACACTGGGTAAAGAAATATTTTCTTTTGTCTGTTCTAACTCTCCCAACAATTTTAGTGTACGTTCCCTGGTTCTGGGGCTCCCCGCCAGTGGCATAGCTAATGATTGTGTAGCCCATACAAGTTCAAAATGTTGCCCCGGAAGTGATGTCACAGCCAGATGTGACATCACGCCCGGGCTTTTTTAAAAGTGAAAATTGGGAGGAACCCACCTTCTCCCCCTAGCAGCTCACCACCCACTTGCTCTGTTGCCTCCCCCCAGTCAGTGCCATAGCTAAGGCATCTATCTGCTACCCAGGGTCAAAGAACATTTCGTAGCCCCCCCCCCACATGATAAAATCAAATTTAATTAAGTAAATAAATAAAAAGTTATTGGTTCCATGCTGTATCATAATATCTCATTGGCACTCAGAACAATCAGTCTTATAGGTCAGATTGGAGTTAAGTAAATCCACTTTTTGTTCCACAAGCTAGTTGTGTTTTCATTTTCTGCTTAATTGGCCATAACATCTGATAGAACGCAGATATTCCAGTGCAGTTTGTTTCATTGCACTCTGCATTAAATTACCTTTCTAATGATATATAACATGATGGTATTATTCGTACATATCAAGATTTTTACAATTTTGGTCACTACTGTCAAGCACAGCTTGTTGCCCCCTTAAAGCTTGATGCCCGGTGCAACTGCTACCCCCTGCGCCCCCTTAGATATGCCACTGCTCCCCAATAGTTCTGGTGTAGTGAGAGGGATAAGAGCATCCCTCTATCCACTCTATTGATCCTCTGCATAATTTTGTATGTCTCAATCATGTCCCTCCTCAGGCACCTCTTTTCTAGACTGAAGAGCCTCAAGTGCTGCAGCCTTTCTTCATAAGGGAGGTGCCCCAGCCCAGTAATCATTTTGGTAGCTCTCTTCTGCACCTTTTCTAGTTCCACTATATGCTTTTTAAGATGTGGGGACCAGAACTGAACACAATACTCTATGTGCGGTTGTACCATTGATTTGTACAACAACATTATAATAGTAGCCATTTCATTCTCAATTCCCTTTTTAATGATCCCTAACGTGGAATTGGTCTTCTTCACTGCCGCCTCACATTGGGTTGACGCTTTCATCCACCTGTTCACAAGCACCCCAAGATCTCTCTCCTGAGCGGTCAAAGACGGCTCAGACTCCATTAAGCTATACGTGAAGTTTGCATTTTTTGCCCCAATGTGCATTACTTTACAGTTACCTACATTGAAATGCATCTGCCATTTTGCTGTCCATTCATGCAGTATGGAGACATCCTTCTGGAGCTTCTCATAATCCCTTCTGGTCTTCACCACTCAGAAAAGTTTAGTACCTTCTGCAAACCTGGGCACCTCACTGCTTATCCCTATCTCCAGGTCATTTATAAGCAAGTTGAAAAGCACCGGTCTCAGGACAGATCCTTGAGGCATCACCTCCCCTTCTACACACATGTGTGGCCCTGGCCCTGGAAACGGCTCTGTTTGGAGCCGTATAGGAATGAAGGCAGGTGGGAGGCGGAGTTAACACTCAGTGCAGTAGCAGGGAACCTGGGACGACTCCCGGGGAAACTGCTAAATAGATGTGTTTTCCAGAGGACCTCAATAATGAGGAACTCTTCGTTGCCAAGAAGAAGGAACAAAGGCTGAGAGCGTGAACTGGGACTATCTCTAGAGACGGCAGTTTCAGAGATATCCCGATTTTGCTCTATGCTGGATCACATCGCATCCCGGTCGCCATCTTGGAGAGATTCGGATAGCTGGTGACTCCCCCTCCCCCCACGGCCCACTAGATACAACATGAGAGCAAACAAGGGTTTTAAATCGTGAGTAATCAGTTCATTAAAAGGCTATAAAAGAATTGCAATCAAGAGGTTGGAAGGAGGGAAAGATAACTTTAAGATTATTTATGTTGGCTGGCAGCCACCCAGAAGGGAAAGCAGCGAACTCAGTTGTAAAGAAGCCCCTGCTGCAGCATTTTTTTTCTTTTTGTAATAACGGTGATTGGAAGAAAAGACGAAAGATAAGACTAAATAAATAAGGGAAGATAAAAGATCACCCTGTTGTAATGGTATGCATGGAAAAAGAATAAATAACTAACTTTAACAGCTGAAATAATTCTACTTTCATTTTCATTGCAAAAGGCTTGGAACTGGATTTAGGCCTGTTGTTGCAAGGGGCTTGAAGCTGGATTCAGGACTGAGTATTTAAAGAGATATTAACTTTAAATCTCTTTATCTCTAAATCTCTTTTGTCGATATCAAATCGACAGCGTTATTGACTTGAATTGGACTACTGATCCACCCTTTTTGGATATAAGACTTGGATGACTCGGATTATAAAACTTGGGGATTAGCCTTATAAGAAGGTGAAGCAAGAAAATAAGACTTGGTGAATTTTTTAACTGCTGGAATAATCCATTTTTGTTGTTATCGCTAGAGACCTGAGACAGAGCTTTTAAAGACACATTGATTTGAATTGATATTGGTATTGATTTGAATTGGATTATTGATCCACATTTTTTGGATATTAAATGTGGGAATTAGCCTTACAAGAAGGTGAAGCAAGATATCCTTTTTGGATATAAAACTTGGGGATTAGCCTTATAAGAAGGTGAAGTAGGAAAATCAGACTTGATTGATTTTTTAATTGCTAGATTAATGTAACCTTTGTGTCTATAAGTGTTTGTGCTTATTGAATTGTGACTATTGTGGTTTTTGAATTGATGTGTTTTTAAATACTGAGATTGTCATTTTAAGGGACTAGACGGATTAAAAAAACCTCTTTTTTATTAAGAAAGAGAAGAATAGTGAAAAGGAAAGAATGACATCAAAAAAGAAAATCAGTAAAACTACACCTAAGACATCTCCATTAGTTGGATCACAAATTGCTACATATGCAGCTATGGAGCATAGGAGGGAAAGCCAGACTTCATTACTGGATCTGTTGAAAGATTTTAGAAATCTTTTTTAATTTTATTAAAATTTTAATTTTAGAAGCACATGATTTACAAATAGGCTGGCATGTATTCTTGTTTTATGATAAAGTCAAACAGCATGGATATTTTAAACAACACATTTTAAGAAGATCTTTAATTTGGATATGGGAGATCTTAAGTAAGTTTGAGTTAGAAGAGAAAGGAATAAAATTGGACTGGTGGAATGAAATGCAAATAAGAGCAAGATTACAAGAAGACCAAAAAATAGGTTTTTATGAAGAAGATATAAGTTTTGATAAAATATTTTTGATTGATGAGGGAAAATATATTTTTAAAATGTACAATTTTCTCCTGGAGATAAGAATAGAGGATGAAATAGTTAAAGATGCAATGGTGCACTGGGCAAAAATTTTTGAATATAATATATCAATAGACAACTGGAAACAAATTTGGAATATAAATATTAAGATAACTAACGCAGTGTCTTTTAAAGAGAATTTATATAAAATGTTTTGTAGATGGTATTTAACTCCAGAGAAATTAGCAAAAAATGTATACTGGATCATCAAATAAGTGTTGAAAATGTAAAGAGGTTGAAGGAACCTTTTATCATATGTGGTGGACATGTGAAAAAGCAAAGAAATACTGGAAAATGATACATAAATTCTTGCAAGAGATATTGAATTGTGTATTGCCATTCAAACCAGAAATATTTCTCCTAAATGTGACATCAGAAATTAAAGATCAATATAGAAAATACCTTATTGTACATATTGTTACAGCGGCAAGAACACTGTTTGTGCAAAATTGGAAATCTACAGACGTGCCAACTAGAAAAAATTTAATAGACAAAATTTATGAAATAGCAGAAATGGAAGTTTTAACAGAAAGAATGAAAGAGAGAGACTTAGGTAGAGTAAGAAAATATTGGAAGTCTTTTTATGATTGGATAGATAATTTTAGTTAAACAATACTGAGTGTTTAGATAAATTTAAATTTTTATAATGGCAAATGATATCTTTTGTATTGAAGATTATTGTGTTTTTTTCAGTCGTTTGATTGCTTTTCTTTTTTTTTTTTTTTGAATAATATATGTTGTAATCTAGGGCCATATCCTCATGTGTAGCCTGTGTAGTACCTGCCCAAAGTCTAACCCATTTTCCTTACCTGTACCTGTAATAAATAAATAAAATACTTAATTAAAAAAAGGAATGAGGGCGGGTGGGAGGGCTGATTCTGTGGGGTTTGCTATGTGCCTCAGGTAAGAGCTGTCACTTCTCCCCTCAGCAGAAATGCTGGAAAACACTACTCCAATACGGGCAACAATGTACCCCCCCCAGGCCCAGCTGAGCTACACTACTGGGCTGGTGCAGGTCACGTGTGCCAGGACACTCCTCCTCCTGCCCCATGGATATGATCTCTCTCTCTCTCTCTGTGTGTGTGTGCGCGCACGCATGTGCGTGTGTGTGCGCGTGAAGAGGCAGGATACCTTCATGGACTCTGCATAGTCCATAAATTACAAGCACTGACTGCAATGAATGAAACGCACAAAGGTTCCTGTGCAACACGTGCCCTAAAGGTGTCGTAGTCCTCCACAAGATCAGATGTGCTTGGATTAAATTCTTGGAAGGCATTCAACTGGAATTCAGTTTACACAGATAAAAAGAGCCTCAATTATACAATTTACAACAAGATGTAAATGAATTCAAATTATCTGAGATAATACCCATACTTGAGACAACAAGCGCCAGGAATCAAATGGTGGTACAAGAAGATGAAATTAAGATATTCCTTGTAACTAGTTACAATCTCAATGTGAAGATTCACAATTGGCTCATAATGTATATCACATGCTTTACGGCTGAGGTATTCAATCTGTGCGTCCCGCCTCCCTAGTGAGACGTGGGAGGGCGTGGTGGGGGGAGGTGGGAGAGAAGGCTGGCTGGGCAGGCAGGCAGAGGTGCTGCATCTCATCATGGAGCTCACTCCATGTACAACCTCGCCCCAAGGACTACATTTCCCAGTGTGCCCCTTGCCCTGGGCATCCTGGGATTGGTCAAGGCTGGAGGAGAGAAGAGTGTGGAAGTGCTGCATCTCATCAGCACAGGGTGCTTTACTTTTAAAGTAAAGTTTTAAAGTAAGTACAGGCAGTGCAGTGCAGTGCAGTGCTTTCCTCTGCTTGGGAAGGAAGGAGCCAGCCTGCTCCTAGTGGGGGGGGGGTGTCCAAATGCCCCAGCCTGCATCCCTCCATCTTGCTTGGGGGGAAACAGGGGTGGCATCTGCATGTTGGGTATGTGTGAGTGAGCAGCCCCCATCTACTTTGAGTAATCTTGCTGTATGTGGCTGCAATCCTTTCCACACTTTCCTGGGAGTAAGCCCCATTGACTCAAATGGGGCTTACTTCTGAGTAGACCTACCTAGACTTGGGGGTCTGTGTCAGCTTAATCCAGGATCCTCACCTTTCTCTTTTTCCTCCCCCTACAAAAAAGAAAAAAAGGCCACTCTTGATGGCTTTGTCTCCAAAAATTGATTAAAGATTAAAAAATCCCCATTCCTTTTTAGCCATTCCCCTTTTTCCTCCTGCCTCCTTTTGGGGGGGCGGGGGATACTCTGTTGGCTGCTATTGTAAGACAAAAGGCACAATCCTAGCTAGGTCTACTCAGAAGTAAGTCCTATTGTGTTCAATGGGACTTACACCCAGGAAAGTGGGGTTAGGATTCCAGCTAAACAGTTTCTAGGTCTCAGTTTGCATCAGTTTGCAATTAGCAGATACACACAAAACAAAGTCTTCCCCTCCCCCAGCAAATTCATCACTTCCCCCCTCCCTTTCCAAAACCCTCCAGGTGTGCTGCTAACAAACTCAGGGCACAGTCCTAACCAGGTCTACTCAGAAGTAAGTCCTATTTTGTTCAATGGGGCTCAGGTAAGTGTGGTTAGGATTGCAGCCTCGGAGTGCTGGCAGCCTTGTTTCTAGTGTATAATTATAACACCTTCATCCCCATTTTGGGGATAACTGAGGGGAGGTGTTGTAATGGGGAGCCAATGGCTACAAGGATCAGGGGAGGTGTGAGCTGGAAAAGTTGGAGAACCACTCCTTTAGGGCAATTCACCTGAGTAGATAAATAATGCCTTGGCATGTTTTGTAGATGCACTAAACTAGTTTGAGTCAGTTTCACTTTCATTTTCCCAAGGACAAAAGATACAAACTGAACAAATTAAGGGAAGGTGATCCAAATTAAAGCAAATTACACACACTCCAGCTCAATAACGCCAGGTCACATTTACACAGAGCAAACAGGTATGATGAACTGGAAGCTAGATTCTCAAAAAGGGGGCAATTATGACTTCAAACAGCCATTTAAAAAATCAAATATTTAAATATAATTAGTCTCTTGGAAAAGCCTGGTTTGTGTCACCCTGAACTGAACTGAACTCCAAAAACATACATTGACTATGTTCTTCAAATCCCTGCTTTATGACAAGCTGACCATTCAGTTACTGCTGTAGATAGGCTTGTTTGGCAAGCTGCTAATTGCTGCATTTTCATTACAAGAAAGAGAACTTTGAGAAGTGGGTTATGAGTGAAATGAACCTTCAGTGCTCCTTTCCCCACATACTCCCAAAAATGCACGAAACAAGCAAGTTAAGTTTAAAGAGGCCACAATCTTTATTTCAGCTGAATAACAAAAAGCTTGCTAACTATTAGTACTAACTATTCCAGGGATGGAAGAAAATTTGAATTGCACTGCCCTCCCAGGAAGCAGCTTTTGAGACTGTGCACTCAGCGGACAAGGGTTTCCAGCCAGCACCCCTAGCCCAAACAGCCTCTGGAAATCAGTTCTGGCCCCCTCTCGCCCAATCCATTACCACAAGATGCACATGGATCCCTCTACCTAATTGCTGTATCTGCTGTTTTTGCTTGGCACTATATCTGCTGGTTGTGACCACCAAGCTAACAATACCTGATCCATTTGGTCAGGCCAGAGTCAACAAAAAAAAACTCCCCCACCCCAGCCAATTGGGTAAACGAGAAAAAAATGCCTACTCAGCCTCCTATGGACAACCGGCCAATTCCAGACTGACCTCCTGGTTGCATGACTGACCCATCTGCCCAGCATGGAGCTAACATGGTATGACTGTCAGGCTACAGCCCCGTGACTGCTGAATGGTGCTGGGGTTTCCATGGACACTGGTGGCATTATGCAAAGGCTACACAGCTATGGGATTGTTTGGCTTTTGTTCCTCCCTTCCCCTTTGTGCGCAGCATGCTTAGATGATGATGGGAATCGCTCTGACATAGCAGGGATACCATCAGTTTGGGCATTGGATTTCCCTGTTGTCCAGTTTGAGCAATGAATCTCAAGACCTTGACGTGGAAAAAAAAAAAATTCTTCCAGGCCTAGATTCAGACATGATGTCTACAGCCTCGCCCTGGCTGTGGCAATAGAAGATAACGAGGATGTCACAAAGTGAATGTGTTGCAATGTTATCGTCCTTCTGTGTGTACTATTGTTTCCTGCAATCAAAGAGTTTGTTTTTCCAATATATTCCATCTTAGTGCATCCTAACATCACTATTGCTTCCCTGAAGAGGGAGGCAAATGACTGAATGGAATCAAGGGAAGGCCTGGGAAATCACATTGGTGCAATGGTTCTTAATTCAACTAAGTTGATAGAAGAAGATAAAAATAGAATGCCACTTCTGAATGACAGGCACTCCACCACCCTGCCACTACGACACCGCTATCAGTCCATTCAGACCTTCTCTGATAAAGAGCCAATAAAGTTTCCAAAAGATCTTTGCTTACCTCCTTTACCCACTGGACCATTTTAATTAAATTGACCTCCACTACTTAATCAGACAATTTCCATTACGACACATAAAAGGCCTTATCCATTTCATCTTAGCACTTGACTAAGTCCCTCCAATCATTTTAACTTAATTACTAATAGATGAAAAATGACTTGTCTAACATAATTCCTGTCAAAACAATTCTAGATCAGAGAACTAATGTGAACTCCCAGGGAGATATCATTACATTCCGAACAACGCTCTTTGTGTAAATTAGGAAAAAAAATGTTCTGAAGTTTTCAAGTTGGCAGACAACTACGACACATTTTAACATGCTCACAGATGAACAAGGATCAAAGTTCCTTACTTGGAAGCAAATGCATTTGAAGCCTTTCAATTTAAAAAAATATATACTGTACATCTTCAAACTGATTTTACACCCTGTTAAAATACAGCGTTGAGCTTAAATGCCCACTGAATAGTGTCTCCAGCTATTCACAGCCTGTGAAGCTGGTGGGAAGCATTTGGACAATTTGGGAAGGAGGGAATGTGAACAGGTGTATCATTCTTATCCTTGCTTTTTTTTTTTTTTTTGTAAAGTTCATTTCCACTTATGAAGGTGCATGCTTGTTTCCCACCTAGTTTCGACCAGTGATATTTCAAGATATTTGCAAGATGATGCTGGACTGTATGGACAACTGTTTAACACAGGGGTGTCAAACATAAGGCCCGGAGGCTAGATGTGACCCATGGAAGCTTTTTATCTGGCCCTCAGGCTCTCAGCTGCTGAGTAGTGCTGAGGTGTTACGGCTGAAAGGGCAGCCCACGTGAAAATTGGGCTCTACAATATCTTGAAAGATGATCAAGATTTGCATATTTTCTCTTCTGTCATTTGCAGCTAATGAGTTCCTAAATGAGAAAAGGTGTTTATTTTTGGTTATGACCCGTTTAATGACATCACTTCCTGCCTAATGACATCACTTCTGACCCTTAGCAGGCATCATGAATGCTGTTTGGCCCTCGGAATGAAACGAGTTTGATACTCCTGGGTTAACATTCCCTTCAGACCAGCGGCTCGCAGTCAAAACTCTATATCACAAGTGAACATTTTAATGGTTTCATGGGAAAAGTAGTAGACCATTTGGAAAGGTGTACGGGAGTTTAACCTGACATAAAATGTTCTCTTTAGTACACTTTCCAAAGAACTCAATAGGTTTCTAATCATTTCTTCCTGACCTATTTTTTAACAGCAGTTTCTTCTCCTCTGAGTTAAAATTAAGCTGTTCCTAAATTTAATTGCCCCAGTTCCATGACTCTTTGTGCACATCACATTTCTCTTGCATGCACAGAGTGTCTGAGCACAATGGCATCTCCATTCACTTCAGTCGAGGGAATGAGCTCCATGAAGTTGCTTCTTTCAACAGACAGCTGCTGAGGTTAATAGGAACTTCTGTTCCTGTAGGGTTCTGTATGTGCATTTCACAGAGCACCCACAGAGCTTTGGATTTCGACAAAGTGTTTTTTTTCCACAAGTACAAAGAAAAACAATGGTAAGATCCCATTTCTATTGGTGGTTCTCAACTCTATAATGTGTGTTCATCCATGTGCCCATGTGTGGGTCTGTGTATGAATGTGTCACTTGGCAGAACAGTAGCCGAGAGCAGCTGATGGTGGTACAGGGACTCGAGCCCAGCTATCACAAGATCTGCATAAAAAACTTTTGGAGGCCATAAATGGCCTGCAGACCTTATGTTCAACACCCCTACTTTGAATAATACGTATATAATTCAGAAAAAATAAGGCACAATCCAGAGCTGTGCAGATAGGTCATGATAGAGATCCATTCCATCCTTCTGCCTCCTTAGTCTTCATGCTTGGGTGCATACACTTCAGTGGCTAGACTACTAGCCATTACCTGGAATGGGAGATAATTATACCCATCCAGCCATACGACCAGGGCTCCAGCAGGAAATTTACTACATTTAAATATTTTAAAGGTTTACAGCATCATAGAGAACTGGAGAGAGCAGAGTCAAGGAGCTATTGCGACACACTGACTAGTGGATGGACCTGGGTGGACCTCTCCTACCCTAACTGGAGTTGGTAGCTGCTGCTGGCCAACCAGAATGAAATAAGATCACAGTCACAGTAAGGGAGGGCATATAGCTGGCAGCCTTTGGTTGCTGGTCAGACCCAGTCCTCCACAAGTGACCAGGCAGAAAACCGAATCAATCATCCCTTTCCCATTGTCCAGGTTGCTGCCCAACTGTGCCTTGTTGTAATGCCAACACTACTACTTATCAATCAATACTTTTCAAGGATATGCACATTCTAGCCTCTTCCACCACCCCCAATTCTTTTTGGTAGTTGTGTTACCTAAAGAAATTCAGCACAACTTCTTCTCCCTAATGCCTGAGAACGCTATCGTAATTTATTTTAATTTCTCAGCTCTTCCAAAAAATTAATCGAATCCTAACTTAATCTATTTTAATGAACCCTACCTAGATGAATTAGATTTCAATTAGATTTTGATTAGAATGAGTAAGTGAGAGACCGCCACAGTGGAGAACAAAACAACATAGTCAGTGACACTGCCCAGGAGAGATGAAACAAAACACAGGGTTGTGTTGATACTCCAAGACCAGGCTTGATTCTCTTGAAGCCCGTTCCTATGCCCAAATGACAATATTCTTAACCATATGCTCTATGGAATTACATCCTTAACACTTCATCTTAGCTTATCTATCTAGAAGGGAAAGAACATAAGAGGTATGCGTGGAGGGAAATTCAATTTACAGAGTCTTAACTTTATTATTGCCCAACCCTATCCCCTGTCTGCACTGCTAGAAATCACATTTTGGCACCAAAGCATAGTTTGCGGTGTTGCAAAACATGATGTGCTGTTGTGCGCCACTGGATTGCAACTGCAAATGGCAAGTGGTACTGGCTGTGCAATAGTAACTCATCTGGCTCCTCCAGTTCCAGGAAGTTGGTGCAGGCAGTGGGCATGGACTAATCAGGTGGAGAGGAGGATCGGGATGGGATCGGATTCACTGGGAAACATGCTATGGATGGGCAGCAAAGGTGTCACCACCCAACCAGTGCTCTCCACCCAGCCTTGCCACACCTCCTTGGGACTACTCAGACTTGCAGCAGCCAAAGTCTGCTGGTGCAGATCTGAGTAGACCCGTAGGGCAACAGGGAGCTTACCTGATGTTAAAGGAACAAAAGTGTCCTTCCTTCAAGGAGGCCTCCTGATGATGTCTCATGGAGGCACAGCACACACTTCCATGAGAAACTGATGCAAGCAACTGCACTGGTGCAAATGGTGGGGAACTGGATTGTGGCATCAGCCTATCTGGGAGGATGCCTTCTCTTGTGAGACTTTCTGCTTTTTGAGATTTTGTCCTGGATCCCTCTCTTTATGAAGTTGGGTCATCTGGAAGACGGAGGAGGACCTTTGCAGTTGGGACCACCTTAGTATGAAAACATTTTGGTATATGTTGGTGCCTTAAGGTGTCTGCAGATATGTATTACTGTATACTTGTATGTCACAATTCAAAACAGTGGCACACTTATTGCATGTTATACAATGTACTCCAATTCCATGGTGCAACCATTTTTATCTGTGGGGAAAAATGAGCCCCCAACATATTGTTTATGGGTTGTGATTTTCAGAATACATGTAAAATGCATGCACGTGGAAAATCTATTTTGTGTGTGGGGACCATATGCAGTGGTCAATGCACAGCCCAATGGTTTGGCAGGAAAGAAAAAGGATGAAGGTAGAATAGCAAGAACTTTATTCTGGCGATAATGATACAACTGCAGGGAAAGGGAATCAAAAATTAAAAGCTGTTCCTTCACTACTCCTTAGCCATTTATATGACTAGGCCCTTAACTTAACAAAGGCCTACACACATTTAATTGTCTTAAAAGTTATACCTATTCTTGGATATATTTGGGGTGCTAATTTCAAAAATTGCATTGGTTTTGCCTGATTGGCTCTAATTTTGAGGGTAGAGCATAGCAACCTTATATGTTGATTCAAACAGCTTCCTCCTGAGGAGGCCATGGTGTTGGCTTCCTCAGGAAGAAGTTGCTTGTATCATAAGGAATCGCTAGGCTATAACCCCCAAACCCGAGCCAATTAGGCAAAAACAATGCTATTTTTGGATTCAGCACCCCAAAAATATCCTAAATGTGTTCAACCATCCTCGGCAACTAAAAAAAGGTTTTCGTTTGTTTGTTTTGTTTTTGTAGGCCTATGACAGCCCAATCCTATCCACACTTTCCTGGAGTAAGCCCCATTGACTGTAATGGGACTTACTTCTGAGTAGCTAAGCATAGGATTGGGCTGTGAATCAGTTACTATATTCAGAGTAAGGAGAGAGACAGAGAGAAAAAAAATTCTTAAAAGGGATACGTGATGGTACAAACAAAGAGGGGAGAAAGAAGGGGGAAAGAGACGTAGGGAAATCAGGAGGGTTACATAGAGGGAACTGAAGTGAAAGAACCAGGGGCTTTGTGGTAGCAGAAGAGGAGGGGGAGAGGAGAAGAGCTGGGGGAGAAAAGAAAAGGATCTAAAGAGTTTCTGAAGGTTCTGGCCATGGTGAAAGAAAAACGGTCAAGGAGAATGGAATGGACATTCCATTTTGTCTTTGGAATGGAATGTCTTTGGAATGGACAGCAGTCTCTTGGTCACTGTTTGCAGAGAAAGTAAAAATATGCTTGAAAAGATCTAGTAAAGGTTCTGGTAAGCAGATCTTTGCAAAAAGACAATGATTAGTGGAATACTTTCACCTATTTTGAAGATAAATTTGTAGTCTATCATCTGAGATCAGCAACATTTCTTTGGAAGGGATCAGCAGTACCAACCGAACAGATACAGCTGCTTCCAAGTTTGTAATCCTGTTATAGAGACCAACCATCACCAGAAATCCTGTCAGACACCATCAGGCTGTTCTTGACTATATTTAATGAGAACAATTGAAGAGAGTAAAATAAATTTCCTTCCTAACTCTCAAGTTCTCTCAGGATGGATGGATTGATTACAGTGAAATATCGTAACAAAACTTAACATATTGAGAGACAGCGTAGACTGGGAAATTTTCAACTACATTTATCAAGCAATTGAGATTTGAGTATGAGAAGATTTGATCAATGTATAGGCCTTTGTCTACGTTTGCAAACCCTATGTTAAAACATTTTCTTTCAGTGAGAGTTAAAAGGTATTTTAAATTCTAGATTTAGTGGTGACTCCTGAACTGTTCCAATTGCAGCACATATATCTATGCTTCACCTCCATCACTTTGAATTTATCTTTTTTCAAGTTCCCTGTTAGGAATATGGCTGACCTGGCAGTTCCTGCCTGCTTGATCTTACTAAGCTTAAATTCTGAAAGTCCATTAAAATTCTACCTGCCATATCGACTAAATAAAGCTTCCCTAGAGAATAAATATGAAGGGGTTTTCTCTGAGAAATAAAGTTGCTACGCCATCTATTTGCCCCCCATCTATTTTGGGGGAGGTGAAGGGATATGTTTACCCTGCTGACTATACTTCAGAAAAATTCTAGTAAAATCAGGACACTTTTCTGAAACGGTGCCAACAAGAGGTATTTGTATCATTGGTAGCTGCTGAAGGTCCAGGAACCTCAGAAGGGCCACTGCCAATCCCTGAGACCACCTTTGTGCCCACAGCCCTCATATAACGTGACTGCCAAAGCAAGAACCAGTGTTCTTGGTCAAGTGGCAGTGGTGTGATGTTCTTGGTCAGGAGAGTGGGCATGCCATTGCCTCTATTCTCCAACTTGATTTGCCAAGGTACACCCTACCATAAGCCTTAGGGAGGCTACCCAAGTGGGAAGGACATAATGTGTCCTCCACATTATGGAGGACAGTTTACTAAGAACATTTTAAATCTGATGCCAGCCATGTTCTGGAACCTGACAGAACTCTCAGTAGAGTCACAATTCTGCCCCTTCTCCACATCTGTTAGAGCATGTGAAAAGGACTCAACTACACGTTAATTGGATGTAAATATATTAAATAATGTAGTAAGCATGTGTAGATGAATAAACAACTCCAGATAGAAGGATGTGATTTTCAAGAATCCCAGTGTACATAACGAGAAGTTATAGCTACTGTTTAGAGCAGCCAAAAGTCTATGCCAAAGGATCTTAATTCTATGTCTAGGCATCTGTACAAAAATGAAATACGGGGGGGGGGCATATCTGTGGATCCTGTATCTGCAGATTCAGTTACCTGTGGATTGGGTCCACAGGGCACCCCATGCATGCCACCCCATGTGCACCCCCTCCAGAGGCCAGCAGAGGCTGCGGATGGATGGGCATGGCCTATGCTGGGCTCAGACTGAGCTCTAGAGCTCAAAACACATGACTTCCAGTTTCACAGAGAAACCTGAAGTGACATTTTTAATAACTTATAAGGCATTTAGAATGACACTTCCAGTTTCTCCATGAAACCAGAAGTCATGTGTTTTGATCTCTAGAGCTCAGTCTGATGGCTTAGAGGACCCTCCGGAGGCAAGGGGAGCAAACCCCTGCTGATTGAGTAAGAGGCACTTTTTCAAGTGGGTGCTCCTTTTGTTAGCAGGGGGAGAGTAACTGGCCCACCTCACCCCAGCACTGTCTGTTCTAGTGGCTGTCTGCTGGTATTCATTTGCATCTTTTTAGATTGTGAGCCCTTTTGGGACAGGGAGCCATTTAGTTATTTGATTTTTCTCCGTAAACCGCTTTGTGAACTTTTAAGCGGTATATAAATACTGTTAATAATAATAATAATAATAATAATAATAATAATAATAATAATAATAATAATAATAATAATTAATAAGTTCCTCTGGAGGGTTGGGGGGGCAGGCATTTGCCTGTATCCACGGTTGCAGGTAACCGTGGAGGGTTCCAGAACTGAACCCCTGTGGATGATACAGGAACATGCCGGTACTTTTGTCTCTGTTATCCTTTCATATTGCTAAAATATCCTTTTTAGTGCAAACACAATGAATATGTGATTATCTTTCCTGAACGCAGCTCCAGTCTTTTATCCTTGACTATTATTGGTACAAGAGTTCGTTGAGGAGCTAGTTTAGCAGAACATCTTATTTTCCAACCCAGTACAGTGACTAAAACATAAACCAAACAGCAAAAGGTATGCTTGTGTATGTTGTATAACAAGGATGCACTCGCTCAGGGCAATGAGAATTGCTTAAGGTGCTTGCTCAGTCCATGTACTGATTCATAAATGTGGGAGCAACTTTCCCATAGAGGTGCAGTTATCAATGCCTTCTGCCATTGTGTGACTGCCAAAGCAAGAACCGTATATTCAGATAGGTAGTGTATGGTGTTGCATAATAAAACCAATGATTATCACCAAAGCTTTATTTCATGCCTCTGTTGAGCATGTCAGTCAGTGCGATGTGGCCTACTTTTAATGATCTATGAGACAGACAAGATGTCACCTATTGTTAAAGAAACAAAACCACATCATAACAGGCAACCTACAATTTGCAAACACACAATAGCCCTTTAGGCAAGGAGTCATGCTCTGCGTTACATAATGACTCACGTTTACTACTGGAAAAATGGCAGGTTCCTTCGTCGGCGAGGAGGGCAGACAAAAAGAAATCATTTCACATCTCTGCAATGCTCTCGTCCTCCTTAATTGCTTCCTTTCTGCCATGGTAGACACTGCAGTTCCCTAATAAGCTTCTACTTTCTTGTGTTCTCAAAGGCTTCCTTGTTGAATATTGCGGTTTTGCTTTCATTGAGACAGGGCATTTTATCCACTGTGCTTAGGAAGTCTTGATTAGCATATTCTGAACCATCTTAAAATAATGCAAACTGGAAACCTGGTAGTGTAGACAATACGACACCAATGACTTATTGTGTCTTTCCTGTAATTTGGAAGTAGGAGAGGTGTACATTTATTTCCTCACTTTTGTCTACCACGATTTATGCCCTTAATTAGGGGATTTTCCCCCCATACTTGGCATAATGATAATTTCTCCCTTCGTAAGCATGTCTGTAGATGAACTGTTGAGGCAGAGAAAGAAAGAAGTATGTAAAGTAAATCCATTCATATTGGAAATGGCTTTGTAGATTTTTTTTTTTTTCTTCACAGTGCATTTATAAAGCTGCTAAGGCCACCCTTATTCATGGGGACATTGTTAAGGAACTCCCACAACAGAAAGAAACCTGAAAATTTAAATCTGTGGATTCTAGATTTCTGCTAACTAGCTCTTACATGCTTACACACACACACACACACACACACACACACACACACACACCCCCAATGATGCTGCAGTACCAAAATGGCTTGAGCTGCATCCATGAGGAGGGCAATCTTTGAGGTCTCTTCTGGGTAAGGGAACATTTGTATGGGAGGGAATAGGAGTAAGCTTCCACAGCGGGGGGGGGGGGGGAGAGCCTACTTGGACCTGTGCCAGACAAATTACTGGCAGAGGCCCATGTAAAGGTCCAGGAAAGGGATTTGGATTTGTAACCACTACTGTTGTCAAACCCATCCCCTTCTCAGACCTGCCCTCCTTCCCTCCCCATCACCACCCTGTTCTTCTCCTGCCCTATCCCATCTCCCCCACTGACTGATCTGGGTTGGCGGGCTGGTCCTGAGTTGTGCTCTGGTAGCATGTGGCTTCACATGCTGCCGGAGAACCTTTTACAATTGCCATAAGGCAGTCTCCGGTGGCAGAACACTCTTTCCACCAGTGGATAGGCCCTCAGAGGTTGGCTGGACACTGCCTGGCACTCCAGGTGAGTGCTGGGTGGCAAAGAGATGAGTGGAGAGTGTGTGGGGGGGGAGGCATTCCAGGATGGGAGGAGGGTGAGAAGGTGAAGCATGGGGAGAGAGCAGAGCAGGAGGGGGGTGTGACTGGGAGAACCCAGCTCCACCGGATCCATAGTCCCGCATTGGGCCTCCCTGCCCAACATGGGGTTGCTTTACTCTGCGCTGGCTAAGCCCATTGCAGGGCTTCTTACCTTACTGGGCGAAGGGGATGACTGTCTCCTTTCCCCAAGGAGATGTTGAGAGCAGGTGGCGGCTGCCCAGAGCACTCAGGATTCAATGGCAGCCATTTTAGTGCCGCTGCAGCCCTGGACCCTGGGCAACTCAGAATTGGGCAGCCCATCACATTGAAATCAATGGGGCTTACTTCTGTGAAGTAAGGAGTGCATAGGAGTGTGCTGCAAGTGCCACCGATTTTAAATGGGAAGTAGTTTCAAATCCAAACTGCAAACCAAAAGTAGGTAAATCATAAAATATACCAGTATGTTTTATTAATTCATCTAACCTGCAGTCTATGTTTATTAATTTGCTCACTGACTACTACATCAGTACTAAAAATGGGGATGCAAAAATCTACATTGCAGAGATTCCATTGCATAGATTCCTTCAGTGTCAGACCAAAGTCAAAATCACATTAAGCCTTGGAGTCAAAAAAAGAACTGAACAGAAAACACCACACACATCTCAGCACCACTGTTAGTAGCTTTCAATACACATGCAACATCCTCCTTCCTCGGCTTGATTTATCAGTTTAGAATTTTCCCTTATGTAAAACACACTGAGCATCAAGCTTCGCTTTCATTTCCCCAGTGCATGCCTCAGATTGACCTGGCATGCACACTGCTCTGCTCGGTATCAAGCTAGATCAGTCATGCCAGGACACATCTTATCAAATATAAGGGAATGCAATAGAGGATGACTGGTTTAATCTGATGTTGTGTGATGGGGCATATCAGGTGAAAACTGAGCACAACTCTCCTAAAATTGTATTTTTGAACTGTGCTTCTTTAATAATAAAAGGAATGCTATATTGACAGGTATGAAGAAAAGGGATGCTGTTATTGCTTTCTGCATCCTCTTTATATATGGAGTTTGACATCAGTAATGAGCAAAGATTGGAAAAGGGCCAGGCTCGCGTAACACAGGCCTTGCAGGAGCACCGGTATCTGGGACGGGCCATCCACAAGGCCAGCTGAAGTGGTCGCCTCAAGAAGCAGATTGATGGGGGACCTTCATCTCTGTTCGCCTACTTGCTTCCACTGCTTCTCCTCCTCTTTCCACTTCCAGGACTGGAAAAGGAGTAGGAGAGCAGAAAATGTGGAGGGAAGGGGAGTGCTGAACTAGAATATTGGAGAGTGGAAGGAGCAGAGGCTGGCACATTGTCAGGTACGGGGAGCAGCATTAGGCATGCCACCTTGGGCGTCAGGAGGTCCTGGGACAGCCCTCATTGGAGCAAATATTTATTTATGTATTTGTTTCTGGGCCTCTTTTCAGTCCCATTGAAGCAGTGGCATCACTAGGATTTGCGTCACCCGGTGCGGGAGGCCTGCGCATCACCCCATGCAGTGGGTGGGGCAATGCCCCAGGTAGTGGGTGTGGTGATGCATCATCGCCCCACTGGTTTTTTGGCTGTACCTTTTGTTATAACACAGATATTTCAATGTGGTTTGTTTCATTGCATTCTGCATGAAATTACACATTGATTGACATAAAACATGATGGAATTATTACTCCAAATTCTGATTTTAGTGATTTTGAAAACTTGTAGAGTCTTATACACACGCACCCTGTGTCAACTTACTAACACCTTATTGGAGCAGTTCTCAAACTTTTAGCACTGGGACCCACTTTTTAGAATGACTATCTGTCCAGGAGCCATTGGAAGTTATGTCATAGCCAGAAGTGACATCATCAAGCAAATTAAAATAAATAATTAACTTAAAATAAAAGAAATAATTAAATAAGGGGGAGCCAGTCCTGTTCCACCAAGTGAATCTACTCTGAAGTAAGTCCTATTGTGGTCAGTGGGGCTTACTCTCAGGAAAGTGTGGGTAGGATTGCAGCCTGTGAGCCCAATCCTATGCATGTCTACTCTGAAGTAAGTCCCATTGTGGTCAATGGGGCTTACTTTCAGGGAAGTGTGGGTAGGATTGCAGCCTGTGAGCCCAAGCCTATGCATGTCTACTCTGAAGTAAGTTCCATAGTGGTCAGTGGGGCTTACTCTCAGGAAAGTGTGGGTAAGATTGCAGCCTGTGAGCCCAAGCCTATGCATGTCTACTCTGAAGTAAATTCCATAGTGGTCAATGGGGCTTACTCTGACTGAAGGGATTATGAAGGCTAACCCTCCACTAGAAGTCTTCACCAGCAGCAGATACCCTTTCAAGGCTCTCTTCCCCCAGCCACTCACAGATCAAGCCCCTGGTGACCAGGAAAGGGTCAGTCTCAGAGATTCCACCTTCTCCAAGTGATAATGAAGCAGATTTAGCCTAGAGTCAAAATTGGTCACTATCCTCATGTCTGGGCATGGTTCCACCAATATCGCATGAGTCCTAGACTGCACCAGCTGGGCCTAAAGCAGGTCCTGCATCCTGGCCTGCTAGAACTCTTACATTTTGACCAATCACCTCTGCACCCTGTCAATTCCTAATCTGGGGGGGGGGGGAAGGGGAAACACCATCATCAATTTCTTCTCTCCCCCCTCCCCAGTTCCCATACAAGTTATTAGTTTTCTCTGCCAATGAATCATCCTCCACATAACCAAAAACATGTACATGAGAGTCTGCTGAAAAGGAAACACCACAGGCCTACAAATATTTCATGCCATGCCTAAAGCTGCAGTTTTTGCTCTGAGCAACACACCCACAAACAGCTGGGCAATTGCCTACCTATGTATGAATCACCCCTTAAGCCATTTCTGCCCAATGTTGCATATATTCAACAGGGATCAAATGTGTACACCTTTGGGATGAGCAGAAAAGGGTTTTAATATAAACACCTTCTTGCATCTTGCTACTTATTGAAAAGCTTCCATGCAGCAATCCACATGATCCCCCCCATATCTGACTACAGGTGTGTGCCACTTTACAATGGGGATATGTTCTCTGCTCCCCATTATGCAATTAGGTCATTAAGTGAACTATTGCCTTTGTTGTGTAAACAGACACTCCCTGCCACTTGCTGGCTGCACAGACTACTGGAGACAGATTGCCTCTACTTTGCATTAAGAGCTTCTCTGTTGTGTAAACAGACACTCTGCTACAGGCTACAGGAGATGCGATTGCTTCATTAAAACCATCTTTATTGTGCTTTGACCACCGTCATATATGTGGTCCGTTGTTAAGTGAATGGTTGTTAAGCAGTGCACTCTTGTAATTAAATTCAGTTCCATCCAGACTTGCCTTATCTTTGCTCCAGAACAGATCCTCACCCTATAGGCTTTGCTCTGGGGAAAGGGGCCCTTTCTCTGTAAATATAGTATCTCAAGACAAAGTGTGACTGTGCTGAAGATACTGAAATATGTTACAAAGATGGTTGAATAAGCCTATGTATTGTTCATACAAAAAAAGTAAACTATAAAATCTTTTCAAAGAACATATTAATTATGGGTTAAAAAAAAGAAAAACTGACATCACCCTGTGACTAATATATTAGCCAGGACGCCCCTAGACGGAAAATTCAAGAACGGTCAACCACTCAATGACGTCCATACCAATTAAAATTAAAATTATTAGATTTAAATTGTCTTCAAACATCCCACTCTACTTACAAAGCAATGAATCATTGAAAGTGGCAAGGGTGTTTTGCAACTATCTTCAGCTAAATGAGGATACAAGGTAGTTGAGTAAAGCTAATTCAATGAGGTACTACATACGAATGTGTACATACGGATGTGCTGGGAACTAATGGCCACGTATGGGGCAAGTGGAGAAGGCGTCCCAACAAGCAAGCCATTCTCAGGAACATGGTGTGCCATAAGTAGCAAGACAAATGAGCCAGACAAAAGGGATTGGAGCTGGTTCCTTTGATCTTTTCATATAGCAGAATGCTTCTCACCCAGACTCTCTTCTAATGTTAATGGCCTGCCTCCTTGCCACTCAAGTTGAACAAATGCGCAATCTATTAAAACATCTGTTACAATGAACAGTAGCCACATGTGGCCCACTTTAGTATCCCAGTTTCTTATTCTAAATGTTGCTCTTGGAAAGAAGCATCAATGACCTTTGGCCATGCATGCATCACCTTTGGAGCTTTTAATGTTGGAAAACTCTATATGAATATCATATCATCTCTTACTGTATACCAGGGTCTCCAAACTACAGCCTGTGGGACACATTTGGCCCACCACAATATTGTATCTGACCCACAGCAACTTGGTTTTTTTGTCATCTTACACGAAGGTTGTGTTCCAGAGTCAGCATGTAAAGCTAAAATTGTGTATACTCAAGATCACCTTGAAAATCCTTTATATCAGAAACATAAGTACTGTCTCTTTAAAAATTATGAGAAACAGTCAAGAACTAATACCAACTAAGGAGAGCAGCAGCTTCATTCTCTTATTTCAGGCTCACTCTCAAGCATGTATTTAATAAGCGGTACAGCAGGCAGAATTGTCTGCACTATTTAAAGTTACCTTTGTTTTCCACTTTTTTTTTTTTTTTGATCAAGCACATGTAGTTGAATTTGCACAAGTACACCTAAGAAGCAGGCTGACTGTATTTATATTTAGCAATGGAAATAGATCGGTCTTATACACAAAATTAGCCAGGTCACCACAACCTAAGCTGCATTCACTTCTCAATAAAGTAATATATCCATTATTTGCTTTTGTTGAATAGCTTCCAAGATATGCTACATTTTCTAGATACTGTGCCATGCTAGTGTTTTTTTTCTCTGCCAGTATTTGATCTGAAGCTGTATTGTATCTACAGATGCTTTTTCTTCTCTACACTATACTTCACCTTTCCCACAATTCCAACTTTTCTTGAAACTCAATATTGTTTATTCCATCTCTGAACTTTTGTGTGTGTGGGGGGAGGGGGGTTATACTTGATGCATACAAAGAGATGATCCTATTGATTGATGTATAGAAATTTGTCTCCTGCTGGCTACTTCTGCTAACTCCCATATTATACACTGCATTGCAAAATAGTCTTTAGAAGAGAAATATCCAGTGTCCCATGGTCCTATCTAAATGACCTTTTACATGTGGGCCCACTCTTAGATACACAAGCTGTTGATCAATAACATTTAATATAATTCAGTGGTTCTCTAGGACAAGGACCCACTTTTTAGAATGAGAATCTGTCAGGACCCACCAGAAATGATGTCATGACTGGAAATGACATTATCAAGCAGGAAAATTTTTAACAATCCTAGGCTGCAATCCTATCCACACTTACCTCATTTACCAAAGAGTTAGTCCCATTGACTATCATTGTTAAAAGTATCTTCATAGTAAAGCCTGTTAAACATACAGATCTGTGACATTTCCCAAAATGCAGGTACTTACCAGGGTAGCATCAAATCTAATATATTAAAAATAAAATATTGAAATGATTGGGGACCCACCTAAATTGGCTCGTGACCCACCTAGTGGGTCCAGACACAGTTTGAGAAACACTGGCCTAAGCAGGGCTATCCTTAGGAGTTGTAGGGCAAAGCTGCAAGGAGAGGCTGTGCAGGATTATATGAAGAACTCTGTTTTCATAAGGCAGTGCTATTTTTGGTTTGGATCCAAGCCCTCTCTTGCAAAGGCTTTAAAGGTTTGCTGCAACCCCCAAATGAGGCTTCATGACCACACAGGAGTCTCAATCCACAGACTGGAGATAAATCCACTGTAAAATATATCCCTGCATTGCAGCTGGGAACCTGAAGCTGAGAGGGAGTTCCTAGGCTTGCCTAACACCAACAAGCACAATATTAAACAAATCTACTCAGAAATAAGGCCCATTCAGTTCAATAGATCTTATTACCAGGTAAGATAATACAGAAAGGTAGCCTGGCAGCCCAGTCCTAACCTGTGCTGGAACAGGCGGGCCAAGTAGCCTGCACCATATCAAGCTCAGGTTAGGAAGTGGCCATGGTGCAACTCAGTAAGGGGATATTTATCCCCTTACTCCGAGTGACACCTCAGTCACCCCTATGGGGATACTCAAATCTGCAACAGTGGAACTGCTGGCACAAAACTGAGCAGCCCAGTATAACACTGGGCTGGAAGGTTAGGATCTGCTCTGTTGCTGAGGTAAGTCCCACCCCCCTCCCAGGCCCAGTTTCCCAATGGCTGCCCTTCTTGCCCCAAAACACCCCCATTCTGACCTCCCACCACCAACCCCCCCATGTTGACCACTGTTGGCTGGCACAAACGTACCCTCTCCTGTTGGGGATCTGGTGTGTGGAGTCCATAGCGCATCCTTGTGCCAGCCTCCATGACTCTGAAATAGTTACAAACATGCTTTACGGCACATTCACAATACTCCTGGGCCAGCACAAGGGACTTGCTCTGGCCCTTCTTCCCCTCAGGATTATGCTCTTAGAACCCGATCCTGTGGTCCACGGTGCGGCTCTGTGCCACTGATCACATTCGCAAACATGCTGTAAGGCACGTTTGCAGGGCTTGCCGCCGGGCTCCCACCAGAACTAGCCCAGCACGCACGGGTTCCGTGGCCTGGCTGTTTTCCAGAGACCGCTGGGCTGTGGAACGGGAGGTGGGGGCGTGGCCGGGGGTGTGGGGGAGGTGTTCTGGGGAGGGGGGAGGTGTGTCGGGGGAGGGGGAGAGGCGGATCCGCAGAGCCGAGCTCCGCAGGATCCAAGGCACTCGGGCAGGGCTGCTCGCCCTACACGAGCACCTTTACTTTAGCAATGACCAAAAGGTCGCCGCTAAAGTGAGTAGCCCCATTGTGGGGCTGCTTCCCTTACCCAAGGGAAGGGGACGAACATCCCCTTCTCCCGAGGAGCCTCCTATGGTAGCGTGGGAGGCGCAGGATCCGGCGGGAGCCCGCCATGGAGCCGCTGGACCACGGGCAGCTCAGGACTGGGCTGCCCATGAGCAAGACTCAAATTGGGGCAGTCCTGATCCACAGCTCAGTTTCTTAGCCACGACATGAAAACAACCCCAAAAGGATAGGCGAAAAGCCCACCAAAAACCTAAAGATGAATTTAATTAAACGCAGTTATACATACAATAAATTACACTCCACATATACCATTTTGTGTATGCAGAGTTTGGCTGCAATTTGAGGCCACAACGCGCATGAGTAGGGTAGAGATGCATCCACGTTCAGTATTTCTAACAATGTTTATTACAGCAATTAACCTGGCAGCAGAGAAAACTTCTCTTCCATTTAAAATGGGTTTGTTTGCCCTGCTGGGCATGAGCAGCATTGTAGAACCGTGCAGCTCAAACCGTAGGCCAAATCAGATGACTCCATAACTGTGCTTTGAACCTGTTGCCACACAGCTCCATTAGGGTTCTGTGCAGTCCTGGTGGAAATTACAAGGAACACTGGTGTTGAGCTATAGTAAAAGGATCCAAACTCCTCCCATGAGTAGCCCATACAATTATCTTCAAGAATGTGCCATAAACAGTAAGCAGTTTATCTCCAGAAAGACAATCAGGAAAATCCAAGTATCTATTCCTTGTTAGGAACTGTTGTTGGGAAAATCAGTGGTTTTTATCTGTTTCTCTTATACTCTTATACTCACACTCTTATATTCATCTAATGGATGTTATCTGGGCCCATCAAAGGGTCAGGAATGAACCTAACCAGGAAGGTGCCCATGCAGGTATAAAACAAAGGCCTTGTGTCATGGCTGCAGCCTGTGGCTTTAGTCTGCTTGTGTGACAGAAGAGTACTTTAGTGAAAAATATGTTTACGATGAAGGCCTCACTTGGCTGTGGGCCAGGGGTTTTCCAGATAAGGGACGATGCTGGGGCATGAGATGTTTGGAGCAGAGTGACCTCCTAAGTAGGGAATAATTTGGGAAGACCAAAGACCAAATAATTTGGAAAGACCTCTTGACCAAGAGCCCAAGAGGGGCTGTACTCAATTTGCTTATGTAAGTTGTTATTCTAAGATGTTACTCTAAACCTCACTTGGTTGGGTGGAGTTTTGAATCGCTCCGGGACAGCATGGAGCAGAAACAATATTCTGTTTGTAACACCTATAATAAAAGGTAAAAACTTCAAGGAGATTCCTGCTTTTTTGTTTTAATCAGTGAGCAGTCAGAGCAAGAGCCAAATTTCTCTCTATCATTGTTCCATATCTTAGGCCCAAATCCTAACCAATTTTCCAGCGCTGGCATCGCTGTGCCAATGGCATGTGTGCTGCATCCTGCAGTTGGGTGTTACTCACGGAGTTCTCCTCAAAGTACGGGAATGTTTGTTCCCTTACCTCGGAGCTGCATTGCCCTTATGCAGGTGCTGGAAAGTGGGTTAGGACTGCGCTCTTAAGCAGTTTGACCAGATATTTTCCGATGAGATAATAATCATCTGGAGTACTTCTGAGTAATCAGTGGAAGTCAGTGAAATGGACCCCAATGGTTCAGCTGGACTGGGCAGGGACCAAGAACTCATGAGTATGCTTGTGTAGCACAAGGCCTCCGGATGCCTGAGGCTGCATGTCAAACTCTGCCCATTTGCCCCCTTACCCAATGATGTGCTAACATCTGCTCACCCATTATTTGTCCCACTCAAGTCACAAGGAAATGACTTGTGCTGTTGCTGCTTTTTCCTCACCCTCCGCAACTGTAAGTGGGCTACTTTAGAAGCCCCTAAAATGTTGAGGGAGGCTCTGAAGAAGCCCATTTGAGGATGGGACAGGTGGGAGAGGAAGCTGCTGACCCTGGGGGGGGGGAGGGGGCTGAGAAAGGAGCATCTTTTCCCTTCTCAGCTATTGGAGGTGGGTTGACTGCCTGATTTATTACCTGGAGCTGAGGTAACAGTGGTGCCAATGGCAACAGTGGCAGTTCCTGCCTCTCCAGCTTGTTCTCTACCAGAAGCCTCGCCATCAGAGAAGAAACCAGGCCTGGCAGCATTAGCAGCTTGGAGAGAGGCCATTACATGAAAGGAAATGTGCAGGCGCTTCCTTTTCTCTCACTCCCACAGCAGCAGATACAACCAAACATTGCTTGCCCTCTGGACAGGAGGCTGCTGCCAGAGAGCAAATTTGGGGTGAGGGAGTGACCTCACCCCAACTGCCTCTGTTAGGCCTACTTAGGCTATAATTCTTAGGCTGTAATTCTCTCTCACTCACCAGAAACAAACACCACTAATTATAAATCCTCCCCCCTATAAATTAACATCCTGCAGACTGAGACATAGTGGTTGGCCAAGTCTACACTGTGAGTCCGTCACTGACCAGGGACAAGAAATTGGCTGTTCATGAACCGACATCTGCCAGTAAGGAAGCACAGCTAATTTTGTCAGATCTCCTCTTCCTCTTCAACAACATAATCTGGCAATGGAAACTAGCAGATTTATGATGAAGAATTTCAGTGTATATTACCTCATATTTTTAAATCTGTATTTAACAAGAGCATTCTAATAAAAGTCAATCTATGCAAACAGAATTCTGCAAACAGAATTCCTTAAGGCCCAAATCCTAGCCAACTTTCCAGCTCTGACACAGCTCTGCCAATGGGGCATGTGCTGCATCCTGCAGTTGGGGAGCAGTCATGGAGACCTCATCAAGGTAAGGAATGTTTGATCCCTTACCCTGGAGCTGCATTGCCTTAGGTCAGTGTTGCAAAGTTGATTAGGATTGCGCCGTAAGTTAGATACCTTAATACACCAGTCCTAACTAACTTTCCAGTGCTGATGCAGATGCAACAGGGTGTGTGCTGTATCCTATGGGGGTGGGGGGGAACGGGGGACAACAGTGGGACAACAGTCACAGAATCCTCCTCCTCAAGGAAAGGAACATTTGTTCCCTGATCTCAGGACTGCATTGTTGCTGCATCAGCACCTGAAAGTTGGTTAGGATTGGGCTGTAATAGCACAGTCCTATGCATGTCTACTCAGAAATAAGTCCCATTCAGTTCAATGGGGCTTACTCCCAGGTAAGAATAATTAGGATTGCAGCCTAAGTTCTCACTGTTGAGCTGAGATCCTTATCTACTGATTCAAAAGCGACCTTTTTGTGTAACTAGATCTTTGTGTAAATCTTCAGGCCAGCTGGAGAGTTGTGCATTCAAATTTCTGATCTATCAGAACTCAGATGTAGATTTGTACATGTAAATGAAGGCAGTTCGGTGTTGTTTCAGAGTGTACAGAAGGTAATTTGGTTCACAGTCCAGTAAGTCAGTGGGGAGAGGAGGAATGGGGTGAGGCGAGGGCAGAACAGGGAAGATTAGGAGGCATATTTGGAGGCTGGAGGGAATGGCACCCAGCATAGGCGGCTTGCATCAAATGCAGTCTCCTCCTATAGCAGCAAGCCCGCTTTGCTTGCCTTCTCAGACTCATGCCGGCTAAAGAGCTGGTTCAGGTCCAAGGAGACCCATTGGTGATCCAAGGGTTTATGAAGGGATAAGGGAAAATATTTTCCCTTTCCCCTTCCAAGCATCACAACCCACCCACTCCCCAATCCATAGCATACACCGCAGCCCATCTTGGCATGACTGCATGCTATGTGGGGGAAAGAACAGGATTGGGTTGAAAGGACAGGATTGGGTTGAAAGTTCTGATTAGTGTTCATATCCCAATCATATCCAAATTTCCAGCACTGATGCAGCTGCATCAGCACTGGAAAACTGGACACAACTGGGCCCAAAAGGTCAAACTATATATGATGTTAGGTCATTAGCCCTGGATGCTTGCTTTTTCTGGTGTATCCAGCATGTGAGGAGCATAATCTGGATCAGTTATGGAGCAAGTGAAGATCCAAGTAATTCCATAGGAGCTGCCTGATCCCAACACAGGGTAAAGGCGTCAATGTTACCTTATCCTGAGCAAATCTTCAGCCCTCCTAGGCCCTGCAGTATACAACAGCAACACTGGCAGCTCAGACAGGATTGGGCTGTCAGTCTGGATAAGCCCATCATGTGCTACTTATCCTAGAAAAAGCAAGAATGCTGTGACTTATTTCATGACTGATGTCAATGTTTGGCCCTTTAGGATGCTCACAACCAGACACACTTTCATGAAATATCATGCACACCTTATTCTAGGTATTATTAGTACAAAATTCAGCAGCTGCAATTTCAGCTACCTGGAATGTGATGGTGAGCTGTAGTTTGTCACCATGCACCATGTGGACCTGACACTTCCCATGGAGACTGAACAGAAGTACCTCCAAGGAGCTGGATGATAGTACAGGTGTGCTCCCGTATCCGTGGGGATTCCGTTCCGGAACACCCTGCAGTTCAGTGAAGCTGCAGATACAGGTGAACACCTCTCTCTAGCCTCCGGAGCCGAGAGGAGCAGAGTTCCTTTCACCTCTGGAGGGGGCATGCGTGGGAAGGGGCCAAGGACCTGATCCACAAATAAGTGAATATGCAGATACAGAATCTGTGGATACAGGGGGCCCCCTGTCCATGTTACGTGGCAAAATTAGTAGATCTCTGTGGCAAAGCACTACAGGACAGCCAGCCACACGCTGCAGATTCCAAGCAGTCTGCATTTCAAGCAGCCACCATATGGCAGCTTGTTTGTGTGAATCAGAGCTTTAAAATCTGCATCTCTCTTGGGCACTGAGTAAATTGTGATTATCTCTATTCATAAGGAAGTTGTTTATTAATTCCCAGAGGTAGTTACTTACAGGCTAGCATTTGAGTCTTTAAAATTCCATAAAAGTGTAGTGAGTAACTTGCTAATTATAATCTATACGCCCCATAAAGTAGAAGAAAGTTACTAGAAATGCAGATTTCATAACATAAGTAATAACCCTATGTGTGCACTACACATGCTTGCATGTTCACAAGAAAACAGTCTGCTTAATTTCCACAGTGTCATCTTGGCAAGTTTTGTTCTTTCTTTCTTTGCAAAATATTTTCCACATGTCATGTTTTTATCTCCTAGTTTTCATAATGATCACATGACTGTCTGGAGATGTGCCTTCTTGTTAGCCTTTAGTCCTAAAATGCCCCACTGTGCACTGTTGCTTTCTAATTATTTTAAGCCTATCAATTAAAGCGTCTCTTTAGTGTTTACATCAGAGGCTTATGTGGGAGGAGGCAGACAGAATGTGTCCAACTTCATTGCCAGAAATAGTGGAGAAGTCACTGAACATAAGAACATAAGAACATAAGAACAGCCCCACTGGATCAGGCCATAGGCCCATCTAGTCCAGCTTCCTGTATCTCACAGCGGCCCACCAAATGCCCCAGGGAGCACACCAGATAACAAGAGACCTCATCCTGGTGCCCTCCCTTGCATCTGGCATTCTGACATAACCCATTTTTAAAATCAGGAGGTTGCGCATACACATCATGGCTTGTACCCCATAATGGATTTTTCCTCCAGAAACTTGTCCAATCCCCTTTTAAAGGCGTCCAGGCTAGACGCCAGCACCACATCCTGTGGCAAGGAGTTCCACAGACCAACCACACGCTGAGTAAAGAAATATTTTCTTTTGTCTGTCCTAACCCGCCCAACACTCAATTTGAGTGGATGTCCCCTGGTTCTGGTATTATGTGAGAGTGTAAAGAGCATCTCCCTATCCACTCTGTCCATCCCCTGCATAATTTTGTATGTCTCAATCATGTCCCCCCTCAGGCGTCTCTTTTCTAGGTTGAAGAGGCCCAAACGCCGTAGCCTTTCCTCATAAGGAAGGTGCCCCAGCACAGTAATCATCTTAGTCGCTCTCTTTTGCACCTTTTCCATTTCCACTATGTCTTTTTTGAGATGTGGCGACCAGAACTGGACACAACACTCCAGGTGTGGCCTTACCATCGATTTGTACAACGGCATTATAATACTAGCCGTTTTGTTCTCAATACCCTTCCTAACGATCCCAAGCATAGAATTGGCCTTCTTCACTGCCGCCGCACATTGGGTCGATACTTTCATCGACCTGTCCATCACCACCCCAAGATCTCTCTCCTGATCTGTCACAGACAGCTCAGAACCCATCAGCCTATATCTAAAGTTTTGATTTTTTTGCCCCAATGTGCATGACTTTACACTTACTGACATTGAAGCGCATCTGCCATTTTGCTGCCCATTCTGCCAGTCTGGAGAGATCCTTCTGGAGCTCCTCACAATCACTTCTGGTCTTTACCACTCGGAAAAGTTTGGTGTCGTCTGCAAACTTAGCCACTTCACTGCTCAACCCTGTCTCCAGGTCATTTATGAAGAGGTTGAAAATGAAGAGGTTCTTCATTTATGAAGAAAAATGACCAAAAGAAAAACGTCTGTCCAAAAACATTCATAATCATTATACCAAATTTCCCTTTTTCTTTCTCTTTTTTTAATTATTTCATAAATTCACAGCAGACGTTCGATTTGTCCGCTCCCAAATACCGATAAGCATACCTTTGAAAAGCTTGCATTTGGATTCAATGCACACTTTGGACCAGTTCACACAATACACTGATTCCAGCCAAATTGCTTCAAGCTCATGTGAAAGCATGAGATGACACATGTATTTATCACTAGTGGAAACCAGTGTGGTCAATCAGAATTCATCACAGAAATGTTTCAAAAACCCTTATGAATTAGGACAATAGGTTCACTTGGAATATTTTTACTTCATATCATAGGCAAACAAAGCATGTTGTACAAAAAGATGCACAGAATCAATGACAACACAGCTTATCCATATCTACTCAGAAACTAGGTGCCATTGTGTTCCTTACTCTCAGGAAAGTATATAATGGCCCAATCTAACCCATGCTGGAACAGGCAGACCAACTGGCCTGCCTTGTATCCAGTATGGAGTTGGGGCTGCCTGCAGCTCAACCTGGGGCAAGGGGAAGTCATTCTCCTTTCTCCAGGTAATGCAGCAGCAGCCCCAATAGGTCTACTCACATCTTTAAAACACCTATGGTTTAAAAGTTTAAAAACCATGGTCTTCACTCACATTCCTGCAAGGCCAAATACTAATAAGGAGGGAGTGATGATACAAACAATCCTCATCTTCTCAAATAATCCAAAACATTCCTTCTGAGTTCCAAGTCTGCCAAGGTTCCAATCTCATTTGTAAAAACAACGGTAATCACTAAAGATAAAACTAGGGAAAAACTAAAAAAAAAATGCTGAAGCTCTATATTATGCGTCCTTGTTAGATGCCGCCATCTTCCACCTCCCTACTCAGATCTGCACCACCTAAAGAAGTGGTGCAGTTCTGAGTAGCCCAGCGCTGTGCCTAGTTGACCAGGAGTGGGGTCAGGATCCTGGCTCCCCTCCCCGCTTGGCCCTGGACTGCCCATGGGTCCACCTGATGCCCGCCCTCTCCCCGCCCCAGAACACCTCTGTCCCACCCTCCCCCTGCCCTCCCCAAGCCCCTGCAGTGGCCTGACTTGGCTGGCGTGATCTTACCTGTGCGCTCGCTCCACAGGGCCTCTGTGCAGCATCCTTCCTCCTCTCCCATTTTCACAACACCTCCAGGTGGGCATACGAGACTTGCACCAGGCTGGTTAGGATTGGGTCCTAAAGTACTATATTACAACATGAAAATGTTTTGTACCATCTCCTAAAGGTCTTCCCATATTCATATGAACACTTAGGCTACATCTTCAAGAGGTTTGTTTAGGGCAATATGAGAATGAAAATTCTAGCAATGTCAATTCTGGAGTTTCTCAAGTAACAACATTAACACAAAGTTGAACTATATAATCACGCATATAACATTTCTGTTCTGTGTTCCTAATAGATTATCTAATAACAGTTGGCAACCTTCAGTCTCGAAAGACTATGGTATCACGCTCTGAAAGATTATCTAATAAAACAATCACATTTGACTGATGAGATGAAAATGATATAGCTCATCGGCATAAGATATACCAACTGTTACCATAAATGTCAGAAACTCAGTGAATGTTGACATTTACCTAAGATTTTAGGAGGCCATTGAAACTGACCTTTTACTTTGTTTTTCCATCTGTCTATAGCTGCAGGGGCTACAGACACAAATTGTAACCCTGATTGAATAAATATTTCTGAAAAATAATTGTGTCTTATTGTGTTTAAGAAGAACTAGCAAATAATGGCTGTGTTGGGGGGTGAAGGACTGGGAAAGGTGGTGGTGAAAATAAATGTGTCTCAGCTCTGCAGGATAAACCTAAGGCACAAACAGTACAAACCTGATGTAACTCATCTAGGCAGTCCATACTTGCCAGATCCAGAAACTAACATGAAGATTCAGAAAGGTTGCAATAAAACAATCTGTGCTCCCATCCTTGAAGAACTTGACCTGCTTCCCCCTCCCCCAGTCATGTACTGCACATGAACAAAGGTTGGGACTTCAGGAGTTACAGTGGAGTGAGTGAATAGTATTTGAATTAATGCGTGGAACTGAATTTATAAAGGCACGCTGTTGAAACTGTGATGTCACTAACACTGGAATTGATATAGCTGTAGATTGGATTCTTTGTCCCATTACTCAAGTTCTATTAACTATGTATAGGTTTGTCAGAATGTGTATGTGCCTTGCACCTGATCTGCCATGAAACCCAAAATGGAAGCAAAATTAAAGGTGTTATTGCCAGCGCTGCTCATTCACACACACACACACACACACACACACACATGTGTTCCCAGGTAAACTCCTGTGGAAGGGCAGTGACAGGGGAGGGTGCAGAGCAGATGCAATGGGGCAGGGGGAGGATGGGGAGGGGTGGGGCATGGGCGGATTGGGCCCCGGGAGGGGACAGGTACTTCTAAACCAAAGCCCAGCATGAAGTGGGTCAACATTTAGGATGCGAAAAAAACTGCAAAGAATCATTTCTACAAAGTCTTCCTTCAAAATGCTCAAGATCACCAATTTGCAGTGCTTTTGCAAAGACCTAACTCTTTTTCTGCTCATCTAAGCATATGAAAAAGCACACACTGTCATTCATTTAAAAAAAACTGTGTCACTTCGTGACCAAATGCATGCTGCTGTTCACAAAAGGTTAATCAATGAAAGTTCTCCCATCATTGGTACTGTTGGTAGCATTCCTATACAGAATCATGGGATCTGCATGGATTAAGGGAACAGTCCACAAGCACTCACTTTAATGAATGACAATTGCAGAGGCAGGCTACTGAGAGTGAGGCCACCAATGTTTGATGGCTCACTAGCCCAAGCAATCAAGTTCCATGCTGGGGGGAGAGGGTTATGTCATTGTTTGTGTGTGCCATGTCTCTCTTCCTCTTGTGAGTGCCCCCCCCACCCCAGTCTGGTCTGGCTGGCAGGCTGGAATGGATTCAGTCTTCCTGGAATGGACTTTGCCTTGAATCAGAGGCAGGCAGGCAGGCGGGCAGGCAGAGTCCAAACCAGCCTGGCTGCCTGCCAGCCAAACGAGACTGGGACAAAAAAACTCACAAGCAGAAAGAGAAAAGTCACAGTGCTGCACTCAGAGTCTAGAGAACTGAGTGAAGTCCCTCCAGGATTCAAAAAAGAGCATGGAAGAGTTTGAAGATTTGAGGATGGGGCAGGGAGAGGACAGACTCATTCTTGGGGTTTAAGAACAATGACCACAAAAAGTTGCCCCCCACCCCAGCACTGAACTGGAGCAAAAGGGCTTGGTGGTTTTTTCTTTTTTGCTGGTTCAGAAGCTGCATAGAATTGATGTACCTGATCAGAAGCTGTGGCTGTAACAATCCCTCTCAGGAGCTTGCTTTAAGCCCCCCCCCCCTACATTGCATCAGCCAAAAGTTTATCTCTGCCGTCTGACACACTTTAAAGAGTTTCCCCCTTAAATCTCAAGGCAAGTAATGGGGATGAAGCCATTTACCAAGCTTGATTGCACTTCCGGTATTAATTTTTCTGCTATTTCTGAAATGAGTAAAATAGGACTGTGTAAATCAAGAGTTACCGATACAGGATTGCAACCTGAGAGCACAATCCTATGCATGTCTACTCAGAAGTAAGTCCTATAGTGTTCAATGGGACTTACTCCAGAAAAGTGTGTTTCAGGTTGCAGCCCAACTTATTTACCCTTATTCCAAGCAAAGAACTAGGATGTATGAGTTCCCATCTGCAACCATTTCACATCTGAGATACAGTTTTTATATCTCTCCCACTTAGGAGATGCCAGAATCCTGATAAGGAGACAGCTTGTACATCTTGTGGGCAGGAGAGATCAGAAGACTGTATTTCCACCCCAATAGAGTGGCAATGTTCAACCTCTCACACAGCTGCAATGGCATCCACAGGAGTTAATACAAGATTTTGTGTCAGTGCTGAAATAATTAGTCAATTTGCATATTTTGCCTGTGGGCCCACTACTTAGTGACTAGCGAGCGACAAAAATTATTTGCTGCCTGCTGTACCTAAAGATCAAATGGGAACCTTAAACTTTGTTGAGACTAATAGAGGCAGCAGTGGGTAGCAAATGCCATCCTCTCTCCCTTGGAAGTGCTGTAATTGTCGAGAGGTCTGTGCTACCTGGCCAGAAGGGCAAAGTTAAAGGTAAGTTGGATGTTCCCAAAAGAAGAGGCTTCTAATTTCCACCTATTTTTAGTCTACTTTCCCCATATCCTAGCAGTTGAAGGGAGAAGCAGCATGAACAACGTGAAAGAAGGAACATCTAACATGCACAGATCTGTCAAGCATTGTCACTTACAGGAGAGAAAAAAAAACATGCCAAATTTTCTCAGAGGCTCAGACAGTTGCTTTGTGATTTTCTGCACAGCACCTAGCAATTTACCAGAGGAAGGGGGGAAAAAAAACAAAAAGCAAACTGAGAACTCCTACCAGTGAAAACATCACACCAATTTCACTTTTCTTAGGCCCAGTGCCCCCCAAGGGGTCATGTTAAATCAAACTTACCTACACTAGTTTAGTTTGCACAGAGGGAATCATTTCATTTCATGGCAGTCAGAAGAGCTTTCCTTGCAGGATTAACGTCCCCCAGGAAGTGTGGATGTTGTTTTAAGGGCACCGACAAGCTTGTCAGAGGCAGATATCAAAGAAGCACACAAACCAGAGTCTGTGAGGGGCAGTAGTTCTAAGAAGACCTCTAAGAATATTTCCTAATGCTATGAGAAATGGCCCCACCCATAAGGCAGATTACTTGACATCAGTCAATTTGATCCCATCAATGTCAATAGAATTTGCTACTGAAATTCTTTGAAAAGCCTGCTTGTATTGGCAAACGTCTGTTCCCACCCAGTATACAGGTTGTGTGTAGCTACTACTATGTGCAGGATCCAGCATGTATGCTGGGCAGCATTGTTTTTCTCTTGCAATTTGCCAATCTGCAAGAGCTAATTCTACATTTCAGTAGCTCCATGTCAATTGCATCTCCCTTAGCCCTCCAGTCCTCCAAGTTGCCTGGGCAGCTGGGCAGTCTTGCACCCATGCCATTCATTTTTTTTTTTTTAAAGGAGCATGAGAACTATAGACATGGCAGGATAATTTCCAATAGATTCCACCTGAAGAACTGACAGGCAGGAGAGATAGGGAGGGATATTGAGTCTGGATGTCTGTCTCCCTGTTGAGTTGACTATGCCTTAATTAGTAAGGCATAATTATTAAGGCTTAATAACTTTGGGGTATGTGGCAGTTGCTGCAGCTCTGTGCTGTAGCAAGCCTTTTCCAAGCACCATAAAGCAACTTATGCTTCAGCAAATCATTCAGGAAATTGAATGGTAAATTGCCTGCCAGTGTGCTGGCAAGAAATGGTTAGAAAAAGGGTGCAAGCCTGATATGAGCAGCTATCTATAATAAGCATGAACTTGATATCAGCCCAGTTGCATCAAACCAAAGGGCCATCAAGTCCTGTCTCCTACAGTGTTCAGCCAGATGCATCCAGGTAGACCATTAGCAGGGCAGGAAGCCAAATGCTCTCTCCCACTGTGGTTCCCCAGCCAGTCGTATCCAATGGCATACTGCTCCTGCATGGTAGGTGTTAAGCACTGTGAGTTGTAAGTCACATGGAAATATAAAACGAGGGTTGAAATTTTCTTCACCGAGTGAAACTTTAGCCTGAGGCTCTCTCTGTTTAACTGCAAACCAGGGGATTTCCTTTATTATTGTTCTCTTAACTACCATATCAAACAACCAGAAATTCCTTATTAAGCTTTGTGAAGTTGCCAAAGCTGAGTGTAGCACTATCTGATCCAGGAGGAGCAATTTTGAGCTCAGTGCCTTTCAACCTACAAATGCACCTGCAGTTTTGGAGAGCTGGCAGCCTGAAAGAAACAAAAAAAGGAGGCCAAGACTTGCCCATAAAACTGCCCATCATGTGTATTCGCAGAAATGTTTTCACACTTGCCAGTGGAAAGCCTGGTTTTGTCATTTGAGCCAGTGCTGCCATTCTACTAGACACTGAATTATGCAAAAGTCATTGCAGTTGGAAAAAAAAACCCCACACCTTCAGTATATAGACGAAAGGGGTGAACAAAATCATAACAAAGGAACAAATAAGGTAATATTTCAGCCTGTTGCACTCCTCCCCCCGTGGGCTCTTCAACAGAACTTCATGAATAAAGATGGGCCAAAATCACATTTGTAGTATAATAAGAAAAGGTAGTTAGTGCCATCTATTCACCACAGTTAGAATTAGGCTAGAACAATCTGATTACCTGTGATCACATTTTTCAACTTTGAGTAAAATTTTCAGCTCTGTAATCCAGTTAAGTGCTGAAGTGTGGAGAATATAAGTCAGTTTCCCGGTATAATTGATGAACATGTGCTGGATAGGACAAGATGTGGGGGCTGCTGGTCTATGAAGAAAGAAAATTTTGAGGTCATAATGTAAACACACTCTCCTTTTTACTGTCAAGTAACAGCCCAATCCTGATGGTGGCAGTGGCGCTGGGTGCCGCAGCGCCAAAATGGCGACCATTGTATCCAGCAGGCCCACCAGGACTGCCGGAAGCCTCCTTGGGGGAGGGGGACTTTCATCCTCTTACACCGAATAAGGGCACAGGGTCCTCAATGGGTCTCCTCCAGTTTGTATCAGCTATCTTGCTGGCTCAGAGTAGCGGAACTCTATGTCAGGCTTTTCAGACTGATACTGAGCATAGGATCTGGCAGAGCAGGGCTCCACTGGCCCCCTCCCCCTCCCACCTTGGTTCCTCCTGCATCCTGCCCTCCCTCACCCCATTCTGCCCACTGTCTGCCTCCCCCAGGCCCAACACTACACATTGCTGGCTGATGCTGCAGGTGTGCAAGCCAGCCCTCCATGTGGTGCTGAGACTCAGCGCTGACCAGCGCCAGCAGCCCCTCCTCTCTGGGTGCTGAAGACATGCCTTATGGCGCATTTGCGACACTCAGCACTGAGGAAGTTTAGGATTGGGCCCAAAACCTCTTATAAATCATTTTGAATACTTTGACTAGTCTCAAATATAAACATTCCTTTTTTTATGTCCTAAAAGAAAAAAGTGAGGAATAAAGAAGGAAAGCTTAATAGAAGTGAATAATTTAAAGAAAGAAAGAAAGAAAGAAAGAAAGAAAGAAAGAAAGAAAGAAAGAAAGAAAGAAAGAAAGAAAGAAATCCTACAACCGATTGTTTCCATTCTAACTATGCCTCAGCATGCATGAGACTTTTGGTAAAATGTACATCAGCCCAAAGAGGATCGGTTTAGATCTTGTACCAAAATAATTCACACACACACACCCCAATTTAAAGCTCTGATGTAATTTATCACTACCTGGATTAACGCACTGTATATTGCATTCCTTACTGCTTTCACTCCCATATTGCTTTACATTTTAATGTGCCCCTGTGCATTCAGCAGTTGCTATGGCAGTATGGATGATGCAGCTGGGGACTGCCTGCATTCGCAGAGGGTTGGACTTAATGATCTTGTAGGTGCCTTGTAGGTCATCAACTCTGTGATTCCAGCTCAATGATGAAAGGGAGTCTACAATCTCCTCCTAATTGCCTCCTGGCAAATCTGTCTTTGAGCTGAACAGGATGAGGTGTTGGAATCTGTGATCAGAGCTCCTCTCTCTTTGATTTTGGCAAATAGTAGCCAGTATCCTCAATATAACAATTTTCCCTTCTGGCATTTTCCCAGTGAAAACTCCCCCCCTCCCCCGTTGCAATTTGCCCTGTTAGGGAAAACAGACATGCAATGCATACATTTTTCTTAATTAGAGAAAATGTACGTATGCATGTCTGTTTTCCCTAACAGGGCAAATTACTTTGGGGAGCTTTTCACTGGGAAATGGTGAGAGAAAGAGTTAACCTCCTTCTCCAACACCTTGGCCTTGATCTTGATGAGGCCTCTGCATCTACAGTTTGCCCAAATTTAGAGGGATGGGAGATCCAGTCATGGTTTTCTTTAATCTTGTCAATCAATGCTGCAGCTGATGTTCAACCAACCAGAGATGAATGAGCGCATTGCATAATTTCATATTTATATTCTACAAGTGCAGTGACAGCTGAGATCTGCCAGACATCTGTAACATTTGATAGTGCTCTGCGCTAGCAGTCTCTTTAAATTCTTACCACCACCATCAATGCCACTTTATTTTATCCCCACTACACCAAAAGCCTCATGAGAGACACAGCCATAGGACATGTCCCCACATTAACTTAAACCCAGTGATTACGCTTTGGATTGGGCTATTGAAGTATTTCTGAGGTTATGTTATGCTTGACTGACTGTGTTTTCTTGGATTGTTTTCAATGGCTTTTCTTTACTATGTTGTCTTTTTGTGCTGTAGTTAATATCTTTGTATTGGTTTGAAAGTCAGCACATCCGTACAGGGAGGGGAAGAGAAAGGCTAGGGGCAGGGCAGAAAATTTAAATAGGTAAATAAAAATAGAATTAAATACTTTCAACCAAGACTCGAATTACTTTCTTCCACCATGTTCCGAGCATGGCGTAGCCTTCCATTTCTTTTCCTTCCAGCCAGAAGCCTTGTTTAAATATTTACCACTGCTATTCTTATAGCTGCATTGCCGGAGTTACTTTATTGTCTAGATATTCTGAAAATAAAGACCAATGTTGTGAAGAAAATGTGCAGAAGGTTTCTTTTTTTCCCCTTCTTCTACTAGAACTCTGTATATTATACCCTGCCATGAAGAATCATACTGTTTTGTATGTTTTTTGAGGGGTTTTTAATAAGAAAAATCATTCACATAAATTTCTGGTATTGTATCATTTTTGTCTGATGATACCATTTTATATAGAGGAATACAAATTATACAACTTTATGAAATATTCAAAATACTTGGAGATTTCTTGTGGTGGTGGTTTGTTGACTGTTTAAGTGGCATTTCTTTTTTTTATTAAAGTAGTATAATACAATGAAATTATATTTTTATGCATTTTCTCCACCGATATTCTTTTGGATATATGTATAATTAAAGACTACTTGAAACAATAACCTTTAGAGGATTCCTTTTTGCCACTGTCATGGCATACAGAGCTGGTTACCATAACATGCTGCTGTATCACATAGACTCCAGGTGGGAACTCAGTATCCACTGATTTGACTCACCACTGATACTGAGGACCACCTTTATATGTTTTGTAACAAGGTAAAAAGCACCAAAATCCAATTTCCCAGCTTTGTGCTATTAAATAATTATAATTTAATTCCTCTAGATTCCATTATTCATCCCATCTAGTGGCTTAATGTGGTATAGCATCTATACAAATGCATTCTGTGGTGACAACAGAGGAGAATAGCACAAAACCTGGAAGAAACCTGGAAGTGGGTCTTTAAAGCTATTTTTCCACTGATTTAGTATCTACTGATTTTTTTTTTTTTTATCCACTGGGGGGTTCCAGAACAGTGGATAACGAGGCACAATCTCTATTTTCGATTCATGCCATACATTCTAGGTTGCAGCTGGTGATGGAAAAGCTATGCTACATGGAAAGAACAATATGGTGACCAACTCTAGATCTAATTTACAATGCTATCCTGAATAAGATATCTCTGATGGTCTCCAAATATTAAATGGAAGCTGCAGATGAACCATTTTTCTTGATGCTAAAATAAGTACAAAGATGAAGATTCCTGTAGATCCATTACAGTGATGCCTCGCAAGACGAAATTAATTCATTCCGCGAGTCATTTCGTATTGCGAAAATTTCGTCTTGCGAAGCTAAACCAAACAAACAAAAAAAATGCAAAAAAATTCATCTTGCGAAGCACGGCCATAGAAAAATTCGTCTTGCGAGTCACCAAAAAAACACAAAAAGCTTTCGTCTTGCAAGTTTTTCGTTGCGCGAGGCATTTGTCTTGCGAGGCATCACTGTATTTTCAAAACAATATATAAAGTTATATTCACTGAATTCAGTTTTTCAAAGGTGGATTCATATCAACATTTTTTCCCCAAGAAAGGGAAATACAAAGATACAAAGGAATATCTTCAGATACAAAGGAAGCTTAAAACATGAATGTTCCCCAGCACCAATCTTCTGACCAAACAAATTTATGTACAAGGTACACAGTGATCCTATCAGCATTCCATGTGACCCCTAGGGCTTATGCATCAAAAACAGGGTTTGGTTACTAGTGAACTATGCTACTGAATTCAACTTTGTGAAAAGTTGCTGTAGTTGAATACTTTCTTCTTCCCATTAGGTTTTTTCCCCCATTCATTTTAAACAGTCATAAGAGAACATGAACAGTCTTTAACACTGAATGAATATTTAAAATACTCTGCAGCACAAAGGCATTCATTGCTCTCATAATTTTAAGGTATCGTTAACACAGAAGACAAGAAAGTGTCAATTAGCATAATATAAGTGAACTCATCATGTGCTGCAGCAAGAAGCAAAATTACAAAGGAGTCACAATGTGTTCTTATTTGGGGGGAGGGGAATCCACCTTGAAGTCACCCTTTGCAGATATTGTGGGTGTGTCTTTGGTGCAGTGAGTTCATGGCTCGCACGGAATAGGCTATTGCCCCATACCCCTCCAATGATCACGCAAGACAACTGATATGTAGCACAATCCTATTATGCCTCTGCGCTGGTGGAACAAGCATTCCACCAGTGCAGACTGTCGCAAATATGCCATAAAACATGTTGAAACAGTGCACAATGTAGAACTGCCTCATACCAGTGCAAGCTGAACCATCTGCCAAAGCAGGCAATTGCCCCACCAATGGCACAGGGTGGGGGAAAGGTGGGAGAAAGCGAGGAGGGGTTAATAGTAAGGGGAGAGTGGAGGGGAAGTGGTGTGGGTGGATTGGATACAGGAGGGGGTGGGAGCAGCAAAGTTGGTGCTCACTGTACCCTATTCCCCTTCCCAGGCCAGATCCATTCAGACTTGTGCCAGTGATTTAGCAGGTGGGGGTCTAAGCAGACCCGTTACCGCAGCTGGGGCTTTCCCTGCGGCAAATCTCCTCTTACCTCAAGGAGAGCTCCAGACTGCAAAATTCGCTTGCAGGATACAGCACAAGCTGCTCTGGCCCTGCTGCATTGGCACAGGGGAAGTTCAATAGGATTGGGCTGTCTGAATATCATTGAGGGCACAATCCTAACCAGGTCTACTCAGAAGTAAGTCCTATTTTGTTAAATGGGGCTTACTCTCAGGAAAGTGTAGTTAGGATTGCAGCCCGAGTCACATTTATTGAAAAGCCAATCATGAATCTCAGCCAATCAGCAGCAGATCCTGACTCACACTCCTCCCACTTTTAGTGTAGGCATCTAAAAGTTAGAGGTTAGGTTAGCTTCTCTTCCCTTTGGAATATGTGATCAAATATTTGCTCACAGTGGCAAAGTAATGAGCTGTGATATCACAATGTCAGAGCACATTAATTTCTGCAACAAGAAATGTCAGAGCTCAAGCCTGCCTCCAGACATCACCTTCTGATCTAGAAATTCTCGCCCCCAATCTCTAGTGTGTAAAGATTTGCTGTAGTTCCCTGGTGATAAGAGAAACACATTCTGCATGAGATCAAGAGCACCGGGAGCAAGTAGCCATGGCAGATGGAAAGGGTTAAAGTCCCCTCTCCAATCTGGATCAGTGCCCACTGCAGCAATTACATTAAACATGCACTCACATATGCACTTGTACACATACACAGGTCCAACCTATAAGATGAACATTTCTTGCTTGACTCCAAGAACAAGAACTTCAGGAGTGGTTTCCAGCAGAGCTTAACATCCCCACTCTTTCAGCTTATATTTTCCCTCTTATTTGTTCCCTCTAGATTCTCTAAGCTGGATGCACAAGTGACTAATAGGCCGGTCACTGGTGCCTCACTGTATATAGAGATAGATGCACATATAAAGCACAAAGAAGTTGTTCGGAATCCCTAATGAAATGAAGAAATGTGGCTATCAATATTGAGATGCCAACATTTTTCAACCGAGGCTGGGCGAAGGCGACAGTTTAGGAGTGGCAAAAATCAAATAAAGTAAAATAAGATTAAAAACAAAAGTAGGTCATTTACACATTTCTTTTTGGAAGTGGAATCTGTGCACGACAGACACTTAAATTTGTGAATTGATGCAGTATTGCTGAGAATGCTGTAGTTAAGAGTGAAAACTGCTAATAATGGTTTCGGGTCCTGATCCTGCAAAAAGAAGTTACTTCCTTCAAAAGCAATTCTGTTTTTTGACGTACAGTACCTGAGTAATTGATTCCAATGGGGCTGCTCACAGAGCAAAGTACAGTGCTGCCTGACAGGTGCTGTTCCTGTGCTAAGTTTCTCGAATATAATTAGGGCTGCTAGAGGCCCCATAGTTAAGGGATATCCCTTTTATTTCAAAGCACCCTCACCCAAGGAGACAAAATGGATATGCTCTTTATTTCAGCTCTGTTAAACATCAGAGGTCTGCAATGCCCTCTATTTGGGAGATTTCTGATCTGGATAACCCTTGGATCAAAACCAATTGGAAGCAACTGAGTTTTGTTTCACTTGGTATCCTAAATGGGAAAAAGGGGTCAATTTAATTTGTGCTTCTGGTAAGGCACAAGCAGATGGTGCACCTGTAGTTAAGGGTTCAACAGGCAGACAGCACCTTCTCAAAGTCTGTGTATATACACAAGAGCAATAGGTCTTACAAGGAGCCAGGCCCACAATTCTGGTCAGCTAAGCACAGAAAGGAAGCCCTTAAAAACCCATCCACCGGAAAGACATCAGCAGCCTGCTCCATGTCCCAGGTAAGAGGAAGGATTTGAATTAAAGCAAATGTGAATCACTTGAAACTGTAATGATGCAAGAAGTGATGATAATTCTGCAGATCAACAGTTCACCTATGCCTGGAAAGTACCACACAGCCACAAGATTCCAAGGGTACCTGCTCTTCCCCATCCCTTACTTCCAATGGCAAATAATACAATGTTACAGTATTTCTGAAGGTAATAGAACATTCCCATTAGAGCAATGGTGCTCAAACTCTCCAGGATTCTGATAACTGGAGGTAAGTGCTTGCAGGGGTGGGGACTGGGATGGGGGGGGGAGTTCTGATGGTGCCACAGCGATCCCGGCACCACAGGCATCCAGGAGCATTTAAATGCACATGGGGGACCGTGCAGCCTCCTAGAGCCTCCCTCCGCTGCAGTGAGCTCTGATTAGCAGTCAGAGCCCACTCTGGTTTTGGAAGTTCTGCACCCCAGAGCTCTGACTGCAAACAGGAAGTGGGCTCCAACTGCAATTGGAGCTCACTGCAGTGGGTGGGAGGCTAGTGGAGGGGGCTGTGAGCCTCCCAAACCCTCTGGGAAACTGCACAGTCCCCCCCCAGGTATATTTAAATGTTCCAGGGTGCCTGTAGTGCTACGATCACTGTTGCGCCACGCTGTCGGGACACCCATTTATGGGTCAGTCCCCTTAAGGGGAAAGTGACCTTTAAGTTCCAACGGTGGGTCATGACTCACCAGTTCAGGTGCCATTGCATTAGAGGATTTTGTTGAATGTAAACAAATTCATGTAAAAATCCATATAAACATGCATGTAAAAAGAATTTTCCCTTGGAGCTCATTTAAAGTTCATTTTCACGGCTACCACTGTGTTTCGGTTCAGGCCCTTTCAGGCCCTGAACCATTCATTGCAATGCCTATTTGAATGCTCCACATTCATTTGTGAATCCCCTCTTCATTTTCAAGGTCTTTTTTTAAAAAACTAAAATAGGAAATCTTACTGTTACCTGTTTTTCACTATTGCCTGTGTCAGCAGTGGCAGGAGCTGATGGTTGCCATCTTGAATACTCATAACTTCCCTGGGAGGCAGTCTTGTCCTGGGGCAGTACGAGTAAATAAAATGATCATCACAAAAACATTGCAGCAGCTGTTTTTCACTGTCCCAGTATGACACTGCTTTCCCAGAGCATCATGATGGTACCTGCCAAACACCTCCCCATTGCACCACTCTGGCTTCAGGCAGCAAAAAAACAAGGGAAAAAAAGTTTTTTGAGGTTAAGAAAAGCCAGTAAACAAAAGGGTAATGAAGGAGGGCATGAGCATGAACCCCATATTAAACCCAAGGAAGTTTGTATGCTGGTTGGGGGTCAATTAGCATACAAAGTAACAAAAAGTTCCTGATTGCAATCCAGCTAGATGGTCCCAAGTTTAAGCTACCTACCTTGCTAAAAAAATAAAAATAAAAAAATAAAGTCCCCATCCTTGCATGTTTGGGGAATAATGAACTTTCCAACGAACAACAACAGCTGCTTACTTTTAGGTTGCTGAACCTGCACAGGAGTTTCTGGGATTTAAAAGTGTCCTAAAACACAAACAAATAGGCACAAAATATGGGAAAAACAGGGCATTCATCAAAGAGTGTAACGCTAGCCACATTTACCTCGGATTATAGCGCCATTGACTATAATGGGACTTCTGAGTAGACATGCATAGGATTGGGCTCACTGTTTGGTTCCTGGAGACCTCAGAAGCAGAGCCAAAGTGGCTGAAAAAGAACAGGGTAAGAGACCTGCTTATTTCAGGCCTGGTTTGTCCAAGAAAAACCCCCCATGCACTGTGTCTGATCACAGTGACTCACGGAATTGAGCCACTGACCCCACCGAGGGCAGTGCTCATATCGAATTCCAGACTTCAAATTAGTCTCAATTCCATTCTTTCCATTCAACGGTGCTCTTTCGACAGGCCATTTATATAGTTGTAACGCGAGTGAATCACCCTATATTGTTACATTAGCTTTTACACCCTTCTTACCTAGGCATGACTACAAAAAATACACTGCAGTAAAGAACCAGGTCTGTCGGTTAACATTTGGAGGAGTTTGTGGTGCCGCTGCTCATCCATCTTTTATGAAAGTCATATATCACATCTGCCCAAACGCACACAAAAAAGTTGTCTGTACGAAAATGAGTATCTCATCTCTGTTGCTACCTGTGATTTTGATATAAATTCTGTCCTTTCAGGCAGTCTTACAATATCATATGTGAGGAGTCTATTTGATTCCAGCAAACAGTTTCATCAAATTCTTATTGTGTGCTTTAGCACTGAGCTATCATCTCTTTTCACTCTAAGAATTGTGATAGTGAAGTTCTTGGCATCTTTCTTTTTTCCCTTATTCCCCCCTTCTTTTTTTAGATCAGCTCTAACAGGACATTTTGTTGTGATGGAAAAAGTATTGCCAATAAAACACTGAAGATGGACCACCCACTCATTTTCAACAGTTGATAGAACAAACAGGCAACCACTTCTAGCATGGTTAACCATTTCCAGTCTGGTAAAGATATACTGAGCAGACTGATTTGCAGTCATGACTGAGAATCGATGAATGATGCATAAAACCAGGTGCTCCTTTTGACCGCAGTAGGGAAAGAGCAGTGAGTGCCAGCTATTTGATGCACAAAACAGCAATAAGAAACCATCAAGTGTGCTTCAGTTTTTTCTCCTTGGTGCCTCTATTTTGTGCACTTCTACCAACACATTTCTGGGGCAATAAGATTCTGTAAACCACAAGATAGACAAATGAAAGTTATATTGTGCACTCCCTTCTCAAACCTATGATACCCATCTCTTTTCTCAATTGTGGGTGATTGCAATAGACTTTGTGATGTCACACATAGTGCGGAAAACATGTTTTGGGGACAAAGCCCTGGCAAATTGTTGTCAATTGTCACAATTCAGAGTAGAAAAGGAATTTGAAGCTTCCTTTCATTTCCTTAAGCACCACACTCTGGCTTAAACACAGAACTAGCGAAAACAGCCGTTTGCGCCAATAAGGCGCTAGCGGTCGATTGCCCCCTCCCCGCCTCGTGCAGTCAGGCTGAGGCTGGGGCCGCAATTGGCTGTTGTGGCCAGGGGAGGCGGGATCAGAGCTCCAGCTCGGAGCGCACGCTCCAGCTGGGCTCAGTTTGTTCCCGGCCGGCAACCCACCCGCCCACCCTGTTCACCAGTCTGGGATTAGCCGGTCGCTTTTTAAGGGCCAGGTAGGAATTTTTTGCAGTCATCTTGATTGGACCTGGGATGGCTGTTTTTTCACCTACCTCAGACTGGCAATGGGTGGTGCAGTTCTTAGGCCCGAGGTGGGTTTGGTCACTCCCAGTTGAGGGCAGGATACGTGTGGGGGTGGGTAGGTAGGTACTTGGCTCAGTGTCTATCCAAGGCAGCAGGGTGAGGGGTAAGTCTGAACCGCTCCCATGATGCCTGACTGGCTCCAGGAGGCAGGCAGGTGAACCCCTTGCCTGGACTGACAGGATGGTGCGGCTCTGCCAACTGGCCTGTAGTCCGGCTGTCTTGCCCTCTTTGGGGGTGGCGTTGAAAGGCCTAAGCTAGCAATTGATGGCTGGGGCCTCGAGCCAGGTGGTATGCCCAATGAGATCGCAGGGGGAGGCAGACGGCTAGGACCATTTCCCCCATATAGCCCCGCACATTTGATGTTCAGTGTTTATTGCCCTGCTGCAGTTGAAGCTTAATAAAGTGGCCCATTTTCATCCAAGCCGAAGTCTAGTGTCTTTATTGTGGGTGTGGGGTAAAAACATTCCTTGTCTTTCATATGTTTCAGTTCCACCTGCGCATAGCTTGGAGCATATTATATAATGAATGATTTTATGATCACAGACCAGGCAACCATTATGGTTCTCCATCTTCTCTATACTCTGGAAAGATGAGACCAGGCCAAAGTGGAGCAGTGTTAGTGATGAGACAGAACCTGCAGTTAAGGTGAGAGAAATGGAGAGGAGAAGAGAGGCAAGAGGTTGTGTTTATTGGGATGGGAAAGTTGGATAGGACTGGAAAGTTGGATAGCGCTGGAAAGTTGGATAGGACTAGGCCCTTAGTTTTAAAAAATAATTTAGAAAAGTAAAAAGAAAAGCCATGCATCGTATTTCAAATAAATAAAAGGAGAGTGGTGTGCCTTTTGAGTGTACTACCGTGAATCACTTTGAGCTCACCATGAGTCATCAGGATCAGTCCTGTCTAAATCAGCATTTTAGTAGCTTCTGCCACCTCGCTTTGTAGAAGTTGAGTGTTACTTGTCGTCTTTAGCCATCCTGTTTTGTCTAGTGAATCTTCCTCCCAAGTAAAAATGCACAGAATTGTACCCTATTTTAATGGTTTGATAAATTGTCCAAGAATGGTCATGTACACATTGGCAGCAGAAGTAATCTAAACAAGCTCTGAAACTCACATTCCCCCCCCCCCCCTAACATCAAGAGTTCTATTTAAAAAAAATTCAGCTTTAAAACCAAAAGGCATAACATTAATTTGGTTCTTCTGTTCTCTGATATTCATTGGTTTTGATCTTTCATGCTGTAGTAGAGTATTATAAAATACTTGTGAAGTGTAACACTTTTGTTCTTTATTTGATCTAATCACATCACATATATTGCTTTCAGATCCCTAATTCAGCAAAAATAATGTCCTGCCTTTTAACTTGGGGGGAAGGATGTTTTGTGTAAGGTGACAAATGTGGCATCCGTAACTGGAAGAATGACTACTTTGTAAAGTAAATGGGATATATTTCAAATGGTAAATTTTAGTCCAGTGAATTTAATAACTTACAAATTGGAGGAGTAAAGTGTAATCAGGTATACTACTTTTGCTTATTATTCCTTCATGCCACACAATTAGCATATAAAGAGAGAAAAGCAAACTTTTTATTAAAGATAAAGTATGTTTATCCTACATGTATAAGTTCTTCACTCAAATAGGTGAAGTAACTATTTCTAAATAGGTGAAGAATTATTTCTAATAGGTGAAGTAACTATGGGTAGACAAAGTTTAGGCTCCCAAGAGATATGCTTTTTGCCAGAGTCCCAGTGCCCACCAGTATGTAATGGCAACTTGGGGAGGTGAAGTCAGTTGCAACGTGGGAGCTTGTATATACGCATTACAGTACATTTTTTGTTTGTTCTGAAACACACAGACACAAGCTTGTGTTCCTGAAACCTGGGTTCAAACAAGATCTCCAGAGTCAGAGAGGGGTTCGGAGAAAAGTTCCAGGAGTCACTCACACATCCAAATAAAATAAATAAAAATGCAATCATAGGGAAGGAATACAATGAATGCCCTGAAAAGGTTGTCAGGCAACTGGAAAGCTCCAACAGTTTATTGGGGTATGCCAGCCAGTTATTTTTAGCTCTCAGGATTGTAGCTCTCAAATAACCTGGACGTGATGTCATGACTGGAAGCGACATCATCAAGCAGGAAGTGACATCACTTTTCTTGCCAAGGAAACTTCCTTGCATCTGGCATTCTGACATAGCCCATTTCTAAAATCAGGAGGTTGCACATGTACATCATGGCTTGTAACCCATAATGGATTTTTCCTCCAGAAACTTGTCCAATCCCCTTTTAAAGGCATACAGGCCAGATGCCATCACCACATCCTGTGGCAAGAAGTTCCACAGACCGACCACACACTGAGTAAAGAAATATTTTCTTTTGTCTGTTCTAACTCTCCCAACACTCAATTTTAGTGGATTTCCCTTGGTTGTGGTGTTGCGTGTGAGGGTAAAGAGCATCTCCCTATCCACTCTGTCCATCCCCTGCATAATTTTGTACGTCTCAATCATGTCCCCCCTCAGGTGTCTCTTTTCTAGGCTGAAGAGGCCCAAACGCTGTAGCCTTTCCTCATAAGGAAGGTGCCCCAGCCCAGTAATAGTCGCTCTCCTTTGCACCTTTTCCATTTCCACTATGTCCTTTTTGAGATATGGCGACCAGAACTGGACACAACACTCCAGGTGTGGCCTTACCATCAATTTGTGCAATGGCATTATAATATTAGCCGTTTTGTTCTCAATACCTTTTCTAATGATCCCAAGCATAGAATTGGCCTTCTTCACTGCCACCACACATTGGGTTGACACTTTCATCGACTTGTCCACCACCACCCCAAGATCTCTCTCCTGATCTGTCACAGACAGCTCAGAACCCATCAGCCTATATGTAAAATTTTGATTTTTTTGCCCCAATGTGCATGAACTTACTGACGTTGAATACTGTAATATTATATTACAATAATACTGTATATTATATTATTGAAGCACATCTGCCATTTTGCTGCCCATTCTGCCAGTCTGGAGAGATCCTTCTGGAGCTCCTCACAATCACTTCTGGTCTTCACCACTCGGAAAAGTTTGGTGTCGTCTGCAAACTTTGCCACCTCACTGCTCAACCCTGTCTCCAGGTCATTTATGAAGAGGTTGAAAATCCGGATATATAATGTCCACGGGTTCTCCCGCATCCACATGCCTGTTGACCTTTTCAAAGAATTCTAAAAGGTTTGTGAGGCAAGACTTACTCTTACGGAAGCCATGCTGATTCTCCCTCAGTAAGGCCTGTTCGTCTATGTGTTTTGAGATTCTATCTTTGATGAGGCATTCCACCATCTTATCCGGTATAGATGTTAGGCTGACCGGCCTATAGTTTCCCGGGTCCCCCCTCTTTTCCTTTTTAAAGATAGGCATGACATTTGCTATCCTCCAAGCTTCTGGCACTGTGGCCGTTTTGAGGGACAAGTTGCATATTTTAATCAAGAGATCAGCAACTTCATTCTTCAATTCCTTAATAACTCTTGGGTGGATGCCATCAGGGCCCGGTGACTTATTGATCTTTAATTTATCAATGAGGTCTGAAACATCTTCTCTTTAAACCTCTGACTTAATTCCTTGGTCAGGAGGGGCCGTTCGGGCAGCGGTATCTGCCCGAGGTCTTCTGCCGTGAAGACAGATGCAAAGAACTCATTTAATTTTTCTGCCATCTCTAAGTCTCCTTTTATCTCCCCTTTCCCTCCCTTACCAACCAGAGGTCCAACCGCTTCTCTGGTGGGTTTCCTGCTTCTAACATATTTGAAGAAGCTTTTATTATTCCCCTTAATGTTGCTGGCCATGTGTTCCTCATAGTCTTGCTTGGCCTCCCATATCACCTTCTTACATTTCTTTTGCCACATTTTATGTTCCTTTTTATTCTCCTCATTAGGGCAAGACTTCCATTTACAGAAGGAAGCTTCCTTGCCCTTTACAGCCTCTCTAACTTGGCTCGTTAGCCATGTGGGCACCCTCCTGGATTTAGTGGAACCCTTCTTTCTTTGTGGTATACACCTCTGCTGGGCCTCTATTAGTGCTGTTTTAAGCAGCCTCCACGCACTTTGGAGAGATTGGACTCTTTTTACCTTCCCTTTCAACCTCCTTCTAACCAGCCTCCTCATTTGAGGGAAGTCTGCCCGTCAGAAGTCAAGGGTTTTTGTGAAAGATTTGCCCGGTATTCTTTCCCCAACGTGCATGTCAAAACGGATCGCAGTATGATCACTGTTCCCCAATGGCTCCGTAACATTGACATCTCTAACCAGGTCCTGAGTACCGCACAATATTAAATCCAGAGTCACCTGTCCTCTGGTGGGCTCCACGACTAGCTGCTCTAAGGCACAGTCATTTAGCATGTCAAGGAATCCGGTCTCCTTTTCGTGACCAGAACACAAATTGACCCAGTCAATATGAGGATAATTGAAGTCCCCCATGATTACAACCCTGTCCCTCCTTGTCACCACCATGATCTGTTTCCTCATTTCAAGGTCCCCTTCCGATTTCTGGTCTGGAGGACAATAATATGCCCCCAGTATTACATCGCTGCACAGGCCTGGTAATTTAACCCACAGAGATTCTACGGTGGAGTTGGACCCACCTTCAATCTCTACTTTGCTGGATTCTATCCCTTCCTTAACATAAACAGTCACCCCACCTCCAACAAGCCCCTGCCTGTCCCTCCTGTAGAGTTTATAGCCCAGGATTGCGGTATCCCACTGATTCTCCACATTCCACCAGGTTTCTGTTATGCCCACTATGTCAATGTTTTCCCTTTCCACCAGACATTCCAGTTCTTCCATCTTTGCTCGGAGACTTCGGGCATTTGCATAAAAGCATTTGTACATGGAATGGCCCAGGATGGGCTGCTTATTCGCTCCTAATCCCTGCATCCTCTCACTGTGCCAAACCGTCTATCACATCCCATCACGCTACCTTTCCCAATTTCTTCTCCTACTCTGCCTTTGTCTTGTTGTTCTCTAACCTCCTCATCCTCAACCCATAGGGATGAGGAGTCCCGAACCGGATGCCCCTCGGCTCCTGTCGGCCTTCCCCCAGGGATCAGTTTAAATGAATATTCTAAAAACATACCTGAACAAACCTCTCCTTACCATTTGGGTGGGATGATATAATTACAAACCTTCTCTGAGTTGAAAGCTCACCCTGGGCTTGGATTGGTTGTTTACACTGGTTCAGAGAAGAAAAATGATTCTCACAGGGAAATCCAGTGAACTGCTCAGTTACATTCCTGACTTAAAGTTTTGAAATATTTATATCCAAGAAAATGTTTTCCAGTTCAGATTAGTAGTTAACCCAAAGGGATTTGATCTTCCTGGCAGCCTGTGGAGACTATCCAATGACTCCATGAAGGACCGATGTGCGATTGTGTACTACGTAGATTGAGTTATTTTATTGAGTTAGCTAAAACTATGTCAGCTGTCTAGTGGAGGATAACTGCTATGGGGGGAGGAGTGCGGAACAAAATTCAGCACCTTTGACTTCTCCCATAAAGTTACAAATTTGTACAGGATATTGATTTTCATTAATTTATTTGGAATGACCTATGTAAAATCTTTTTTTTTAAAAATCAGTAGGAGCCCAAGAGTCACCTAACCTCACTCTGCTTTATATTTCCCTTAACTGAGCTCCTGCAGCTGCGTTTCCCTTCCCCCCACCCCAAAAAGAGCAAGGTGGGGAGGAAGGACAAGGCAGGAGAAGTGCCTCTATGAGATGTTGCTATGCACAAGATTGCCCTCACTCAGGAGGGTGCCCTGTTCCCTTCTACTCTGCTGAGCTTTGTCACCTTCTATACTCTCATTGGTCCTCTTCCTTCCATGACATGTCAATGCTTGAGAACCCTGCAACTGTGATTGGGTACTTCCATGACATTGGGGTGATCTATAGAGGCTTGAATGGGAAGTGCACTAAGGGAGAAACAGCTGTGAAAATGGATTTGCTGCATTCTCCATGGGGCCTGGCAGGGGAGTCAAAGGGCCTGGTGCGGCTCGGCGTGGCTCTTTTCATCGGCAGCGTTTCAGGTGGCTTAAGGTTTCACCAGGGCAAGGGCTTCTCCCACCCTGTCCGAAAGGGGGTGGGACCGCACTAGGTCCTTCGCGACACACCTCAGAGTGGTCCGTGACCCATCAAGTGGGTTGCAACGCATACTTTAGAAAGACTGCAGTAAGGATTAACCCAACAACCGTGCATAGGTTTGTAATCTATTTTTGGATGTTTTGTTAGATATGCGCCCATTTCATCTTCCAATCTTTGAACAAATTGTGGTACTTGACTGCTTGGCATATTGAAACATATCTTTTTACTTATCGGAATAATAATCTTGAAAAAACTTTTGATACTACACTGGCAAGTGTATGAGAAAACACATATACATAAGATTGCTGTTATTGCACTGATTGCCTCCCTTTGTCTAGCTATGGGCCTGTTAATCACAAAGATACTCCACACAGCAAAACACTCTCTCATTTCCCATTTTGTCTACTAGTATCACACTGATTAGCAGAGATTGCTTTAATCGTCTGATATCTGATATTGCATTATTAAGAATAATTGCATTAGAATGTTCACATGAAAATGCCACTATACCGCAACAGACAATCTAATTTTAGAGCAAGGAAAGCCATTTCCAAATAATTGTTGTGGCTTCTGAAGAATCAAATTAAAATATTTTCTTTTTCAGCAGAGACTATATATTCTGTGTTGTGTGCGTGCCCTTATTTATGAAGCAACAGTAATAAAGTCAACCCAGGCAGTCTCTTAATTAGCTCATGCAAAAGGCAGCCTTTTGAATAAAAAACATGGGTAATTATACTCAAATACTCTGTAGTATGAAAACAATCCAAATTCTACTACCATACCAGTAGCATACTTAACTTACATACAATGTTCTGATCACCATTATTTTTTTTTCAAGTTTTAATTTTATTTTTAAAAAAAAACTGGGAAAATGACTGGGAAGTGACCACAATGAAGATAATATGTACTATCTCAAAGAATGGTCAGACAGCCCAATCCTAACCAGAGATGGAACAGGCTCGCTGTATCCAGCATAGGGTTGGAGGTGGACCTGGCACAACTCGAGTAAGGGAACTTATGTCCCCTTACCTTGAATAATGCCCCAATCACCTCAATGGGGCTACTCTGATCTGCGCCAGCTAAATTGCTGGCACAGATCCAAGCAGCCTGGTGTAAGGCCAGGCTGCTCAGACGGAGGTTAGAATCTGGCCTTGCGGGTCCTGCCTACCAACCCACCCTCCCCCATACCAGAATGCCCCTGAAATGCCCTCCTATGCCCTTCCCAAACACCCACGCCAGCACCATGCTGGTGGCATGAACTTACCTCTGCCAGGGCTGGATGCAGAGCAGGAAGGCCAGTGCATGTCCTTTTGCCTGCCTCCCCTACTCCTGCAGTGGCACGAATATAGTTTACGGCACATTCGCGACACCCAGAAGCTGTTGCAAGGGACTTGTGCCAGCTTAAGTGCAATTTAGGATTGTGCTCCTAGGCACATAATGCAGTTCTTAAAGACTTCTGAAGTAAATAGGATCTGGTATTAGTACCTGTTGGAAGTGGAGAATTATGCAACAACATTGAATAGGCTCCTTCACTTAAAAGAGGCAATGTAGCTAGTAAGCTAGTCAGATGGAATTGAAGCATTCTCCCCTTTCTTTTCCAATAAAGCCCTCTTTGATATGAAGATTGCCTATTTCAGGCTATCCTTCTTTCTTCCTAGATTCCTTTTTCCAGCTAGATAGCAAGCACTTAGGACATATCTCTCTCTTCCACCCCCTCACAATTACATATTGAAATTCCTCCTTACAGTATGGAATTTCTGTAAATCAGGGGTGCTCAATAGGTGGATCGCGATCTAACAGTAGATCAAGAGGCAAAATGAGTAGATTGCCGAGTGCCAACCCCCCCCCCCCTTTCAGGTGGCTCTGGGAGGAAACGCCGGGAGTAAGGCCCATTGTACTCAATGGGGCTTACTCCCAGGTAAGTGTGGCTAGGATTGCAGCCTCACAGCCTAATCCTAGGCATGTCTACTCAGGAGTAAGTCCTGTTAGTGGGGCTCAAGGTACACCAACATACATTGTACACATAAATGTTATATGTTATGATGGTGCGAACATTGTAAAAAAAACTCTGGTAGATCTCCGGGCCTTGCTGGGTTTCAAAGTAGCTCTCGAGCCAAAAAAGTGTGAGCACCCCTGCTGTAAATCATCTTTTTCTTCCTTTATAACCACATGCCTTGGAGTGTTCTTCTTACAGAAATCTCCCAGACCCAGCTACTTTAACAGTAATGAGTCAAAATGCCCCAACGTGCAAGGCTTCATAGGCTTCACTGTTCATAGGCTATGAAGTTGGGAGAACTGGTGATTTTGAGAATGAGGCAAGCACAGCAGCAAAGTATCAGACCACTTGTCCATTTGGCTCACTATTCTCAACATTGGCTGGCAACATTTATCCAAGTTTTCAGACAAGGGTCTTTCCCAAACCTATCTAGGGATGCCAGGGATTGAATCTGGAACCTTCTGCATGCATAGAATGTGCTCTACCACTGAGCTACAGTTCTTCTACATGAGTGAGAGGCAAATGTATCTCTGGTGGTGACAGTGCTCTTAATTGCTCAGATTCCTTCATGATGCCACTGTGTAAAGATGCCACCTTATCATAAAGCCAAATAAGAGTGAGGGCAGTGCTTGTTACCCTCCTTCTGGAGCCTTGTAGGCAATTGCAAGCCTACTTTCAGGGGACTCTAAGACAACAGCCAGATGCCTTACCTACAGTGTAAGAACATCCAGGAATTGAAAAATGGCACCCAGAGAAGACAGGCTATTGTAACTAAACTCCTTCCCATCACCTCATCCTCATGAGTAACCATTCTCATGGACCCTTAGTGGTAGGTGCCCTGTTGGGCTTCATTTTACTGACCCTTGATGCTGGGAGGTATCTGGGCACTGGCCTCCACATGGGCATGAGTTACCTCACTGGGTGACACCAACCTTAGTGACACCATTGGACATGGAAGAGTGAAGAAAGCTTCTCACCTAATCATCCAGAACACTGTTAAGGCGACTTTTGCAGGACAGTTCATAAGGGCTCAGTTTTTCTCTTGCAGCCAACGAGGGATGTGAAGCTTTTCCAATTCAGAAAGCCTGTGCTTGAATTCCACTTCTGCAAACCAGTGAATAGTCACAGCCATGCATTTTCTCCCCTCAGATATGACAAGAGTACAGTATAAGCAAACCCAAGAATGTGAAAATCTATTTCTTATTCTGCTTGTGAACAGCTTCAGGCAGAAATTTTGCTTTCCTCAACACCATGTTCATACCAGCCAACATTACTGCACTGCATCTTGACAGGAAAGCTCATCCACCTTTAATTAATTCCCAGGAAAGCCCTTATGCGTAACCAGAATACTGGGTACATAAAGAAGAGAGTCTCTTTTGGTTTATTTGTTGTGTTGGTCTACCCTGCCTGGTTGAAAATTTATCTTAGGGTCAAACCTAGAAGGTAAAAATATTCTAATGAGCACAGGGTTATCGAGCAAGATTCATTCCTACCAACTCAGACAAATACAAAGGGAACTAACCATACTGGCTGCTGGGCTCAGAAAAAGGGTGTGCATTCATTTCCAGATGAATGCTGAAATGCTAGCAGCAGAATTTGTTTTGTTTTGTTCACCATTCATCCAAACTGAATGGGATGGCCATGAATCAGTCCAAATGGAGCAGTGATCCATTTCAGAGCACATTCTGCTTGGGTCTGCTTCATCCCTTCAGTTTTGATTCCTGAGAACAAGGGTGGTTAGGAAGAAGGGAGGAGAGAAAACTCTTTGCATACATGAACCCTGTGCCCAATGAACATACACTGGGGAGGAGGGGGTTGACATCACCATCACATTGGCAGCCCCAACCCTGGACTACGGGTGTTCATTACAAAATCTGAACAGAGCCCACAACTTGCCTGTGTCCCCGATAGCCATTCTACAGGCAATTCACATCTGAAAACGCAGTATTGGTTTTAACCCTGAATTCTTTAGCTTTTGATAAGGTTAGGGTTAGTCATGACTCTGCTTAACCCTGGATTTTGATCAAATGTGAGAGTCACGAATGCATCTATAGAATTTTATTATTTTGAAAGATGATGTGACCCATTTTGTAATGATGATAGTAGCACATTCCTGTTGTTGGTTCCTGTTACCAATTTGGCTGAGATCCAAAGATTTACTTTAGGGAAGCCCAAGCATTTTTTTAAAAAATCTTTTTCTTTGAACAGCAAACATCCATGGAATATCCAACTCTTTTTTGCAAGTGTCTTTATTATGAATGTTTTTCCCAGGGCTTTTTTTGTAATGGAACGCACCGGAATGGCATTCCTGCACCTTTTTTTCCCCTCCTCTCCGCCCCCACCTTTTTTCCCTCCCTGCACCACCCCCTCCCCACACTGCTGGCTAGGGAGGGATTTGAACCTCCAACCTTGTGCTCCACAGCCCAGCACTCTCTCCATTGGGCTATAGGAAAGCCTATAGTTAAAGTGTTCAGAACTAATATATAAGATCTTGAGCCCAGCTGGTGGCCATCAGCGCCTCAAGTATTAGTTCCAAACACTTTGAGCCTAAGAGCTCTTATAGCTCAATTGCTAAAGTGCTGGTCTGTAGGGTTTCAAATCCCTATGAGGAATAAATTTTTTTCTTTCTATTTTTTTTAGGTGGGGAGGTGCTCCATGGCTGCAAAATATAAAGGTTGGTTGCCAGTTGCCAAAGGGGGGGGGCAGTTGAGGCTGCAAAACTCCTCAAAGTTCAGTCCCAGGCAGGCTGTTTTTTTTTTACCTAAGTCCCAGGTAGGACTTAACCCACAGCCTCCAGCAGGGGGGCTCACTCCAGGAGCTTAGCTGTGGGTTAAGTCCTACCTGGGACTTTTAAAAAAAGGTAAAAAAAACAGCCTGCCTGGGACTGAACTTTGAGGAGTTTTGCAGCCTCAACAGCCCCCCCTTTTGGCAACTGGCAACCAACCTTTATATTTTGCAGCCATGGAGCACCTTCCCACCTTAAAAAAAAAGAAAAAAAATTATTCCTCATAGAGATTTGAACCCCACAGACCAGCACTTTAGCAATTGAGCCATAAGAGCTCTTAGGCTCAAAGTGTTTGGAACTAATACCTGAGGCACTGATGGCCACCAGCTGGGCCCAAGACCTTATATATTAGTTCTGAACACTTTAACTATAGGCTTTCCTATAGCCCAATGGAGTTTCCTACAGCCCAATGGAGCACCTCCCCACCTAAAAAAATGGGGAGTTTCACTCCAGCTGTGGCAGGAGTGCTTTTGCTATCAGGGAGCTCACACGGGATGGACGTGTGTGTGTGTGTGTGTGTGTAGTTATTGACTACGTCTAGTTGTATCTTATTACTTATTTCTACGATAAAAAATGGTTTAAAAATAAAATAAATAAATAAATAAATAAATAAATAAAATGATTCACAAGTTGTGAGTTCCTGCACTTTTTTTTTTTTTTTTTTTTACAAAAAATGGTATTTACATGGTATTTACAAAAAAAAAAAAGCACTGGTTTTTCCTGTGTAGCAGGGGTGGAAGGAAAAAATCAGCCCATCACTAAGACTCAGTAAGATTTTCAGTCTGTGACAGCCCATCAAGAGCAGTGGGTTGATCTTGCACACCTCTACTTGATCTTGCACACCTCTACTGTTACCAGCCAGGAAAAACAAGTGGTGATGATGCCCCACTTTCTTTTTCCATTTCCAGGCCTACATGCAACCTTTGCAAAGACAAAAACCAATCAGAGAGAAATGCAGTGCCACCCAGGGGTGGCACAATGTGATCTACTGCCTGACTCAAAGCCCCTGTCATTGCTGCCCCTGGCTTGTTGACGCATGCCCCCTGAAATGCATGGAAGGTGGTGATCTAGCCCCCTACCTTCTTATGTTGCACCTCACCTATACATTTCTCTTTGAACAAAACAAGAATTGTGTTCTACACTTCCTGATTTATTTGAAGTGAGCATGTGAGGAAAAAGCAACATAGGCAGGAAGCTGGATCTCTGCCTTTCTGTCTGCTTCCCACTTGCTTTTAGTGAGCAGAAATTGGATTGGGGTGGGCTTCATATGCAATGGGATGGAGGAATTTGGTAGCAGACAAAGGCATCTCGAGGTTTTTTGCCACTCCCTACAACTGCCACCTGATGGAAGCTGCATGATTGGCATCATGCACAGGTCAACTGTGGTTCCTGCACCAGAGCAGCTGCCAGGGATACCACCACCAGACTAGAGCCACTGCTGATGTTGGATGTCAGCACTGCAGTGGCAGCCAGCACTTCCTACAGCAGTAGATCATACAAGTTCCTGCTAGCATCTTGAGCAAGTGGTTGCCATATGTAAAATGCCTAGTGTGTCATCTCTGACTGAAGATATGGAATGTTATTCCCGGTGATAGACACTATCTACTAAAGTTTGCTGCCTTTTTCACTTCCAGTGGGGCTTGAACAGAACTCATACAATAGCTTCATTACAATGAGTGTAACACAGCACAAGTGTTTCTTGAAGAGTTTTGAGTGTTATCAAGCATGTCATCCCTGCGGTGAATTATATTTTAAGTGTACAGCAGGAGTGACATCAGAGATCAGCCAGACCCTTCCAAGTGCCTACCTGGCCATCCTAAACCCTGAACGTTTAGTGCCAGTGAAGTGGTGGCACCATCAGAGGATGAGCAGGCATGCTATGGGAGTATCAATATTGGGCTTTGCTCCAAGACCCCGAGTGGCCTGGTGCCAGCACCTATTTACAATATGCATTTCATCTAATTAAACAGAAAATCCAGATTTATCTGCCTCATCAAAAAAAAAATCTACGTTAAGATAAGATATCTTGAAAAATCTAAGTGAAGAGAGTGAAGAGGAAAGAACTGGGGGACTGGGCAAGGAGAGATCTTTAAGGGAAGGGCATGCAGACAAGAGCAAATTGGGTTGTGAAGTTATACAATCCCCGAAATCTAGAACTTTACAATGTAGTAATGAAAATGATAAAGACAGATACAATTTAAAAGATATTGCCCTCTAAATGATTCAAAAGTTGTAATCTGTCTCCTAGTCCAGGGGATTTTAATGTTGAAGTTCCTTTTAAAAAATCACATTCAGCTAAATATTGAGATGCCCAAAAGGCTGATTTTAGGCACGTTGAGTTTTTCCCTCATTCATGAAGTAAATAATCCATCACAAAGAAGTTATGGTTTCCTTTTTCCTCACAGGAAAACCAGCCAAATTAGACTAATGAATGCAAAAACACTGTCTTTCCATCTGATTGGGAACATGACAGAATTCTCTTGCCGCACAATGTCTACTTACAAGTTCATCTTACCATTTACTGTGTGAGTTTTCAGTTTGGGGTGGGCTGGCAATTGGGAAGACTCCATCCAATGTGAAATACACTGATGTCCCACTGATTTCTATGAAGGTGTTGAGAATGCTTGGCAGGAGGATTCAGTACAGGCAGCTCACACCAAAAGGTACAGAAATTTAGAGCAGTTCAGATTTATTTAGGAATGGCTGAAGGACATGGGGTACATGAGGGAATTGGAGGCATGCAGGAGCAATGCTAAGGAACTTTGGAGGAACTACAAGCTGATTAAGGAGGGCAATATTTTGGGGGCTCTAGGACAATCATGCCTTTCATCACTGTGCTGGACCAGTTCCTCAGAATTGATGACGGGGTGGTCATTTTCTGTGACTCAGAGGTGGTACAGTGGAGGAGCTGCACTGCTGCACCAATGGATGCAGGGGAAGAAGTGGGCAGTGAGGAAGAAGTGGTCCTCTAACTGCTGCCCATCATCTTGGGCAAGTCTGCCTCCCCACTGCCAAGACTGTCCACACTGGCCATGTCTTACAATGTCGTGGGTGATGTGCTTAGCCCACTGCTATTCAATGAGCCTTCCCAACAGATGATGGATGATACAGGCGAATGCTCCCTATCTTATGCAGAATACAGTTTCGAGACACAAATGCTTTGTGCCATGGGAGAGTGGGAGGGTTTGGGTTGGCAGGTGCACAGAAAAGTGTGTTGGGGGGGTACTTCTCTCCCTCATCCAGTACTAGTTGTGGCAAGGACCTGGCAGGGACTGTGCAATCAGCTATTCATTTTCTCTTTTACAGAGGTCAAGCATCAAAGGCCCCAGAAACCCACGACAAAATGAATGCAGCATTTGAGGAATTGGCAAAAGCGGCAGCTGCAGTTCTCCTGAGATGTCTCAGGCAAATAGGGACATGAACGAGAAGCTCACAGACAGCTAGAGAAAGACTCTAGTCCCAGGAATGGGAGTTGCAGTTGGAGAGAGCAGCAGCTGACCAAGAGTGGGCCCTTGGCAATGTGACCTCCAGTCTAGAAGCTCTTGCTCACCAACACTCTCAGACATTCCTTGTTGCTTGGCACTGTGGAGGGCACGCAGCATGCATGCATGGAGAGGCAGGCCACTTTGATGGCTGCCGGTGAGGGGAGGTCTCACAGGTCATCTATCAAACTGACTTGCAATGGAAAAGCTTATCTCCTCCACTGAACTCCCTTGTCCAAGACCTGTATGGATGTTTTATGGCCAAGATGGAGCCCGTTCTGAGACACTTTTGAGCATCAGTTACGCATTATTGAGGGTTCAGTCAAGATAACTTGTTTGGGTATGGAGACCTGAGGCTTTTCTTGGGCCTCCAACAAAATTATACAAAAATTTTTTAAAAGGCTTACAAACTCAAAAACCAGGGGCTGTGCTAATCATGACTGGTCATCCTGGGTGGCAAGCAAGTGGAAATGGGCCATGCTCATAATTGAATAAGATATTTTTTTTAATAGCAAATATGCAATCAATAACTTTTAAAAATCATATTATATTATTTCCTTTAAAGCAGGGAAGGATATTATTTCCATGGTGCAGAATGGGGTGGGGAAGGGGTTGAACAGGACGGAGGAGGATAGAATGAGGAGACGGAATGGGGTGGGCAGATAGGACCAGGAGGGGCACAGATTCAGTGGCAGCATGCAAATCTTGAGCCCCTTCCTGGGCCTGATCCATCTGCATGGATTAATTTGTGCCAGCAACACAGATGGCACAGATCTGAGTTAACCCATTGCAGTTGCCACAGCTTCCCCTGAGGAGACTTCCCAAAGCCAAAAATCCTCTACAGGATGCAGCATAGCCCACGCCGGTGCCACTACATCACTGCGTGGGGATATAGTTAGGATTGGGCTGTGCCTTTAAACAGGTTAATCCAAAAACTTGTTTAGTTCTTGGATGTTTAACCAATTCAGCTGCACTTACCTTGACTGAGCAAGAGCTGCATAACTTCTTTGCATGTCTTTGATTAACTGGTTTGGGCAGTGAGCAAAAATATACAACTTATCACAGGCATATTAACCCCCTCCCTAGCTTTATGCACTGCTGAAACAGAGACGCCTGCGTTGGCTCGGTCATGTCATGAGAATGGATGAAGGGCAGATCCCAAAGGATCTCCTCTATGGTGAACTCATGCAAGGAAAGCGCCCTACAGGTAGACCACAGCTGCGATACAAGGACATCTGCAAGAGGGATCTGAAGGCCTTAGGAATGGACCTCAACAAGTGGGAAACCCTGGCCTCTGAGCGGCCTGCTTGGAGGCAGGCTGTGCAGCATGGTCTATCCCAGTTTGGAGAGACACTTTGCCAACAGTCTGAGGCAAAGAAGGAAGGCCCATAGCCAGGGAGACAGACCAGGGACAGACTGCACTTGCTCCCGGTGTGGAAGGGATTGTCACTCCCGGATTGGCCTTTTCAGCCACACTAGACGCTGTTCCAGAACCACCTTTCAGAGCACAATACCATAGTCTTTCGAGACTGAAGGTTGCCAATACCAATACCTATTAACCCCCTCCCCAGGACCTGTTCAGATATGAAATTTTCCTTTGAGGAAGAAAGGGCGGCATTCCTCCAGGGCTTTTACCTGCCATTTTGGGATGCTGTTGGCCAAAGTGCATTTAATAGGAAAATACATGAGAGAGCTCTGCAAATGTTTTTAACGACTTCATTGTTTATTGTGTTTATTCTCGAGCCTTGCATGAATTATTCAGCATGTTTCAGGACGGCTGAGGAAACAAAATATTCTTTTAAGAGGCTTCATTCTCAAAGGATGTTTTCACCAAGTTAAGATGATGGCAGCAAACTTTTCGAAAGTTCAGGGTGATTTTGAAGTGCTTACTTGCTCAGGAAAAAGCAATGCTACATTAATACAAAGAGACCGTCAGAACTGTGGCCTCCAAACTTACATTGTTTTATTTTATGTTTTTAATTGTCTCCCCAGAACTTGCTGGGCTCAAAGCTCATTTCTATGCCTGAAAACTAGCTTTGAGCTACTCTGATCGCAATTACAGTATATGCCAAATTACTCCACAAAGTAGATTTTTTTTTAAATGACGAGAAACCTGTATCATGTGAACAGTCTTTTCTAAAACCTCACTGAAAAGAATCTTTGCAGACTGCTGCGAAGTCTCTTCTGACAGAGAAAAGGAAATATCAAAGAATCTTCCATTGTCACCTGACAACAGCAGCAATAATTTTGAAGATGAAAATATTAAACCAGAGAACACAAGCAGATTTTGCTGAACCACACATTTGGTCATTTGTTAATATAATAGAACTCTCATTATATGGCCCCTGAATATTTCAGTCTCCTTGTTCAGTAGCAAATAATTGTTGTGACTGCCTCTGTTGTAACTCCAAGAGGCAGTGCCTAAGCAAATGTCATTCCTGTTTATTTTCTGGGCACATGAATGTTTTCTTAGTATCTTGTGGGTTTCTGCAGACAAATAATGCTCCACCACATTATTTTTGCCTCAGTCCCATTGAAGACTTCTGTCAGTAGATCTCCCAATATGCTGCCATAAGTCCTGGTGTGGCACTACAAAATGGATGCCTGGCTACCAAAATTCATCATGTCAGAGACAAAAGAGAGAGAAAAGCAGAACTCAAGCCCACATTATATGCACCAGAGAGCAGTTGTCTAACCATCCGGTCACAGCAGAAGACAGGATGAGGAGACAAAATGTCAAATCCCAGTAGCCAGCAAGTAGGCTTGTTTATACAGGCATGCCCCCTTATCCGTGGGGGTTCCATTCTGGAACCCCCCTATGGATAGCTGAAACAGTGGATACAGGTGAACACCCACCCAGCAGTCCTGGGGGCTGCCAAGCTCAGATGGAGCTCCTTTTCTAGAATGAATGAGGGAGTAGGGAAGGTCGGATCAAGATAAAAGCTATATGCAACCAGGATCCTTTTCCTATAATGCCCAAATATGTCAAGCTACAGCTTGTTTCCTTCAGCAAAAATCTCATGTCACCGTTGCAGTACACAAAGTCTTCACACTTTTAAGGTCACAGTTCTTAAAAAGGATTTACAAGTTTCAAGTGTCTAGTTATGAATTCATGAGCTGGAAATGTGCAATCATAAAATTTACTAGCCTCACAGCTCAACCTTTTAAAACCTGAGAGTGTGGGAAGATTTATGAAGTTGCATCAGAGCTGCGAACTTATGATGTCACCAAACAATTTCACATTATCCCCATTTTTAAAAATTCTTTAGCGATACAACCATCTATGACTCATAAATTACCACCAAAAATAGCCATAAATTTTGGAGGCCGAACAGGCCTATTAACTGCCAAATGGAAGTTCAGGAGCGTCTTTTCATTATCCTGACAAAAGCATGACCGAGCTTTCGGAAACTGAGCGGTATATGACTCTAATATCTCCTGCTATCTCTGTAAATCTTCAGCCTAGTAACATCCTTCATCTTATTATATTGTGGATCTAATGCATCACATGGCTGATTAGCAGATCCATAAACTCACTCAAGGGCTCGAATCGAGAGGGAGTTATGCATTTTTCATCGCACTATTTATTCAACCCACTGGGTCTACCACTGTTTAATACACTCATTGTGATAATCAGCAGAAGTGCTTGTCCCATTTTCCCTCTGTTTTAAGACATTAAATTCCGATTCTCAAGCCTCTGTGGATAATTTCTAACCCTACTCTCTATAGTATTCATTTCATACTGTTAAAAAAAAAAAATCACTGGAACCAGATAGTCCAAGATAATGCTACAACTAACTTATCTACTCAAAAATAGTTCAGCTGAACTGCAGTAAGAGGAGAAACAAAGCTCACCAGTAGAACATGTGCTTTGCATGCAGAAATCCAAAGGTCATTGTCATCTCCATGTAAAGTCTGTTGGATAGCAAAACTAGAAAAGAGCTTTTGCCTTAAACTTGAGGACCTCTTCTCGTCAGGGTAGACTAGCCAGGTATACTAGGCAAACCATTGGTCTGACTCAAGTGTAGTGTGATGGACTGTTTTATGCTGCAGTTGCCACTGGTTGGCTTCCAGTGATGTTTTGTGTATTTTATAGTTTATCAGGGATGTGACGATCCACTGCAGCAAGATTTGAGTCTAGCCCTGCTCCCCACCCTCTTTAACTTGTGCATGAGTCTTAATGGGAGACCTTAGTGACTTGGCCAAAGCTTTTTTGGGACTATGACTTGAGTCTGAGTCTTTTTGATAAACGAGTCAGGCGCAGCTCCACAGTAAAAATGGAGCTGTTAGTGTTGTGTGTGTGTGTCTGTGAGAGAGAGAGAGAGAGGAAGGAAGGACACTCCCCTGATGTCCCCATCCCATCTGTAAAGAAAAACTCTGCTGTTCTTCAAATGACTGCAGCAGGCGCCAACTGGTTTGTTACAAACCCAAGTCTTGACTTGTTCCCAAGAAAAACTCCAGAGTCCCAAGTCACTTCTGGTTTCAAAACACATGTAACTCAAGTCTGCACAAGTCCAGGAAAACGCATGTTTGGCGACTCTAGTCTGAGTCGTACAAGTTGAGTTGCCCATCCCTGTAGTTTATGTATTTTACTGAATATGTATTTTTAATTGATTGTAAGTCACATTTTAGGAGAAAGGCAGAGTAAAAATTATGCCTGAATTAAATTATGCCTGAATAGTATTTATTCAGTATCTGTTTTTCAGTATCTGTTTTATAAAGTAGAACAGTTATTTTCAGTATCTGTTTTATAAAGTAGAAGAGCATTATCCATTTGTCGCCAGTGTGGACAAGGGAATGGCTTGCCTAATGTAAGTTAGTGAGTTCAGAGCAGAAGTTTGAATGCTGGGCTTTTTGCCTCTCAGCTTGTACTATTAGCAACTATTGCACATCAGGTTCAAGTTGTCTCGCAAGCCAGACTGCCATTCTGTTAATGAATAGAAGTCAAGCAACAAGAAGTTTGTCTAAATTCTCTGAGTGATGTCACAGGGATAGGAGAATGTACTTTACAGGTGGCCCAGGACTTAATGAGTCCTTGGCGCATGGCACGCTAAACCATTGTAGAGTCATTAACTTTTACTGCACCAGTGTTCAAAAACATTGCCTGTTTCAGTCACAGCTGTTGTCTTCCTAAGTCTGTAAATCTTTTGCTCTTATCACAGATCTGCACTGTTCAAGGATGACAAAAAAAGAAATTCTTGGCTATTCTCATGCTGTCACCTTGGTCCTATAAATTAAAATGTCATAAATAACCTAATGCAAATTCAAAACAGAATGGCTCTCAAAAGGAAAATCCAGAGCAAAACAGAATTATGGAAACTCTAGGTCTGCTCAGCTAGTGGCCTATGAAGCTGAACATGGCCTGCTAGGTATGTATTATGGTCTGTTTTTTACAACCACCAAGTGTTCAGAAAAAGGAGAACATCTATGAAGATTCTGAGTGGCTTCCACATGGCTGGAGAGTGTGTTAGCCTTGATGGATTACAAATTAAGCTGAATTAAACTACTACACACCAAAAATGGACATCATAATGCCCAGGGCTGGCCCAAGACCTCCAGTCACCTGAGGCAACATGCCAAATGCTGTCTTCCTTACCCAATGATGCACCAGCCTCTGCTCTTTCCATTTTCCAATGTTCTAGCTCAGCACTCTCCTCCCTTCAACATATCTTCATCTCTCTTTCCCTTTTCTTTCCCAATCCAGGGAATGGAAGGAGAAGGAGGAGCAATGGAAGCAAGGAGGCAGACATAGATGGGCTTCTGCTCCTGGGCAGCCCAATCCTGAGCTGCCCATTGCGCCAGGACTTCCATGGCGCTGAAACGACTGTCAAGACATTCTGTGCGCAACAGGGCAGCCACCGGTGGCTCTTTGGGGGAAGGGAACTTTTGTCTCCTTCCCCCACGTAAAGCAAGTAGACCCAAAATGGGGCTACTCGATTCTGTGGCAACCCTTGGGCTACCGTAGAATTAAGAGCCTTTGTGTCGGACCTGCGGCCCAACATGGAGGCTCTCAATGTGGAGGAATAGATTTCCTCCAGTCCTGCCTCCCTCTTGCCCTGCTCCGCTCCCTCCCCCCCAGCATGTCTCCTCCCTACACTCTCCCCGCCACCCCATGCCCTCACCTACCTCTCTGCTGCCTGGCGTTTTGGGCAATCATGGAGCGGCTACTGGTGCTAGCCCATCACCAGCTGGCACTGAGCTAGCACTGGCGCTAGACTGGCACTGAGGGCTGTAGACGTGACGTACAACAAGTTTGCAGCAGTGCGCACCTGCAGATAGTCGGCGAGCACTGTTTAGGATTGGGTCCTAAGGCTACTGCTTCAGTTGGCCTCATGGATGGGCTAGCTCTGGTAATGCTGAAGTCAATCAATGATGAAGATTGCTCTCCTGTGTGAGAGACCAGGGTACAACCGATCGCATATAAGTGGAATTTGGCTTCCTATTTCCCAATACCACCGTTTTTCCTGAAAGCAAGACCTATTGATTGTAATGAAACTTACTTCTCTTTTTTTATTGTATTGGATTGTACCATCTCTAAAAAAAGTCTAAAAAAAATTCTAAAAAAACCAACACCAAAAAATGTAGGAAGCTGAGATTGCAAACGAAAACATACGACACCTGCAATCTGTGTATCTGCAGAAAATGCTATTTGTATTAATTTTTTTTAAAGCCCCGCTGAAACTTGAACTTTGAACTAATTGCCATGTCCTTATCTATCAAAGCCTACATTCAAAAGTAGATTTATAGCCCCATCCTATGGAGGATCGGGCTGTCACAAACAGTCTTTTGTGACAGTGGAAGTGAGTTCCACTGTTGCAAAATGGCTATCACATGTGGCAGCAGTGCTCCCAAGGTGCAAGCAGATCGCTAGTTGGAGCAGATAATACAGTGCTGGGGCCAATCCTAGGTTGGGATTGGGAACAGACTGGGAACAGGTCAGGGAGGGGCATAACAGGGGGCAGGGTGAATGCAGGACAGAGTGGATCCAGCTGTGATTGCGTGGACAGATCCTATGCCCCTTCTCTGCAGCTTCCCTACCTGTTTTCTCTCCTTGGACTTGGGCTGGTCCTTGGAAAATGCTGGTGCAGGTCTGAGGTGAGCCATTGCAGAGCAGGAGGCTTATAGAGGTTTAAAGGGACTTAAATCCCCTTTCCCCAGTCTCCCTATTCTCCCCCCCCTTGCTGTTTTTGGCACAACTATGCCAGTGGGGGGGGGAAGAGGAGGAAGATAGTATTCGACTATTAGCCTTATTAAATACAGAAGGACTTGGTTCTGAGTAAGCATGACTAGACTATATCTTTTATATTTATCTGGAATATTTTTAATTCCATTTTTTCAGTTTATATACATTTGTTTATAATAGTTAACTATCCCCCCCCCATATCCCTTTGAATGGAAGGAAATACACATAGAGCAAGATACACATAGAGCTAAGGTCACAATGTTATGGGTTACAAGCCATGATGTGTATGCCATTGTACAAATTGATGGTAAGGCCACACCTGGAGTATTGTGTCCAGTTCTGGTCGCGTCATCTCAAAAAGGACATTGTGGAAATGGAAAAGGTGCAAAAGAGAGCGACTAAGATGATTATGGGGCTGGGGCACCTTCCTTATGAGGACAGGCTACAGTGTTTGGGCCTCTTCAGTCTAGAAAAAAGGCGCCTGAGGGGGGACATGATTGAGACATACAAAATTATGCATGGGAAAGATAGAGTGGATAGAGAGATGCTCTTTTCTCTCTCACACAATACCAAAACCAGGGGACATCCACTAAAATTGCGTGTTGGGACAGTTAGGACAGCAAAAGAAAATATTTTTTTACTCAGCGTGTAGTTGGTCTGTGGATCTCCTTGCCACAGGATGTGGTGATGGAATCTGGCCTAGACGCCTTTAAAAGGGAATTGGACAAATTTCTGAAGGAAAAATCCATCACGGGTTACAAGCCATGACGTGTATGTGCAACCTCCTGATTTTAGAAATGGGCTATGTCAGAATGCCAGATGCAAGGGAGGGCACCAGGATGCAGGTCTCTTGTTATCTGGTGTGCTCCCTGGGGCATTTGGTGGGGCGCTGTGAGATACAGGAAGCTGGACTAGATGGGCCTATGGCCTAATCCAGTGGGTCTGTTCTTATGTTCTTATGTCAGCATTCAGTTCAACAGCAATCACAACAGTGCTTCTGGGATTTTGGAGGCTATGTGAGCCCAGCAAGGTAATGTTGAGGATGTGAGCTGCTATTTTGCTACACTACATTATTTAGACATTTAAAGAGAATACGATAATACATTAAAACAGAATTATTGATTTTGGAGAAAAGGCACACTTCTCTACCACCTGTCATTTGGATGCTGTCCAATGTTTCCTATGTCTTCTCTGTCCCGAATTAATTTCTTTATGGTTGGATTAGTTTTGTACCACAGACAGCTCTCCTCATTAATAGGTATGAAGCTTTGACTCTTCGTGGCTATTGTATCCCTAACAATGCATCCAGCCATCAAAGCCTCTTAAATACTACACCTTTCTTTCCCCTTCAGAAAGAAAAGATCAACATGTAGCACCATCTCAAAGTCGCCATCCTTATCTGATTTGTGGCATTGTTCCCATGAATATGAAAATTCAAATATCAAAAGGACCTTTAGCTTTTAAGGACAGTTAACTTTCCATGTTTCCTCTTGCTCCAAAAAGTGTGCAAACTGCAAGTTAAGGTGGTCACCATGAGCTGTGCAGGCAGTAAGGATTTTGCACAGTCTTGTATATTATGTTTGCTTTATACATTGAGCTCCATGCACCCACACCTTGGTTTTTCGGTTTGACATTGAGCTGGGGAGGGATGCAGAAATTGAACAGGTGAGGCTTTTCCAATCACTTGCTAGAGATACACCTCATTCATGACTGCCTAATGCATCTCTATAAGCCACAGTGTTCCCCCAAATTCCACCTACCAGTATAGTAAATATCCAGGCAGATACTCAACAGGTGCAGTAGTCATTAAATATACTGCATTTTGATTACACTGAAGAAGAAACCAAATTGAAGTGGTATCTCTGTGTGAAAGTGGAGGAGAACAATGGGGTGCTAAACAGCAAGGCAGCTTCCCCAAGTTCAGTTGAGAGCCCAATCCTATTGGGCTGTAACACTGACAGAACAATCATTCCTTCAGCATTAACTGCCTTATGAACTTCATCAAAAAAGTTCCAACAGCATGCTGAATTCCTTACTGCCAGCATACCAGCAGGAAGGCCAAAGCCTTCCCCCACATGCTGAAGGATCATTGCAGACAACCCAAGCAGGGCAACCCAGGTAGGACAACAGGTGAGGCAGGATGAGATGTGGGAGAGAGTAGGAAGAACAAGGTGTTAGAGTTGCAACCCTTTGTCTGGTAAAGAGTTGTATGGAACCTTGGATGAGCAGGCACACAAAACAGCATACACCAGCAGAGTTCTTTGAATGCAGTGGTTATATTTCAGAGCAAGGGTTATCACAGGTAGAGTAATCAGTAAACAGTCCTAGTCAGCACAATGAGCAGTCAGTCCATAAACAACAAATCCAAATCAGTTTTCCAAGATACACAGTCAAAGTTCATTCCATGGTCAGTAACAACATGTATATACTCACATCCAGCCTCCCAAGTTACTGGCAGCAGTTCAATAGTCTCCTACTACACTCCTACTGCTGCACTGGAGGCTCAACAGACCAAACATTAAGTAGTTGGAGTGGCCAATCAGTGTAGGCTAAGCCACACCCAGGGTGAGGCAGTCACAGGTGTTTGCTGATCCTGCTGACTCCAGCAATCTGCACCTGTTCCTGAACCACCTTGTTGGCTGTGTTTCTGCCTTATCCAGAACATAGACCTGACACAAGGAGGTCACAGGGCAGAGATGGGGGAGGATCAGGTTCGGGAATGGCCAGATTCAGTGGCAGCAGTGCTGCTGAATCCACAGGCCTGGGGGGGGGGGCAGGGAGACAAAATCCCTGGAGCCTAGGCTTCCAGAGGGCCCAGGCCATGCCACAACCAATGATACAGTACAAAATAAATTGCAGGAAAATTTAGGAGGGGGGGCAATCAGGCATCTTGCCCCAGGCCCAATGCCAGCCCTCAGCAGCCCCTTAATTAGAACCCGCTTCCTGGTCCAATCCGGTGTCATCGGTCTTTAAAGAATGGTGATTATTTAGTATTTGGGGGAAAGGGTTGTATCAGCGTAGGCTGAGGCAATCAGGTCACCATCTCATCTTTGTGTTCTCAATTGACATGCACAGATACGTACTAAAATAGAGGGCATCGTGCAAACTGGCAATTCTTCCTCAAGGCTGAGGCATAAGAAAATTCTTCATAGCTCTTACATTTACTACATAGATCAGAAAAAAAGGAGCGGTAGCTTGAAAAGGATTTTTGTTGGCAACCTTCAGTCTCGGAAGACTATGGTATCGCGCTCTGAAAGGTGGTTCTGGAACAGCGTCTAGTGTGGCTGAAAAGGCCGATTCGGGAGTGACAATCCCTTCCACACTGGGAGCAAGTGTAGTGTGTCCCTGGTCTGCCTCCCTGGCTGTGGGCCTTCCTTCTTTGCCTCTTAGCCTCAGACTGTTGGCCAAGTGTCTCTTCAAACTGGGAAAGGCCATGCTGCACAGCCTGCCTCCAAGCGGGCCGCTCAGAGGCCAGGGTTTCCCACCTGTTGAGGTCCACTCCTAAGGCCTTCAGATCCCTCTTGCAGATGTCCTTGTATCGCAGCTGTGGTCTACCTGTAGGGGGCTTTCCTTGCACGAGTTCTCCATAGAGGAGATCCTTTGGGATCCGGCCATCATCCATTCTCACGACATGACCAAGCCAACGCAGGCGTCTCTGTTTCAGCAGTGCGATAGCAGCAATAACTCTGTAGAGGTAAGTACGAGCATTTGGGCATTCTTACTATATGCTCATATTAGCACGTTTATATGTTGAGAAGAATCAGGCAGTAAAACTCCTGGGCCATTTTCAAAAATTTCCTACCACATAGAAAGACACGTAGGTTGAACTGTTATCCCGAACATGGTACCTTTCTACCTGCAGGGATAGAATGCTTTGTGTGAGAATCATTCTAGCAAGGCTGTAGCTGAAGTGGGTTTGGGAAGGAGTGAAACACTGGGGCTTTCCCTACAGCAGGCACAGAGGGGTGAAAATGCTTCTACTAAATAAGGGGGTTAGTACATAGATTGGGGTGGGTGTGTGAATGGGGGGGCAAGGCCATGAAGTCCAACAGCTCGGTGACATTTCTGAAATTCTTGTACAAAGTCACTGAGCTCATTTATACATTTGAGCTTGTCGCAGAAAAATTCAAAGCCTGTTGCATTCCGTGGACATTTGTGCTCACTGTTTACATTTTTTTTTTGTCCACTCCTCTGCTAACTGAGGAAAACACTCCTTTCATCTGAAGAAATAGACTGTAGCCTACAAAACGTTATAGCACAACACAATCAATCTATTCAGTTTGGAAAGTTCACCAGGTATGTTCAGAAACAGATCCAGCTAAACCAATTTTGCTGTGCTTGTAATTCCCATTGCTTTAAGACAGCCATTTTCAACCTTTTTCAGCTCAGGGCACATTGACAAGGCACTAAAATTGTCAAGGCACACTACAGCTTTTTACTTACATTAAATTGCTACATTACAATTAATCTTAAATTAATAAAATTAATACAATTAAATCATTACATGACAAAAAAAATTCACAAGAAGCTAGGAAAGGGAAGTATATGCGCCTTCTTTCTTGCCCAGAAACCCTCCACCGCTGCCCAGTGGTGTTTCTTACCGCAGGCACTCTTCCGGAGTTCACCTCTGGCCCTAGGCACAGCACTGACTGGTATGTTCCCAGTGCTGGTACTCCTTGCTCTCCCAGTGCCATAAAAGTGCTTTACGTCTGCAGCACCCAGCACCAGTGCCGGAGCTCAGCAGTGCTGGGAGGGCATAGGATTGGGTCCTTAGTTCTTTCTGAGGATTTGCAGTAGCTGGGAAACAAGCAACAATATTGGTTAGTGGTCTGAATTTGTTACTCATTAAGATGCTGGAGGCTCTTTGAATTCTTTAGAGCACTGTCCCTTCCCATCACTAAGAAAGTGAATCATTACTCAAAGTTAAATCACTGAATGACAAAAGTCAGTTTTAAAGCAAAGGGGTTATGCAAACAGTAAACTAATTCCCCTCATTCTTGTAATCTAAATGTTTTTATATCCCTCCCTTTGCATCATCTTGGATCCTAAAGTTTCTGTGAATGCTGAAAACCATAGATAATTGAATCCACAGGTTGGGGTCCTTACCTGATCTCTGGATGTGACTGAGGTCCTCCTGCACAGGTTTAGAAACTGTGCTGAGTCAAACCCATGCGTTCTGAACCTGTGGATCAAAAGGGCCTGCTTGTACAAGTGTAACCTGTTTTAATATTTCATTAAATATTTGTAAAATAAAATCTTTAATGGAACTAATTATATATAATTTTTACTAGTTCATACTTTCACTTCAAAAATGAATTTTCTAGGAAACCACTCAGGCTTGTGTATATAATTGTTGTCAATCTGAATTTTAGATTTTTTTTTTTTTTAACATTAAGAACAACCATGATATTTCAGGCTCGGACACATAGCTGAATGGACCTGGCTTTCATGGTATAATTATATGATTGATGCTACTGTGTCAAGTACCATTTTAAAGCAATTTTATAAAAGTTTTCTTTCATATTTGATGGGATCCCATGTTTAATTCCATTATCAAGAACACATTCGTGCTGCTTGCACATAATCACTGCCTGCAAATCTTCTCCCATTTTCCCCTTTGTAGGTCTCAAAGGATCCATTGTTTGCAGTGATAATAGGGTGCCATATATAAATGCAAAATGTCTTTTGTTCTGATATAATTTTTGCCAATTAATTCAAATTTTTGAGATAACATCTAATTGGGACATTTTTCTGAAGTAGTGTTAAGAATTACCTTATGTATAGGTATTGAGAAAAGAAGGTAGGTGTGCACCTTGGGTTTTATATCTGCATATGACATAATACCTCCATCTTTAGGCTAACGTAGTACTAATTCCCAAACTTGCTTTCTTTCATTTTCTGGGGGAAGATTAGGTTGGATATCCCTAACCCTTTCCCCAGAAACGGCAGGCAAGACCATTTCCATATTTGCAGAGGAACATTCTTAGAGGCTACACTCTAAAGAAATAGGTAAAACCCTTCCGTTTGTGATATAAAATAGACCCATTGGGCAGCCCAATCCTAAGCACCAGGACTGCCGGCACTGCAGCCACAGCTCCAGCATTGTCATAAAAGCACTGAAAAGCGCCTTCTGACACCACATGAGTGATACCAGCAGATAGGCCTGCGCGGTCTTGCAGGCAACGCATCCCACTCGACAGCTGGCGGGGCAGATAAGCACAGTGGAGGAAGGTGGAATGGAGGTGGGGAGGGGTTGGTTAGGCCCAGGAGGGGGCAGGGATGGCAGTGCTGTATTCTAACCCCCATCCATTGGCTGAGAGAGGGCAGGAGAAGCAGCAGAGGAGAGGCAACCCTTATTGAATGGCTGGCGCAAATGGGACTACTTGTGAGTAGGGCTGCCAAGAATTGGGTCGTCCTGGTAAGCCTCTCAGCTGCTGCTCATGACCCTCCTCCCTTTTCTGTCCCAGCTCTCACTTAGTTCCTCCCACCCCATCCCACTCTGTTTACAGATGGAAGGGGGCAGCAGAGGAGTCAGTTAAAAGAACTCCCACACACACACACCCCAGCAGCAGCCCCATTTTTCCCAAGGCTGACTTTTTAAAGGGGGAGACTCAATTCAAGGAGAGAAGGGAGGCAGGAGAGCAGACACAATTTGCAGGATTGGCTGTGTTGTTACTTGGGAGGGGGACCCTAACTGAATGACGAGCTACAGAGGGACTAATTGTGAGAAGGACTGCCAAGAATCAGATCATCCTGGTAAACCTCCCAGCTGCTGCTCCTGATCTTCCTCCCTCTTGCTGCTTCTGTCTTTACAGATAGGCAGAGACAGCAGGGGAGTGAGTGTTCAAAGAGAGCTCTAACACACACACACTCCCCAGCAGCAGCCCTATTTTTTAAAGGGGGGGGCATTCAACTCGAGTCCATTAGAGTCATTAACAGGTGACTTGGAGACTCGGAAAGTGCCCCTGTATGGACTCAAACCATGCTGGGTTTTCCCATCCCTTTTGAATGGAGAAAGGCCTTCAGCTTCACTGATTAACAGGTAATAACCTAGGGGTCTTTTTGACTTCATACATTGCAGAATTATGATGCAATTAAAAACAGCTATGATGTGTGATTTGTGTAGATGGTCCAGGAGCTGTAACCTGATTAACTATGTGATTTGTGTGAGCTACTGGTAGTTAGTTACAACAATCTGAATAATTACAAGCTTTGCAGGCTAACTTAGACTAGGAAATTTATTGCAAAAGATTAAGTACCTGCATTAATAGTTTTCCATTGATTGTGTCCACAAAATGTCATTTTGGTATAATAAAGGCATCATTGCTTCACTGGTCATCATGATTAGCATTTTGGGTTATACTTCAGCAGTACAGGTTGGCATAAATATTTGTGCTGTCATATGATTGTAATAAAGTTTGCTAATGGTACATACAGAAACCTCATTATTATTAATATTATTATTAATATTATTAATAATAATAATATTAATAATAATAATAATAATAATTTTGCCGATGTGTTGCATGCCAGACCCTTGAGCTCTGCCTATATGCTTTGCATCACCAGTTTTTCAACATGTTTTCTATTAGCTCAAACCCCCCCCCCCCAAAAAAAAAAAAAAAAAAAAATTGCTGTATAGACAGTGGCTGTGCCCTTTTATCTGTGGTGTATCACTTAAGATTCAACATAGAGTCCAGGATAAGTGGTATGCCACTTGAAAAAATGTAGCCCTTTTATCCCACTTTGAAAGGGGAGGTGGCTCCCTTGTTTACTGTTTTCATTATACATCTCCAAGGGTGTTGCTGATAAGAAGAGAGGGGAGTGGAGCTAAGGAATTTCTCCTGCAGTAGCAGTGGTGCTGTCATTAGCAGAGGCGCTGAGCTGCTGCCTTTGAATCTTCTTTCAAAAGATGTTGCCAAAGAGGAAGCATCAGGTTCAGCAAACCTGAGCATCAGGTTCAGGATGCAAACTGAGAAATTTTCCATCATCTTTCTCAAGGGCTGACTGAGAGACAGTAGGTAGCGCTTGTTTACAGTAAAGCTACAGTCCTGTGCAATTTACCAGAGTGTAACAGCCCAATCCTATTTGGCCTGGAGCGCACGTTCCACTGGTGGTGACTGCTGCAAAGCAGCCATAAAGGGCACTCCAGCAGTGTGCCAAGTAGCATGCTGCCCAAGCGTCAATGGGAAGTCATATGTGTCAGGGGATTGCTGGCGAGCCTCTGGAGCAGGTAAGCTGGCGGGAGAGGGGGGAATGGTTGAATGTGGGTGGGGAGGGGGCAAAACTGGATGGGGAGTGGGTGGAACTGGGGGAGGGGAGACTGCAGGTGGGGTGGATCCTGTGGCAATGCTGCGCACCATATCCTGTCCCCTTTGGCAGCAGCCCCCTCACCCCCTTTCTGTCCTCGGACATGTGCCAATGAAAGGTCCGAGGCGACTCATTGCAGTGCAGCAGACTTCAGCAGGGGTAAGGGATTTAAATCCTCTCCCTCCTCCTAAGACTCCTCATCTGCCCCATGAGCTGGATTAAGAACACCTTCTTTTGGTATGGCTGGAAGTGATGTCATTAAGTCAAAGTGATGTTAAGGATGGCCAGAAATAAACATTTGTTCTCACAAAGAAACTCATTAGCTGTAACTGATAGCAGAGAAAACGTGCAGATCTTGTTCATATTTTCAAGATATGAGAGAGCTCAGTTATCAGGCTCGGAGAGCCCAATTATAATGGGGGCCAGATAAATTGCTTCCAGGGGCAACATTCGGCCTGTTGGCCTTATGTTTGACATCCTTGAACTAGATCTAGACTTGCTTGACTTCAACCCAGTAGCCTTTGCTTTCATGCACTACTTATGAGATTCCTAGAGGCATCTGGTTGCTCACCGTGGGAGTACCTGAATCTCTGGTTTCATCCAGCGGAGCTCTTCCTATGCTTGTATGTATCTTGTGCCCTCAGATCTTGACCTGTTAGTTTAAATCTCTGCTAAGTCAAACGTGTATTTAATTCTTTGGCTATCCATGTTTCTCAGAAGAAATATTTATGATGCTCAATAATGCAGACATTCAAAATGTTGGGGGGAAATCTGATATTGCTACCAGTTGCAGCCAGTTCTCCTTAAACTAATACTTCTTCACCTTCCCATACAGTCAGAAAAAAAAGGTTTCCTCGAACTTAATATGACATAATAGGCTAATTATATTCCTACAACACAGAACTCTGAAAGCACAGCGCAAGAATAATTCATAAGCGTTCCAAAAAGCCATGAATAAATAAAAGTGGTACAGTAAATCTGCACAACTTAGCAATGGCAATTAAACTAGGCATTGTCGTGGAAAAAAATGTCTAGCAGAAGAAGGTGGAAAAATCCATCCATAGCGTGAAGAAGTGAATAAAAACCAGAAGGCAACATCAGGTACGGTGGCACATTTTCAATGTATGTGACTCATACGTGGCACTGATAGTAGTGAAGACAGTGAGATCATCGTCAAAGCTCCCATATGTTAACAAGCTGTTCGATTAACATATGACTCTGTCATTGTAGGTTAGAAGTATCACATATTTAAAATGTACTCTGCAGAATGTGACGCTGTGGTTCTGTTTGTAATGGCCTTACAATACTGGTACAACCCTAACTGGGCAGAGAGGCACCTTTTAAAGTCGTGCCCTCTTATATTTGGCAGGGGGAGAGCAACTGTCCCTCTTCACCCCAGTATAGTGTCTTTTCCAATGGCTTTTGCTGCTCTCTCTCTCTCCCTCTCTCTCTCAGGGAATGATTGATTATGTGTAAACCGCTTTGTGAACTACTTTGCTGAAAAGCAATATATAAATATTCTTAATAATAAGAGGAAATGTGACAGGGAAGAAAATGGTGGACCGAAGTGTTGGAGACATTCTAGCCTGTGACTCTGCTAATCTTCATCCTTCCTCTTCTGCTCCATCCCCCTCTTCCTTCCCTCTGTGAATCTGCTGACTGAGGTAACTGCTTTGCCTCTCCATGCCCCTGTTCCTTACCTTCCACCTCTCCTGCTGGCTTAACTCTTTCTGTGGGTGGTCAGAAAACCTGCTAACAGCCCAATCCTGAGCTGCCCGGAGCTGCGGGATGCGGCAGCTCCCTGGCGGGCTCCCGCCAGGTCCAGAGCCTCCCGCACCTCCTCGGGAGAAGTTCATCACTGTCCCCCAGGTAAGGGAAGCAGTCCCGCAATGGGACTACTCACTTTAGCGCTGACTGTTTGGTCGCTGCTAAATTGAAGGTGCTCGTGTAGGGCGCACAGCCCTTCCTAAGCACCCTGGATCCTGTGGAGCTCGGCTCCGCGGACCCACCTCTCCCCCACCCCCAGAACGCCCCCCACACCTCCAACCACGCCTCCCCCCTCCCCGGAACGCCTCCCCCACACTCCGGACATGCCCCATCTCCCATTCTGCAGCCCGGCGGCCGCAGGCACCACTGAGCCACGGAACGCGGGCACCCGCTGGGCGGTGGCTCAGCGCTGGCCAGAGCTGAGCCACCTCAGATGGGAGCCCAGCAGTAAGCGTTTACGGCTTAAGCGTTTAAGCCCTTACGGCACATTTGTGACTGTGGTCCGCCCCGCGGAGGCGCGGCACGGACCACAGGATTGGGCTCTTACCTGTTCCAGTGGATGTTGAGAGAGCCAACAGAGTGTATGGGTAAGCTCCTACTTAGTACACTGTCAGAAAGTGCTTTACAGCACTTTTCAGTGATAGCTAGCAGCAGAACACACATTCTGCTGCCAGCCAGGCCTGAGAGGATTGGGCAATGAGGCTTAAATCCTGTAAGTCAGTGTTTCTCAAACTGTGGGTCAGGACCCACTAGGTAGGTCATGATACAATTTCAGGTGGGTCCCCATTCATTTCAATACTTTATTTTTAATATATTAAACTTGATGCTACCATGATATGTGACTGCATTTGGGGAAGTGTTATAGATCTGTACTTTTAACAAACTACTATGTGTATTCTTTGAACAGTGATAGGAAACTTACTCCTGGGTAAGTGTGGGTAGGATTGCAACCTAGGATGGTGAAAAATTTTCCTGCTTGATGATGTCACTTCCAGTCATGACATCACTTCCAGTGGGTCCCGACAGATTCTTATTCTGTCCCGGTGGTTCCCGGTGCTAAATGCATGAGAACCACTGCTATAAGTACAATGGGACACATTGAACACAATGGGAATTTATTCTCAGCAGACTTGTATAGGATTGTACTGTAACCTTGCAATCATATGCACTCTTAATTGGAAATAAATCACATTTAAATCAATGGGACTTGTATTTGAATAAACCTGCTTAGGAATGCACTAAAAGACTGCTGAATATACAGAGACTTATTTTGAAGCATCTAAAGCACTAGGCTGTAAAGTAATATGAAATGTTCTGGGTAGGAGAGGCTAGAGGGAAGCAGAGGCATGTATTGAATGCTGGCTGATATATTGTGCAGAGTGATTGATTTGGTCAGTGGGTTGCAGCAATAAGACCCCAACTTCACTTAATTCTTGGGAAACATCTTTGCAAGAAACCAGGGTTGGGAAATATATCCTATCAAAGGGTTTCCTGTTAGGGCAACGCTGCTTCCTTGGTTGAAAACCAGAAGTACAGAACTTAGGGAAGAACTGTTATTCTAAGAATAATAAGAGGACTTGATGATGATGATGATGATGATTAATAACTGTCCTTTGAAAGTTGGAAGAACTTCCTCCTCCTTTGGGGAGAACCCAGAAGTGACTGCCTTGCGTCGCTTGTGGTACAAGGCAGTCACTTCTGGATTCTCCCCGGAGTAGGGGTGCTTGCTGCAGTGGCTTCAGATCTCCATTCCTTCTCCACAGGAAATGAAACATAGGTGTGAAGCCACCAAAGCCTCCTCCATAACTAGGGTGGAACCTGAGTGGCAGTCATGTGCCTCCCCTTGATGGGCAGGTGCTCCTCAGTCTCCACCCTAGTTACATCTCTGGTCTCCTACCTGCAGTGTGCAGTCTTGTTGACTGTATGTCGCTCTTCCATTAGCAAGGATTTTGCTTTGTTTCAGGAAGAAACACAAAAACTTTGGTAATGGAATGGGTGTGGGGAGCTGCTTCAGTATTTGAATAGTGTCCCTTGTATCCATGATTTATGTATCCATGGTGTGTGTGTGTGTGTGAGAGAGAGAGAGAGAGAGAGAGAGAGAGAGAGAGAGAGAGGTGTACTAACTACTAATAGTAAGTACAAAATAGCCTGGCACTGACCCTAGGTGTGCATAAATTATGCCTGGAGGCTGGACAAATGGCAGATCTGCTCTTCCTGGGAGTCTGAATTGAGGGTTGGGCACCCCCACAAGCCTTTGAATTGTTTCTTTCTAATATTAAATTTGACAAAGTGGTAGGTGATGACTTCATGGTGAATCTTCTTTAACCCAGTTCCAGGGAATTTGGGAAGGTGCCTCAGACATCCAGTTACATCTTTCATTGGGGCATCAGGTGGTAGAGATGAGAGGCTTCCTGGCAGGCTTGGGATCTCATTGCCTGCCAAAGTCAAAGTGCTGCTGGAAGAGCAGAGTGACTCCAAGGACGTTCTTGACAAATGAGATTGGCACCTAGTGAACACAAAGATATACCAGGCATTAGTACTCTTAACTCAATGATGAGCAGAAATGAAGCAGAGCTGTGCATTGTACAGAGGCTTCCTCCAGGTTCATACACACTCCCAAAGAACACATATTCTATACCATGAGATATGAAATGGTGTTCATCCTTCCAGAAGTGATGTCTGGGCTGATGTAGCCACAGAAGGGACCAAAACATGGCAGGCATAATGCTTCTATGATGTCATATCCCCCACACCTACAAGGAAAGCTGTGGGTCTAAGGTTGATGCTATGGGATGTGGTGAGGGGCAGGTCCATTACTGATGAAGGACCAGAACTACTATACATTCAGATGCTAGTTTTTATGGATATATTTGTTATTATTTTTATTAATTGATGAAAAGTTTTCTGCTGTTTGTGAGCCCCCATGAACAGCTGTCAGTCAGAAATGTGAGAAAACAATATATGTTTGATAAAATAATCTTCAAAAATTGAATAAGATTTGATTAGATTAGAATTAATTCCTGTAAGTATGAAGACTGTTAGTTTGAAAGGCCTGTGTGTACTTATGGGAATGTCACATAAACAACAGTTGGGTATATGTTCAACATACATTGTACATATATATCCAGCCACTAAAACAAATGGGGGAACTTCATTCACTGAGACCCTCCAAGTCATGTCACAAAGCTCGTACCAAATGACACAATGGAGCTGATGAATTCTTTGACTGGACTTCACACTATCATTCTACCCTAGGCCCTATGATGTAGATGTATGATGTGGGGACCTAGGCCCCACAATCTCATCAAATCATACCAGCAAAATAGGCAGGTTTTGGGTTGAAATGTGCTATTTTTCCACAAACATTTTGGCTACCAGATACTACATATTCATGGTGGAGCATCTGCAAAGCAGATGGTCCCACATAACAATTGTTAATTTTTTGTTCAACTAGAGACATCCAGGTGGTATATTATTTGTGGATAATTTGCAATAATCATTTCTAAATGATGAGGTGTTGAACAGAGGTATGTGTGTGTTCATTATTGATTCTTTCTAACTTGGCATCATGAATTAATGATTTATTACGTTGCATTACTTTGTTTATCATGCACTGTTATGTTAACAGTATGTCAAGTTAGTTAATGACATGTTGCACTATAACCTCTCATCAGGCAATTCAACATAAATCTGAAGGCTGAAATGCACATTCCAGCCCTTCTAGACAGAGCCATCCCAAATACAGCCACTTCCAAGCTGAAAATATTGTTTCCAAGAAAATGCTGTTTTTCAGAATAATCTCAGGATCCTACATTTTTCCAAATAAATTCTGATCATTTTTCTTGCAGGGGTTGGATCCCCAAATTCATTTCATCTATAATATTAAGGAAGTTATTTTTTTTCTTTGATATTGCAGAAATAGATCCAATTACTTTTCTGCCACAAGCACAGTATTTATCCTCTGTATCTAATGTTTCCACTCTTGCTTATCCACATAAGAGGATGAGTTTAAATAATTTTTAAAACACCCTGCACATAAAAACTCGATTCTAGGGAGAAGGTTTCATCTAACCTAACCTAATGTAACCTGCTAGCTTTCTACATGTAGGGATTTTTTCCCCATGTGGAATCATGTAGTCCTCGCCTCCTATCTGAGAGCTTTATCACAAATAATGCTACTTACCTGGACTGAACTAGGTAAGAGCCCAATCTTATCAACTACTCCCCCGGCCAATATAGTCATGCCAAAAAAGTTTGTGTTGCATCCTGCAAGGAGGGGGGCAGCTCAGGAGACTTGGAAGAATTAAGTGAAATATTTTCCCTTACCTTTTTTCCTGAGCCTCCAAGCTCTTGAGTTTACGATCATTCTGAGCCTGGCAGAGGCCTTGGGTGGACACGTGTGGCCACTGCTGGGCTCACAAACACCCGCAGAGCACCTGTCGGCTCCGGAGGGCAGGGGGCATCCTTGGTTATCTATGGTTTCAATTGACCGTGGGGGGGAGGGGGGTCTGAATCGGAACTCCCATGGATACTGGGGCATGCCTTTACTTGCACTTTTTACTTGCTTTTCCTACTTAGAATATTGCATGGTCTTTTCTTCTCTCCAGAAATTTGAATCCTTTATATAATTATCATTTCCCAAAACAGCAGCTCTTTTCTTCCTGAAAAATAAATTCCACACTAGAGTATATAAGCAACTATGGGCACATTATGTTCTATATTACACTATATTTGGATTCTCAATCATGCTGACCTGTAGAAATTTTATGTCAACCTAGTTATATTGAGGAAACATATTTACTGTGCCCAATTTGCTGAAAATCTGATTGTCTCTCAGCACAGTCTTCAAGAATGAATGCGTTGTATGGGGTGGGGGTTCAGGAAAGCAGAGACTAGGTAGCTCGGTGATCAGTGAATCAATGCAGTGCCTTTCACCTGCAGGTCACTAGCTCAAGGCATATAGAGCATTTCTTAGTATGACTGAAAAGAGTTAATGTCATGATAGCTTGATAGCATACAGGCTGATTGTCTCCCACTACATCCTTGTGGTCAGATATGTCCATCACAAACACAAAGAAACCGTCACAGTTGCCACTAATTGGCTTTTTACTTGGCAGTTTCTGCAGAGGAGATTTCTGCTGAGTAGCCTTGGAGACTCAACTACCCTGTAATCCCTGGGGGTTTCTGTGCAGATCATGGAGTAGAAGAGATAATTTGGTGGGGGGGGGGGGAAATATGCACTTTTACTGATAGCACTGCACCTCCTCTGCATAGAATTAAAATTTCCATTCTGCATGACTGTCAACCTGATGTCTTTTCCTATCTACAAGCATTCAGTTAACCAATTTCTGCCCAGCTCACAGGTGTACACATTTGGTCCCTGTTGCACATATGCCACGTTAGGCAGAAATGGCTTAAAGATAATCAAAGCTGCAATTCTATATATACTTACTGAGAACAATTGGGCTTTCTTCTGAGTAGTTATTTATAGGATTGCTCTGTGACTGCCCATCCTATCTGGGGCTTATGCTGACAGATCCTGCAATTGCTCAAAAGTTGCTCCATCATCCTTTGGGGCCATGTTCACCAAGGCAAATAGCTTGAGGTCATGCACAAGCCCCACTGAACCTTCTCCATCCTTCACTGCTGCCAGTAGGTCAGCAGGAAGGGCGGAATGGGGGATTGTGGATGGCTCAGAGTGTGGACAAGGTGGGCTGGGGAGGTTTGGTGGCAGGAGGGGGAAGCAGCGATACACGATAAGGATCTTATTGTGCATCTAAGCAGCAGCAGTGCACGACAAGATGCTATACCCCTTCCCTGCCCTGTGCCAACCTAGGAGTCTCCTTGGCCTTATGCCAGTGAAAAGCATGCAGCAACCCACAGTCCTTCATGCTCTATGTGTGCCACTGCAATGTACAGGCTTGTAGATGATAGGACTGGGCCCTAAGACTTGTGCCGTAGAAGAAATCATCATACCTAGCATTTTCATGTCAAGTGAACATTATTTAAATAGAGATTGGGTTGGTTGAGATAGGCACATACTGGGGCTACTCTTTTTTTCTTCATCCCCCCCTTTTTTTCTTTTCATCCACAATTCAGTGAGCAACCTTTCTATGTTACTGGGGTCTTGAGCTCTTCTGATCTGGGTCCATGATCTGAGCACATTTTGTACTCTTGCCTCAACCTAATTCCACATGTGGCTCTCCCTGGAGCAACACAATCAAAAACAGAGTGAGAAATGTAAGACTCCATTCTAAGACATCATGCAAATTGCTCCAGGATTCAGCTCACAAGCTTGCACACATGCACAAACACATGCATGCAGGCACACACATAGATTTTACTGAAACTATGACCGTAGGCCTGTGCCTGGTTTGCCACATCGGACTGATGGATGGGAGCTCACGTATGTGAATGTCCGTCCATTTCATCTAAACAAATAAAAATGTTTGTACATTACAGAGAACAAGATGGCAAGGAGATGTTCAGCTGTAACCCACCTCCCAGGGGTGCCCAAACTCCGGCCCGTGCGTCAATTGTGGCCCTCGGGCTCCCCCAATCCGGCCTGCAGGGAGCCCCCAGTCTCCAATGAGCCTGTGGTCCACTGGAGCCCCTGCAGCTGGCAACTGCCCGTCATGAGCTGCGGGCCGAGTTTGAGCAAGGCCTTTTTTAGGCCTTGAGCTACTGCGAGACCCAAAGGTCTCATGGTAGCTCCAGCCTTGAGCTATCACAAGACTTCGAATCCTGCAATAGCTCAAGGCCTACAAAAGGCCTTGTGCAAAGTGAGGCCAGTCTTCTCTTTGCTGCTGCTGCAAGACCTCTTCACAAGCAGCAGCAAAGGAAAGGCCAGTCTTGCTTTGTGCAAGGCCTTCTGTAGACCTTGAGCTACCACGAGACCTGAAGGTCTCACGATAGCTTGAGGCTTCAGCTACTTCGAGACCCAAAGTTCTCGCAGTAGCGCAAGGGCTATCAAGGCCTTGCACGAAGTGAGGACAGCTTTTAACTTGCTGCTGCTGCTGTGGCTTCACATGCATGAATCAGCTAGCAGCGAAAGGAGGCATGTACTGGGCCTGTTCTTTGCCACTGCCAGCATACTGTAGTCCCAGCTTCCCGCCATTGATGCCTCGCAAAGAGCAGAGCAGGAGCGCGAGAGCAGTGTGAGTGAGCCTTCCACCACGGCCGCTGCTTCGGGCTCTCTGGGGTCACCGCTTCATGCTCTCCAGGACCACCTGTGTGCTTGCCACTTCTGCACCGAGAATGGTGAGTCTGTGCTATTTTGGTTTCTGAACAATTTATGCCTCTGAGCAAGTTTTGTGCTTTTCCTTGGGCTTTATTTTAACCCCCCCCCCACCACCACCAACACCACCACCACTTCTGGTTTGGTCTGTATGGGACTCCCCTGACTGTCCCATGTGCATCATTGCCTCTGACCGATTCATTCATATAAGTTCCATCTCTAATGTATTCATTCATGTAAATTTATTCAAATTTTAAATGTAAATTAATTCCTTTTTTCCCCAGCCCCAGACACTGTTAGAGAGATGATGTGGCCCTCCTTCCAAAAAGTTTGGATACCCCTGCCCTAACAGATCTTTGTGCAAGGGTTTTTTGTATGGAGAAGCACTCAATATGTGAGCCCTCATTTGCAGTCTGTTAGATGAGCATCCCAGGCACAGTTTTACCATGTCAGGGAGATTCTATCCTGGTCTCTGCACACTGGCAATTCTCTGTATGCATTAAAGGAAATATTCACTGTATACATGGATTGTTCTCCAAATCATCAAAGTCACGTGGAACTCCATGTGCAAAGTGAAGTCTTCCTGTGAGCAGAAGGGCTGTTAAATTGGGGTGCAGGTCACCTCTGTAAAAAAGTTCTCGATGCTTTATTACAATGGCCTTGCCCTGGCATGAAGAAAGTCTCCACTTGCTCCTTAACACATTTATGATTTTAGCTTTAACTTTAAACCAAAATAGGTCATTGAATGTATCTACTTTATAAAACCACTTTAAGCATAGCTTCCTGGGCGAATGCAGAAAAGTCAATGCTCAGCCTCCTTTTGTTACCCCGTGAAATCACGTAATGAAAATAAAGTTGAATTTCTTTATTAACAAAGTAATTCCCTTCCCAGTAGTAATACTTCTCCATGTTACCAAGGTGCTGAAATGGAGATATAATTAATCTACTGCCCCCTTATCAGGACCAATAAAAATGAGCAATAAAATATAATCTGATTGTGCCATTAGCTCAAATGAATTTTTCATCATCAGTTCACAACTAAATCATAAATAATTTTTCAACAGCTTTTTAATGAGATGAAAGATAATCAAGGTCTGCAGTGAAATAGAGAGTAATACCCTCTCTGAATAATTATTCTATTTTCAAGGAAAAAATGAAGCCTTCATAGTCTACTTCTGCAACCAATGGAATGTTGGGTGTCTTGGTAGGGGTGAGTACAACCAACTAAATCCACACTACAATGTTTTGGCAGAGAGTAGAATATATCCATTCCAACGTGCCAAAACTCTAAAATGCATCACTGAAGCTGGAATGATTTCTAGATTTTAATAGAAGGAATGCGTGGAAAGTTCATTGTTTGTTGGGTACATGTTAGTGCAGTAATCTTCAACCTAGCAAGAACTGAGATCCACCTCAAAGCCCAACATGGGACCCACCTTCAAGAGCTTATCTGGCCAGTAGGCACTAGGTTACTGGGTGAGCATGTGGCCACTCTTTGTCACAGTTCTTTTCCTACCTGGTGATGGCCAGGCAGAATGCAACTCCTGCTGCAGCATATCCTGCGCCTTCTCTCCTACTAGGCGAACTGGAAGATTGGAGAGGTAATGAGTGGTGTGTCAATAGTGTGCTCAGATTTGAAAAGTGGAGAAAGAGGAAAGAAAGAGAAAAAGCACACGACAAGAAAAAGGCTGGAGTAGGGGAGAGCCAGTGGGTGGGAAGGAAACTAACGGATGTCACATGTCAAAGCCTAAGGCAAAGGCCCTGGTTCCAAATCTGGCAAACAGTGCAGACCTTAGCCTCAAAATGAAGTGGTGGTGGCAACACTACCATGATCAGGACCCACTTGAACAAGCCCCATGTTGAAGACCTTCACTCTAGGACCGCCCTTGCATGCTCCATAACTCTAGTGTGGCCAAAAGGCAGTGAAAATAGCCACACTAGAGGCTTGGACAATTGTTCACTGCACCAAAAGCTTCAGAGATACGAGCTGTTGGCTGTGTTGGATAACTAAGGACCCAATCCTATCCAATTTTCTAGCACCACTGCAGCTGCAACGCAGCCCCAACAAGACTTCTGTGACTGCCTCCCACCACAGGATGCAGTGCATGCTTCATTGGCACAGCAGCACTGGCACTGGAAAATTGGATTGGACCCTAAGGGCCCACACATTTTGAGATGTGGAACACTAGTTCCAGCAGCACAAGACCCTGGTAGGATTGGGCAGTGAGGAATGTAAACCTAAGCAGTTTTAAGGTTGGCACTGAAGTTGCAACAACTTATACCTGATCTGCCAAATTCACTTTGAACAGTTGGCGTTAGAAATGAAACGTCTACATTGCTGATTTATGTCAAGATCATGTGTTCTTCGTATGAGGATAAGAAGCTGATGACATACTAGATGAAGCAAGTGGGAATATATTTGCAAATTATGAACTTCTGAATGTTTGATGTTATATCACTTTCATAAAACACTGTGTGTAGTCTTTTTGCTATAGTGAATAATACATTGCACCATTATCAGCCCTCTTATTCTTTTGGTTTCATCCTGTTGGATTTCAACAGGACTTTGAGGACTGTAGCCTCGAAACATTTGATTGAGATGCATGCTTGGCAATTGACAGAGAAGCAGGCCCTGCCCCCAGAGAGATTAACTGTAAGTAGAGAGCTTGGTTGGACAGCATTATTATAGTGGATAAAGTTCTGAATTAATGTTTCTATATTACATAATAATAATTAGCAGCCCAATCCAACCAAAACCCCACTTACTGACATTCTGCGAAACCCATATTCTACCTAAGGAGCTGTGACATCCATAGTTGGCCGAGACTCCGCCTCCTCAGGGTCTACATGTGGGGAAGAGCTTACCCAGGCCTCTGATGGTCTGGATCGTCAGACATTGGAGACTGTAGGGCAGCTTTGCAGAGGAGGTTTAATCTTGTCAAATTCTTTACGGTCATGGGTCCCTGTCACGTCACAGAAGCACCCTAGCATGAGCGCCTCCTGTTCCTAGTCACAGGAGGGCACTCAATATGACTCCACACCCTAAAGTCAGTCCTGTGATGTCCCCGTCTGGTGCCGGACAGTGGGCAGTTGTTAAGCCCAGCGCTAAGCCTCGCAAATGTGCCTTATGGCACGTGTGCGACAGTGCGCTCCGGCGGAAAACCGGAGCGCTGAGCTCAGGATTGGGCTCTCACATGGGAGTACGTCCCAGTCAACTCAATGGGACTTGCATTTGAGTAGACATGCCTAGGATTTTAGCAATGTTGAGAAGGATGGTTGCCTGAAACTTTGAATAGCTATTTTTTTTTCATCAGAATGACAGTGGAGGTGGTAATCTCCAGCTGACTGACTCAAGCTGATGCTGAAACTTCAGCTCTGTTAGGATTATGTTCCACAGATATATGAAGCAAGCCGCCAGAATTCCTGCCCCTTCCAATCCATGAAAGTTATGAAAAGTGACTAAGGACCCAATCCTAAAAAGTCCCTAGCACCAGCTCATGGCAAACGCAAAAGTGCCATAAAGCACCTTCATGCCGTCTCTGGAGGCCAATGCAAGCCCCACTTGGCCAGCCTAAACGGTAAGCACATGTCAGCCAATTTTTTCAGAAAAATATTTTATGGTATAGTACCAGCTAATGTGTAGATGATAAATGATTGATGATAAATCTATAAATTGTGTTAGTTACCTACACAACTGAAGTGTATTTTTCAAAGCAGATTCCAGTACGTCGCATATATGGAAACATTTTCCAGACATTCTCAATTTGACCATTCATAAGCTCTAACCTCAAGCCTTTTCACATTTTTCCTTCCATACCTCAACCCTTCTGGGGGATGCTAAGTGTGAAGGATGTATGAAGACAAGAAATTCAGATGAATAGCCTGGAAAAGTCTGTTGCTTCCAAAAGTGTAAATACTCCCCAGCTGTGATAAATGTACCTGGAAAAATTCACCATGAAGCTCCAGCTGAATGGCCCTATTCCTTGAGAGCAGATATATGCTACTTGGAATTACAATGACAGCTCCATCTTTTTGAAGATATTCGGTATTTACATGGTATGCCTCAGAGTGTGATCAGAAAGGCTAATTTCATAAGCCACTGAAGAGGGTTTGCTCAGGATAAGGTAAGGCTGGCATTAAAATAATATACAAAACTCTAGCACATACAGGCCAAGGTTAACTGAAGCTGACCTCTCGATTGAAGTAATCCAGAAGAAGTATTACATCTGTCAGGAGTACACCACAAAGTACTTTATTCTGCCACAAAGCCAGATGTCTATCTTTGGCATTCATTTTTCCCGAAAAGAGAGACATCTTCTTTCCCAATAAAATGCTATACTTATCATAGCAGCAGAGCTGTGTCAAGTCACTGAAGCTCAGATTACGGTGTTCTGCCACACTCAGTAACCTGGAAATAAAGTCCAAGAAGAGGCTAGTGGATCAGATTTGAGTCTCAGTGACTGGGTCTGCCAGCAGTGGTTTACTGCCTCCCATATAAGTAAATGAGACAATGTGATGTAGTAGTAAAAGTGTTGGATATGGACGTGGAAGACTGGGATCCAAATCTTTATTCCCGCAGTTTTCAACCTTTTCCATCACACAATACACTGACAAGATACTAAGACTGTACAAATTGTACAACATCAGTTTTTTGCCAGTTGACAAGGCACACCTTGTGACTGACTGGGGGCTCCCATTCCCCAATGGAGTCTAATATATGAGCCTCCCCCAATCGCGGCTCTGTTCAGTCGTGACACTGAATGGGTGATGTTGGGACCAGAGAGAATCTCTCAAGCTAACCTATCTTACAGAGTTGTTGTGAGCCTAAAAGAAGCCCCTGTGTATACCAGGTGGAGCTCTTTGGAGGAAGAATGGTATTTTAGTGTGGACAATATTTATTATTTTCATCTATTTAAGAATTCAGATCCCATCCTTTTCAAAGTGACTATGGGGTGATTAAAATTGTACACATATTTATTACTTGTGCAGTGCAATCCTGACTGGTCCTTGGGCCGGCGTAGGTCCCTTGCACCAACCCAGGAGGGTCACAAGGGTTGCTTCTTCTCGTGAGTCGGCTAGGCCAGTGCGCAGAGTTGTGCCGCACTGCGGAGGATGACTTAAGTCTCTGCACTGATGGAGGCTCTGAGCCTTGCATCAGTTGAGCTCAGCTGACACAAGACTCTGGGGTGGGTGGGGAGGAGGTAGGGAGGAGGTGGAAGGGGCGTTCCAAGGCAGGAGGAGGGCGGGCAGTGAGTGGCCCCAGGGGCAGGCGGGTGGGGAGCAGGAAGCGGGGATGGGACCTGGCAGTTATGCCAGATCCCAAACCCCATTCCTGAGGAGTGCGGAGCGGCTTGAAGCTGCTCTGCTCTCTTCGGACTTGCAGCACCTCAGGAGGTGGCACAAGTCCGTGGAGATCCATTGGGGCCAGGGTGGCTTACCTGGAGGTAAGGGGAAAAGTTCCCCCTTCCCTCAGGCTGAGCCACTTTGGGCACCTATCCTGCGTGGATACAGCACAAGCCTCCTGGCTTGCCTATCCCAGCACAAGATAGGATTACGCCCTAAAATACTTACATACAGGCCGCCCGCATTACCTTCAGATTCAGGACCTACAGATTTGATCATCAATGGATCCCAATTCAGCTTGACGTGGATCCTCTAGAGGCGATCAGAGCTGTGCTCCAGTCACCTCTGGAGGGTGTTCTCTGAGACCTTCGGGAGGCCTTCAGGAAAACCAGAAGTGACTTTTCAAGGACTTAAAAGGCCTTCGCCGGCCCTCCAAAGGTCTTTTAATTCCTTTAAACGTCACTTCTGAAAAAAATGGAAGTGACCTTCTAAGGCCTCCCAAAGGCCTTAGAAGACATTCTGAGGTCCAGGGATGCTGTACATGGAATACAGTTTCTATCACCTGTGGAGGATTAGAGGACCCCCAAAACCACGGATTTCAACATCCACAAGGTTCGGTATCAGCAGGGGTTCCTGGAACGGAATCCCTTCAGATAACACGGGCCCACCTGTACTAGTTTTCATTACAAAAGCAATCCAGAGTAGTTTGCAAGAGTTTAAAAAGAATAAAATAGAATAAAAGAAATCAGTAAATATTTACAAAACAGAACACGCAACAGAATGTCAGAAATCAACAGCAGACTAATTAAAACCAGCATAAAACATTAGAATGAGCTAAAATCAACCATCAAAGGCCTGAAGAAATAATTAAAAAAAATATTTTTACAGCCTTTATAACAGCAATAAAACACAGTAAAAATGCAATTCATATAAATAATGCACTGAAATATAGTAAAATAGCTGAACACTAATAGCTGCATTCTAAATAAAATAAAGGCAGAATTTAAAAGCCTGGCTAATAGTCTTCAGCAACCATATAGAGAAGAGCAAAGTTTGACAGATCACCTTTGGGATAAAGTTCCCAAAGGTGGTGCTGATACTGAAAAGGCCTTGCCTATAGCCTGTACAGAGCTTGGATTGTGCTAAAGAGGAGCAGCACATTCCCGGGTAGCACATTCCTGGGTAGCAAACATTTTGCCTTAGCTACAAAGACGAGGCAACAGATGCTGAATTCTGAATATGAGGTCTGTGTTTCACATTCACAAAATTAATAAGCTTAAAATGTTCAGTATGTACTCTCTGCCATAAGCGAGGCACAAATTGGACTTGAATCTGGGTCACATTTATGTAATCAAAGCCAATTGAATAGACTTTGCAGGTAGATTGCAAACAGACTGCGTGTGCATGAGCATTTGTGTGTATCTGAGTTTGAAGCACATAGTGCTCATAATTGGTGGTGTCACTAGGGTTTGCATCACCCAGTGCAGGAGGCCAGTGTGTCACCCCCATGATGGACCTCCTCCCATGCAGCGGGCAGGGCAACAACCACCAGGTGGTGGATATGGTGATGTACCATCGCCCCGCCCCAATGGTTTTTTGGATATACCTTTTGGTAGAACACAGATATTTCAACACGATTTGTTTCATTGCATTCTGCATGAAATTACACATCGATTGATGTATAACATGATGGTATTATTCCTGCAAACTGTGATTTTAGTGCTTTTGGGTCACTGGTGGTGTTACCCCCCCACCCCCAAGGGTGTCAACTTACTAACATCTTTTTGGTTCCATGCTGTGTCATAATAACATCTCATTGACTGTGCAAGATAATAACATCTCATTGACCCAGTCTCATTGGTCCATTTTGAATTAAGGAAATGTACTTTTTTGTTACATAAGATTGTTGCATTTTTGTTTTCTGGTTTTTTGGCCATAACCTTTGACAGAATGGAGATATTTCACACCATTTTTTTTTCATTGCATTCCACTGTAAATTATGCATCGAATGGTATATAACATGATGGTATTTTTCCTATTCCTATTTTGAATTATTTTGGTCACTAGTGATGTAATCCCCCCCCCTTTGCATGTCATCTGGTGTGACCCGCACCCCCTAGTGATGCCACTGTTCATATTGCACTTTCCAGTGTGACCACTGCTACAGGTAGATATGCTTATGGATGCAGGGAACAGTTAATGGTGGGTCATCTACTTGAGTAACTTTGGGCACAATCCTAACCAACTTTCCAGCACTGAGATAAGGACAATGCAGCTCTGAAGTAAGGGAACAAACATTGCCTCACTCCGTGAGTGCCACCCAACTGCAGGATGCAGCACATGTCCCATTGGCACAACTGTGCCAGTGCAGGAAAGTTGGTTATGATTTGGGCCTTTGTTTTCCCTGACTAAAGGCTATTTTAAAGCTCTGAAAAGAATTCAAACTGGCAAGCATTCCATCCTGTTTGGGAACTGCAAGATGGCACACATCAACAGCACCAGCACCTAACTGGTCTTTGAAGAATGGCCTGTGTCAGTATGGTGCTGCTGCTGAAGTTCACTATGTACAAGTACTGTGTGTACCTGTGAGGCAAAGTTGCTATTTGAGGAGTTGGGCATGTTTGGTCTTGAATATGTTTTTGCTGCTGTAACTTTTTCCTCCAGTAGGTTGCAGTTGGAGCGTCCTGGTGCTGTTTTGTGAGCTCTCTATCTCTTGCTGTCATCTGAAGCAAAAACAGTCTTGGCAGCAGTGACATGCATCTGAGCATTTGAACTCTCATTACTACAGGGTTCAGGGCTACAAGGTGCACGGGATGAGAGGGAAAATCGTCATTAGAGAATTGTAGGGTAGGTGCCTGGTCTTTGATGCATTTGCTGCTGCTGTTGTTTTCTCCTCCAGCAGGAGAAAGCTGGTTGGCGGTGTGTGTTGGCATCCTTCAGTCTCGGAAGACTATGGTATCACGCTCTGAATGGTGGTGGTAGTACTCCAGTCGGTAGTACTCCAGTCAGTAGTACTTCTAGTCGGAAAACTATGGTATTGCACTCTGAATGGTTGGCAGTAGTATTCCAGGCAACTCATCTTTTGGGGTAGGCTCCAATAGCACCAACAGCCCCCTCCTCCTCAAGTCATTCTAGTCACATCTGAGAGTATGACCAGTGTCAGAGGATTGTGGTGTCTTTGAGGCCTCATAGGTACTTGGCTCTCCTAAGGAAGTGATCTCTGGAGTTTTAACCTCTGACCTGTTCTAGAGAACTATAGGGTTTGTGGGGGTGGGCTGGACTGGGGCTGTTAGAGAGGGCTAGGAGCCTGGAAATGTGACTTGAGAAGGGCAGTGGTTAAGGCAGGCACTGCAGTTATCACCTGTCCAGCCATCATTATTTGCAGATCATTTGTACAGGTGCAGTGGGGCCTACCTACCTCAGGTAGATAACAGTCCTTATTCACCTGACTTGCAGCAGGGTCTGTTGTTGGGGTAGGGAGATGCTAAACTCCAGGCTGTTCCCCCCTGGTGTGACAGGCATAGTGTGGGACATGTAGTAGGAGTAGGGATTTTGGTGTGAACCCTGGGGTGAGAAAAAGTTGAGGTGTGGGGACCAGAGCCCATCTCAAGAGGCTGCCTAGCTCAGGGATACTGACTGGTAACTCAGTCTTGAATTGCAAAGTCATTCTCAAAGTTTTCTGGCTTGGGTGTGGAGGTGCTGTACAATTCAACTTCTTTGACTCCCTGTTGGGGTTGCTGCTGAGAAGCTGCGAGATGACCTGCAGCTTGGAGTCAGAGTGGTGACGCTCAAGGGGGAATCAACAGTAGTGTGCTATGTCCTCCAAGACAGGTGCCCACACTAAACGGAAGGGGAGGCTGTGTTTGGAGATAGGACCTACTAGAGAATTCACAGCATCTGATTGATTGGCATTAATTTCAATAAATGTGACCCAGTTGTAATACAGACCTTGCCTCATGTATTTATTGGGGCATGGCAGCAGCTTCGTTTTATTATACTGTAGCCTCACATTTCAGAGCAATTACTCTACATCCTCCAAAATGACTGATATTGAAGGTTTGATAACATGCACATTTAAGTTTCATCCATGAATTAAAAGTTCTTTAATCAATCAACAGTCCTATGTTTTTCTGAAAAGTCTGGTAGAGTAGTGAAAAAATATACATTTTAAGAAAAATAAGAGAAACAATGAAATAAGAGAAATAATGAAACTTTCAAAAGGCAGGTATTCTTAAGTTTGGTCCACAAAAACAAAGGAAAAAGGAAGGAAGCGGAATACTACCAGATAAGCTTGTATAACATTCAGAGGCTGCAATAAAATCCAATAGGCAGAGGTGCAATAAAGCTTCTGAAAATAGGTCAGGCTACTCAGAAGACTAATAGCAGAAGGAATCAGCAAAATTTTGCCTCTTGGCTGTCTATGTTCAGAATAAAGAGTATTTATTTTCTAGCCGGCAGGAAATTGCAAAGAAAATAATTGTGATCCAAGAAGAATAGGAACTTTTTTTAAAAAGAACCAAAACAAAAGGAAGCGAGAACAAGGAGTTCAGCTAAACTGTGAAAGATGGCGGCAATAAAAGTTCGGGGGGACTCGTCTTAACCGATGGATTTCTTTCCAACAAACATGTCAGATGACCTGCCAAAATTAAAGGTTTGTCAGATGTTAGATCACATGCTAGATTACAGGAAAAGGTCACAAAGCAAACTGAAAAAAGGGACCAGACAGCTATAACCCCCAGGCTATCCTTCATTCCAAAAGGCAGGGTTATCAGTCACATTATTTTCTCAAAATGCTAAAGGAAGTCAATACGCAAATCACAACGAACTAACCTTTTTGGAGCATGACTACAGGCTCCTCTTGGAACTTTGCAGGCTGGGCACCTTTAACTCAATACAAGAATATTCACTTTTATTTAAGGAGGTCATACAGTGTGTGTGTGTGTTGTTTTTTTTTAAGGGTGGGGAAAAATAGGCCCAAGAAGGAGAAAGAGCATAATTTTGTATGAAACGGGGGGTGGGGATTATATCACCAATGGCAGCAAGAAACCAAATAAAGCCCACAAACAAAGGGTCAAACTGCATAATATAAGAAATGTATGTTTAATCCTTCTGTCCTTTAGAAAGAAAAACAGAAACAGCAAATAGCCAGATTGGCCCCACAGACCATGACTGTGGCAAGGAGGGTTTTATTAACACAACTCTTACAGCAGTTCCAATCTGGATCTGGTCTCACCATTGTTATTTATAAATGGGTAAAAGCTTGTTCCTTTATAAATAACAACTGATGGGGGGCCTACCATCACTGATGGGGGGTTCAAGACCAAGGTGAGAGATAGGTTTACAGTCTTCTCTACTGCGGCAGACAATCCTTGAATGGCCAATCTAGCTATTTGCTTCTTTAAGCACAGATATTCCAGTGCCAGCATGTTTCTGGGGTCTTTGTGTCAAAGCGCTGCACTGAACTTCCATAGCTCCCCCCAACATGGAGAGGTACTACAGTCACCAATTGTGAGGAAGCAGAGGTCAAACTTGCCAGATGGGTCCCTTTATGAGGACAGGCCCTCAGCCAGGGCCAAACCCAATGCCATCCTTGTGCAATGCTAATTTTGCATTTCTTGTTGCAAGTTGTTTGACCCAGAATTATTTGAAAAGGCTCTAGCACCCCCTAATTATCTCCTCATGGTAATTTAAAAAAGGTGAAAGATCAGTAAGTACGATGACATCCCTATTCTGGTGTCGATTTGGGGAGGGGAGACTATTCTTTAGGAACTGGGTGCTAAGGACTCAAACTGTAACTTAGAATAAAGCATTCATATGGCAAGCTGCTTGAACATGATCAACAGAGCCCTTTATCAGGTGCAAGAAGGAAAAGGGGTGGGCAACAGCAATACTACAGGCAGTGTGATGCTGCTGTTGAATTAACCAAGTCTGGTTTTCTAGTTCTGCTCTGTCAACAGAGCTCAACATCCTGCTGTATTTCTGCCTGCAGCTTCTTCAGCTCAATCCATTGACTTCAGAGATATTGAGATAGGGAACACAAGTTCCAGGTCTAGATTTGGGTACTGTTACTTGTTGACCCAAACTGGCCCTGACAGTGGACCTCCAGTCAAACAGTTCTTTCTTCTGGGTTCTTCTGGAGGAGCAAAACCCATATTCAGACTCTCCATTATCATGGGATGAAAAGACAAACTGCCATCCACCTGTTGTACAGCATCAGAGATCAGTCACCATCTGAGTCCACACCAATCAAGGTGATCACCCAGCTGGACTGACCCCCCACCCCAAACCTTCCAATACCAATCACCCACCACCAATTCTCCTATTTACTGGTGGGGAGGGTGGGAGGAACCATGCCTGTTGCTGTTGCTATTGCCAGTAAGCTTGTGTGTGTGTGTGTGTGCAGGACTTTCTCCCAGAGCCTGTAGCAGACTGGTGGAGTCCACTGTCATGAAAATAATGCCTGAAAATAATCCTAAACGTCTGGTTCAGGGGTGTCATACTTGTTTCATATATGGTGCCTGCTGAGGGCTGGAGGTGATGTCATTAGGCAGGAAGTGACATCATTAAGCAAGTCATGACCAGAAATGAGCACTTTTTTCTCACAGGAACTCATCATCTGCAAATGACAGAAGAGAAAATACACAAATATTGACCATATTTCCAAGATATGAGAGAGCCCAATTATCACAGGCCACCCTGTCAGCAGAGCTCAGCAGCTGAGAGCAGCTGATGGTGGTGCTGGGAGAGCCTGAGGTCTAGATAAAGAGTTGCCATGGGCTGCATCCGGCCCCCAGGCCATATGTTTGACACCCTAGTCTAGTTCCTTTATCCTCCCACAAAAATGCCTTCCTACAGCTACTACCTATTACTATCAATACAGTATGACTTTGTACTGATATACTATTACCATTTTACATTAAGTACCTGTATAGTATACTTCAGTGGTTCTCAAGCGTTTAGTATCGGGACCCACTTTTTGAAAGAGAATCTGTCAGGACCCACCGGAAGTGATGTCATGACCGGAAGCGGCATCATCAAAATTTGTAACAATCTTAGGCTGGATTCCTACCACACTTACCCAGGAGTGACGTTAAAAGCATATACATAGTAGCCTGTGAAAAGTACAGATCTGTAACATTTCCCCAAATGCAGTCACATACCAGTCTAATATATTAAAAATAAAATATTTAAATGAATGGGGACCCACCTGAAATTGGCTCGCGAGCCACCTACTGGGTCCCGACCCACAGTTTGAGAAACACTGGTATACTCATTTCCCAATGAACAGGAGAGACTGAAAACATAGACTGTTGTTCAATATCTGAGAGCTTGAGATACTGTCTGTGGAGATCAGCAACTAAATTTGTGTTGGTTTAATGAAACCAGATCAGAACTTAAGATCACTGTTAGGAATGTATCTCATCATCAGGAAGCTGTCCATTTGTGCAGCTGCTGAGGTTGCAGGGCTATCAAAAGTACCATTTTGGAACCATCACACCAACTCTGTGCCCATAGCCTCAATTGGTAGTGACAGATTATTTGGGGGCCACCTCAGGTAGAATGCAACCCATGGATAGCAGTTTGCTGAAGATATCCTTCCCCCACTTAAATATGAAACTGGCATGATCTCAGGAGTCCCAAATGATCATATTTCCTATTAAAAGTTTGTTATTCCTATAATGAAAATCGGTAACAATGACTTTCATTATAGGAATAATGAACTTTTAATAGAAAATATGATCGTTTGGGACTATGAAAACTTGGTGAACATTTAAACTTTATGGGACCAAGATACCTAAAGGGCTCCTTACTCATTTATGACCCAATCCTATGCAGTCCGCACCAGCTCACTGCTGGCGCGCACGGTTGCAAACGTGCCATGTGGCATGTTTGCTGCCCACAGCACCGGTGGAGCACCAGTGCTAGCCCAGAGCTGGCCGGCCCAGAGCTGGCCGGCCGCTGGTGGAACACCAGAGCTCCACCACTCAGTGGTCACGTGGATCACTGGCAGTGGGGGGAGTGGCAGTGGGCAGTGGGGGGCAGTGGGGGCAGTTGAGGGCGTGGGGGGGAGGCAGGGATGAGGAGTTCTAGGACAGACACTGAGACCCTCATTTGAGTGCCCTGTCTATAACAGGCAGATAGCTTTTCCTGAAGTTTTATCCTGTCTCCCTCCTGTCTCCCTCCCCAAGAAGTCCTGCCTAGTGCCTCTCTGGTTTTCTTTTAGGCACTCATCAAACTGCATCCTATTTCAGTGGATGTTTGCTATTTAGTTTGGTTTGGTTTGTTATATTGTGCTTTGTCTCTGGTGGTGAAATATTTGAATTTGACACTTCATTGATTTCAGTTGGGCTACAGTTAAATAATTTCCATTTACTCTTCTGTTTTGTGTGTGGATGACATTGTATTACTTGTTAGCCTCTTTGAAGAAAGAGCCTCTTGTTAGCCTCTATGAAGAAAGAGAGCATACACTGTTTTAAATGATAGCATAAATAAAGATGACTCTCTTAAAATCTACACGTTCCATTATCATCAATACAACATAAAGGGCTTGTTCTGGAATGCCATCTTAAGGAACTGGGAGAAAATGCTCACCTCACAATTTAAAGCAGCATTTCAATATGTTCCTCCCTCTCCGTTGGCACAGATTCTGAAATGTATTTTGCATTGTGAATTTAGACCTAAGGGTGTATCATAACTTAACTGTAGCAAACAGAGTAGCATAATTGTATAATGATAGCCAAGTTGAAGGGATAAACATAACCCCCAGCTCCGTATCCATCAATACCCTGCCTGATCCATTTCTTTGATTGCGCAGCCTTAAAGGGAGCTTTCTATTTTATTTCAAAAAGATTGTCTTTCTGTGCTGGAGTATGCCTTGCTGTGGCGCTGCAAATGTTGTGTCTGTTGTTTCTGGATGCAGTTGGCAAGCAATATCCCTCCACCCTGTTTTTATCCCACTGTGAAAAACACCAGATGTACAAAATTAAAGTTCAAGTTAATCAAAATATTGCTTGACAAAGCAAATAATTGAATTGCACTTTCAATGCACTGTGGTAGACCATAATTAACATGCAGGATCTTCTGCATTTGAATACAACTTCCAATTTCCATTTTAACATCATGGAATGCTGTCTACACATTTTTTAATGGTGCCCATGATAATAATATATTCTGTTTTTAATCATATTCCACGTTGCAGGAAATGAAGCTTGCAATTTCCCAGGTGCTTACCAAATTACTCCTGCAAGCTAATTCGCAGCCCCCAAGTTAAGAGTTTCAACACAGTGCACATTAACAGCCTGCTTATGTTCTTCCTGTACAACAGAAGGTAAGTTAATATGTGCTTCAATTATATCCAGTTTGTGCATTTATAGCACCCTGTGGGCAGCAGTAAGAAGTCTGTAAAGTACTTATCCTGCTTTTTTTAATGCTCCACTATATTACAGGAGAGCGAGAGAGGCAGGCAGACAGACAGACAACAGACTAGAGAGAGAAACCGTATCAATTTATGTGGGGAATCAATAATGAAACTCAGCTCCAGAGCATTGATTGGAAACGCCTGCAAAGATTCTCTAGGAAGGCAACCTGAATTTATTTTTATACACATTATTAAGACTGTCAGCTTTGATAAAACAGATGCCAAGGATATTTGCAACAGATATGGAGAAATACTGCTGAAGAAAGCCTTAAAGAAAATGAATAAACAAATTCCTATTTTTAATGGGTTCCATCAATCCAAAGGAAAACGTTGCTGCTAAAAAAGTATTTTTTTTCTCTTATCTATAATGGTGCAGCCAGAAAACAGGAAAATCAGTGCACATGGAAGTCTTGTCAGAAGGAAACTTGGAACTTATTTGTGTGCTGAAGATCCCTTGCTTTCAATGTGATTGCCACACGTTAAACTTTTTTCTACACTGTGCCCTTTGCATCTTTATTCTAAATGCATTTGATTATCATTATTTTAATAGGAAATCCACTATAAAGCACTCAAGCCATTGTACAAATACAGTACAAAAAGCACTTAGAAGAGTCATAATACAATCAACAAACAGCATCATCCTAATCATGTCTACTCAGAAGTAAGTCCCACTAACGGCCCAATCCTGAGCGTCTCAGCGCCCAGGGCTTCAGCAGTGCCGAAATGGCTACTGCTGCACCCCATGGGGCTGGGAAGCAGCACCAGGGCTACTTAGGGTATGGGAGCTTGTGCTCCTTTACCCCATGTAGCAACTAGGCAACCCTGATGGATCTTCTCAGATCTGCACCCGCTATTGAGCCAGCTCTGGCGCTGGCCTGACCTTTCAGCATGTTTGCAACAGTGTCCACGGCACTGGGCTGGCACACGGTGTTTTGGTTCGGGCCATGAGTCCAGTGGGACTTAGTCCCAGATAAGTGCCTATGAGAGTGCTGCCAAGATGAGATAGAACACTTCTGCAGAAACAACCAGCAGCAAGCTTCACCTAGCATAAGCATAGGCATGCACTAGGGATGTGCAGTGTGGGGGCAGCAGGTGAGGCAGATTCACCCTACCATAGTCCACAGTCCACAAAATAACTGAAGTCTCTGTTGTGACTGCACACAGCCTCCATGTGTGCACGCTGAGTCAGAAAGCAGGTGGAGTGTGTGTACAGTCGCATCAGAGGCTTCAGCTATTTTCTGTGGACTACGGTAGGGCGGTTCTGCTTCACCTGCTGCCCCTGCATTGCACGCCCCAAGAATACCACTTGGTCATACTGATAATGTATGCCATTGATGCTCTGTACCAGGGGTGTCCAAAGTTTTTGGCTGGAGGGCCACATCATCTCTCTGACACTGTGTTGGCGGCCGGGGGGAAAAAAAGAATTTACATTTAAAATTTGAATACATTTGCATAAGTTTACATAAATGAATATATTAAAGATGAACTTATATGAATGAATGAAGGTCTTGCAATAGCTCAAGGCCTATAAAAGGCCTTGCACATAGTAAGGCTGGCCTTTCCTTTGCTGCCTCTGCTGCATCACAGACATGAAACAGCAAGCAGTGGAGGGAGCCCTCATCCCACTCGAGAGGTCAAACTGTTGCTCTCACACTGAAAGCAGTTGCGTTGGGCCAGTGTGGGCTCCAGCAAATCTGGAGAGCCAGAGGCTCATTGGAGACTGGGGGCTCCCTGAGGACTGCATTGAGAAGCCTTGAGGGCCGCATGTGGCCCCAGGGCTGGGGTTTGGGCACCCCTTCTCTGTATGGAAGGCATGATTTAAGAGGAGAAGAGAAAGAGGAGAAGGCATGATTTAAAAGGAGAAAGGATCAGAAAAGATTCTGGTTGGTGCACATGAGCAGTCCACATGAAGCACACATATGTTAGCCACTTCTGCACCATGGGAACAAGAAAACCAAGTGCTCTTTACCTTGAATGAGGAATTTTTTACTTTGCTTTCCAGCATAAGGAAACAGCCTGTTTCTTGTGATTAGGAGAGATCCCATATATATAAACTATGATAAGGAAACTAGTGCAATTATAAGCACGAATTCTCCATATACATTACTTGCAATGGTGAAATGACCTCCCTTGGGTGATCAATTTTATCATTCATTTCTTTTGTGAAAATTTATCCACTTGCAACAAACAGCAGACTTACTGCTTTTCTATCAAATGTGCAAGTTCTTCTCGCTTTTGACCGTAACATCATGATATTATTATTTCAGCATCTTCTTCTACTCCAGGCTTCTTTCACTACATACATGTTCAATAACTTACCAGGAAAGATGGAAAATAACCAGTCGACAAAGGCTCAAAGCATTGGTGGACCTTTGATTATTTCTTTTGACTTGTCATACTTCCTCATCTTCAAACTTCATTCAAATGCCAAATGGTTGTTGCAAACATCAATCACTTGATGGGTATGAGTCAGCCCTTCAGTAGGCAGTTCCCTAGACAGACAGGAGACATTCCATTTTGTATTGACACCAGTGAACTCGAACCTCAAGAAGGTTAGTTAAGGCAAGCCATTTGCCTTATCAGGGTCATGTGATTTTGATCATATCAGGATCAACAGTTTTCTAGTTGTTCATACAATCAAAAAGTGATGTGCTTATTTTTTTTAAAGTACTAGTCAAGAAAGCTGCTGAGAAAAATCTATAGAGACATTAATTTCTGATTTATTTAAAGTATATGAAGACAATTATTTGCAAGATATATGTATACAATAATTCTTGTATGCAATGTACTTGTTTTGCAGGTAATCTTCCTACTAATTCTCCTGCACAAGTTATATTTGGGCCAAAGAGGACTATTCTGAATGTTTTAAGAATTACCCCCCCCCCAATCCTGACAGTCTTCTTAAAGCATTTTCCATGTTTTCATTGGTTCTGCCACACATTCATCCATGAGAATTTTGTATCAGACCAATACATTGAATGCCATGCTATGTTAACCTTGTCGTATCAAACTTCCTTCTGTCATCTCATCCTCATGACAGCATTAGTTTTTACTCTGACAGAAACATAGGTTTGAATTGCAGCTTAACAAAACAGGGCAGAAAAAGTTCTCTCCCCCAACTATGCAAAAAAGGATGATTTTCATCAATCCATATTATAGGGAAGTTGAATATAAAACCTAGTAAATCATGAAACTGTGGTACCGATCTAACTTGTAGATAGACTTAACATGTCAAAAATGAACCAAAAATAGGATTGCATGATATTTAGGTGTCAGGCAATGTACAATTATAAAAAAATAGCTGTAAGACTTATAATGTCAGCATGTCACTAAAATTCTTTTTTTTTTTTTAACTTACAGTTTCCTTCCATCTGAAGCTATTCCAAAGAGACATACTGAATTGGCTTCTAAAAGTAAAATAAAATAAAGATAATCAAATCATATTGATCACTTACCTCCTAACTTCTGGAACATTTTTGTTCTAAGTGCAGGTTATTATTAGTGGTTTGTTACATTTATCCTACCTGTTTAATGAAGAAGGGGTGCTAACAGGAACACCTCACACTGCCTGCTTAAAATTAAAGGAGGATCCAGAATATCTGTTCGATTTTCACAGGGAAGCAGACGAAGGAAATACTGATAGAGGGGTGTCCTTTTGCCTTAACATTCTGAGACATCAAGAAGCATCAAGTTTGTCAGCAGAACTGCAGATATGACTCTATCAATAATCCATGACACTTTTGTATTTCCCAGCTGAGGCTATTATACAGCTTTGGATGACAGCCTGCTTCAACTTCATCATATGATCCACTGGGACAGAAACTCATAACGGGCTTTCAACATAGATCCTTCATATAAAGGGTAATAACTGCAACCAGTCGGGTTAGTCGGATTTTGGGAGAGAAGGAGAGCAGCCACAGACTGTAAAGTGGCATAGATTGACATCACCCTGACAATCTCCGAAGAATAGCTCTTACAAGCAGCAAGGGCTAAAAACTGGTGTCTGATAGATCTCTCACAGAGGCTTAAAAATGAGGTTTAGCTGATTTTATTTCAGCAGGTGCATATCTATCTTCAGACAGTCCTTTAAATAAGTATGCACATTCTGAGAAATAATTATGGATTTTTGTTTGAAAAACTGTGGCCTAACGAAGAAAGCCGAAGCCAATAAGTTCCTTATTGTCTCTGAGTGATTGAGATTCTATTGATTAAGGGGTCCCAAGTGACAGTGTCTTACATGAAAATTCTGCAATAAAACCACATTTTTTAAAAAAATAGTTAAAACCAATTTTAATACTGAAAAAGTGGAAAAGGAGACAGATGCAGGATGCGGACCCAACTTTAAATCATCAAAAAGCACTTGAAGGAATAAAGCCAAACTTCAGTCACTTTTTTCAGAGACACAATAATAAATTTTTTTGTCCTGAGGGAATTTTGCACAGAAGGGGAGCATCACAGCAAAGTCCAATTGCCTGCTGACTTACAACATGATATAAGGCTTGCCAGGATATGTTTAAAGCCTGCACACAGGTAGTCATGAAAGTGAGATTCAGGAGCATCTCCAGATACAGGTCTACACTATATATTTTGATGCCTGAACTCAGTTTATATGCAGCACATAAGTAACAGTGAAAGGACATGAAAGGATACATTTGCTAAAGGTCTTTCTTGACAAAACCAGCCCTAACACAAACTGCTGTGAAGAGGGTGCTTCAAACAGCATATATCAGAAAGAGCATAATGTTGATGTATCAGAACTCCTTAACTTACTTTCTTCTTCTTTTTCTTTTTACTGTTGAGGTTTTTTTTTAAAAAAAAAATTCATGATGAGCATTTAGATTTTTTTTAAATGCCTAGTATCAAGTAGGGTTTTATTTTTTTAATGCAATCTGATCAATTCAGAACCTCACACACATTTTGATGCCTTAAAAGTTAGGTCTATTCTTGGATGTATTTGGGGCCCTGATTTGACTGTCAAAATCCCATTGAATCTATGAAATGTGTATCTCCAAAACTAGAGCTGATGGGGCAAAGCCAATGACATTTTTGGAATCAGCATCCCAAATATGAATAGGTCAAACTAGGTTAGAATAGGTAGACTAGGTTAGAATAGGTCTAACTTATGAAGCACCAAAACTATTTATTTTGGGGAGTGGGTGGGGCTGTGAATTATGTCATCTTCTATGAACTGAAGATACTCCCTTTCCCATGTTGTTGCAGAATGTCTTTTGAAAACATTGGCCTCACCACAGGTCAACCCTACACAAGTTCCTTGGATAGGACTTTAGAGGAAGGACGACTCTATGTCTACAGAGCAGTTTAAGACCTTTGCATGGCAGTGGTGCTTGGTTGCACATGCTGCCATTGCTCTGCAATGCTCTGTAACAGCTACAGCAAGATGGATGAGGTGACTCCATGTTCCCAAGATTAATATGTGCTTAGTTAGAGTTGACTATATACACATAAGAGCTGGAGTTGACTATATACACACATAAGAGCTGATGTTGAGAAATACAGAAACAAAGAAGTGATCCAGAGACCCAAGAAAAGAGTGGTTGCCTGTTGGAATGGAGGGGGACAAGGAAGGTTTAATAAGGAACAAGGCACTGATTCCTTTTCGATCACTAGAAATATCTGAATTTGGCTACAACCTCATGTTAGATTTAGTTAATAAATCTAACCTTTATATAGTGCTTTCTGAACATGCAAAACAATTCACCGGCATCGTTCTTGATGTTGTCCTCATCTTGTAAAGTAAGAATATATTGCAGTTGAAAAAATAAGGCTGAGGGAGAAGGGGTTTGTTTCAAGTTGCCTACTGAGAGTTCATTGGAGTGGCAAGATCTGTAAGTGAAATCATAACTTGCACCTCAGTTCTTTAGTCAACACATTATAGCAGCTCTAAAGGGCCAACACACATTGGGAAGGCTCAAAAGGATACCAGCCTGAATGGGAAAGATGTAGCCGTTTAGCCAGTTGTGCTGGCACAGCAAATCTTAATGACCTTTTGCCTCTTAGTACCAGGACTAACTGTACTGGATCAACGCTTATATCAGCATTGAATTGCAATTCATGTGCCATTTATGTATCACTAAATTATTTGTACAATAAAGTATGTACTACTTCACCTGAGCGAGGTCTGAGCGAGGCATAGAATTCTTATGCTATTGGAGCTTCATTCTCTCCCTAGATTCTTCTCCATAGCAATTTCAATATACAAGTAACCAATTTTTTTTTTTTAGATTGACTCTTATATTACCTTTCAGAGAACAGGAGTGATGGATTTTGCCTTGCCAGAATGATCCAAGTATATAATATGTCTTAAAGAATAGAAAGAAAAACAATTCAGAGAAATAAATATTTAGCAGCTCAAAAATACACAAGTTCATGAAATGATATTGGAAAAGCACCATTAGCATATTGATCTAATGTTTAAATGTTTTCTATATGAGTGAAGGAAAGCCACACATTTTAACTTGTTTTAGCCGTCCTAAGGAATTTGCAATTAAAGTTTGTGAAGTCATAAGTAGTCTGTAATTAAGTGGACTAGTTGTACCAGTTGAGAAGGATGGACAGGATCCAGACAAAGCTAAGCATGTTTCATTTCCATCGGTTTCAAGTATGAACTGCAAGATGGTCACTGATCTAAATCAAAGCAGTAACTGTACTTACTATACAGGAGTTTTTGCTGGCATTTTATTCTCCTTAACAGTCTGATCCTATTGGGCTTGAATGCTGGTGTAATGCATTCTTATGGCAGTCATGAAAAACATTCTGGCAGCACTCAGAAGCATGTACTTCTGAAGCCTACATGGCAGTGGACCAGTTGGGACCTGCTGAGGCTGGTCAGTTAGCAGAGAAGCTGGGACAGGGTGGGGAGAGGTGAAACCGGGTAAGGGGACAAGATGGTTAGGGGGTGGGGGAGGGCAGAACAGGAAGGCAATGGGGCAGGGGATGGGTGGCTTGCCTCCTGGAAGGGGGTGGGTTCAGCTAGAATACGAGCTTCCTTTCTGGACCCAATCCCTGAACTGGGTCCATTTGGACCTGCATCAGTAATGTCACTAGCACAGGTCTGAGTAGACCCCTCTGTGCATCAGAGGCTTACCAAGTGGAGTCCTCACCACCCAGAATGCACTGATAGCCATTTTGTCATCACTGCATCAGCGGGGGTGGGGGGAGAAGGAATCATCAGCGGGGGTGGGCAGGAGGTCTGGTCTAGAGGGTAGAGCCTCCATTTGCCTGAAGATAACATCCACAAGGTCGCCAGTTCGAGGCCACCGGCACCGTGCGACCTTAAAGCAGCTGACAAGCTGAAGCCGAGCTATTCCATCTGCTCTGAGCCTGGGAGGATGGAGGCCAGGATGGAGGCCAGATCAGAACGAAACATCTGAATTGTTGTGGCTCTTGAAAGATAGAGCCTTCTTTCAATTGTAAAAATCCCTCCGGGGATTTAAATATGCCTGCCTATGTAAACCGCCTTGAATAAAGTCTTGAATAAAGACCAAGAAAGGCGGTATATAAATACCTGTATTTTATTATTATTATTATTATTATTATTATTATTATTATTATTATTATTATTAATCATACGATTGGGCTGTAACTCTTTTTAATCTTTCTTTCTTACAAGTGAGAGAGGGGAAGACTTTGTTGTCAAAAATTCATTGTTACCGGAGCACTTCCACTCAGCTTTATTGTTTCCTTTGGGAGTGAAAGCTGAGAACGGAATGGAGCAACCTGAGGGAACAATGGTTAGCAGGTTTCACAAATTGCCAAAAGCTGTGGGAACAATAGCTCCAATATTATTAACATCTAATGCTTGTAGTACAGTATGCTTCACACTCCAGTACAGTAAAAGCAACTGGGGCTGAGAACTGGTTCTCTCAACACAAATATATATTATCTCTTAAAACACACAAGTAACCTGTGTGTGTGTGTGTGTGTGTGTGTGTGTGTGTGTGTAAACTATAATATATAGAGGCATTTCCTTCCATTTTTCTAAAGCAGGGGCGTTCAAACCCCAGCCCACAGGATGTATCTGGCCTCCAGGATTAGCCTTCCAGGTGTGGCTGTAACAAAGCCATACTGTTCCACACTGCACCACAGCCTCCCATTTTGGGGTGAAATTGGGGTGCAGAGCTGAAATTGAGGCACAGAGCCTTCTGGGGCGACGGACAGGAGAAGCAGTTGCCCCCAGTATGAGTTTGTGCAGAGACCGGCTGCAAAATTGGGAGGCTGTGGCACGGGGCAGTCAGGTTTTGCTACCACTGCACCTAGGAGGCTCATCCTGGTGTGCGTCACAGGCCACTTTAGAGACCACTTTTCTAAAACATGTTTCAGCTATGAAGCAAATCATCTTAATATGGTGTTAGCAATGATGAGAATGTTCCATGCTATTCAATCCAGAATAAATATACACAGAACAACCCCAGCCCCAGTTTAGCACTTTTATAGGCCAATCTTATCCAGTCAACACAAGACTCAGGCTGCTGGGGCAGCAGCTGCAGTGATAGCTGGTAGTGCAAGTGGCTGGCAAGCCAGGGCATGTGCCACTGGAGCACCAAGCCCACCAGAGCATAGGACAGCCCAATTCTGAAGCCAGTGACTCTGCCTGGTACAGTGGCACCAAAACAGCTACCGCTGCATCCAGTGGCACCACCAAGGCCGCCGTAGGTCTCTTTGCCCTCCTGCCCCAGCAGATGGTCCTGCTGCTACTGTAAATACCTGAAACCACAGATAGCAGCGAACCCTATACTTACTGTTGCTCCGCACAAGCCCTCCAAACTGCTTCCTGTTTACGTCTGTTTGTTAGCGCTTGTCCTTCAAACTGCTTCCTCTTTGTAAGCACTTGGAGGGCCAGCACACAGGTAAACAAAATACAAACAGATTAGATTCGCATGGTGGGGGAATTTGTGAACTATGGATACCTGAAACCATGGAAACCAAGCCTGCAGATACAGGGGGACCACTCAGTTCTACACATTGATTATTCTTACAAACAATGAAATGTGGCTATGAACATGCTATGCATGCCAACAGCCAAATTTCTTGGAGTTAATAAAGGAAGACTCTTTGACCTGTGATGGTATGAAGATTATAGTTGATGATATAGTTATAATCTTGATGATTATTAGCAAGATCTACTCCTTGATACATTCAGGGTAAAATTGCTAAAGTAATAGATCTGAAGCACATTAACAGTGGTTACTTTTAAAAAGTTACAATCTTTTTAAAAGTAATCACTGTTAATGTGCTTCAGATCTATTACTTTAGCAATTTTACCCTGAATGTATCAAGGAGTAGATCTTGCTAATAATCTTACCTTCTTTCCAAATGAAACTGAAATGCTATTAGATTGATGTATAATCTTGACAATGTGAGATGTTTTGGATGCATTTGTACCATAATAACAATAGCAACAAAAATATAATAGTTTAAGGGCGGAATTCTACCCTGCACTGGAACAGGCAAGCCAAGAGTCTTGCGCTGTATCCAGAGCGGGATAGGGGCCCAAAGCAACTCAGTCAGAGGTAAGGGGAAACTGTTCCTCTTACCTCGGGGTAAGGCACCCTTGCCCCTATGGATCTCCTCGGACTTGTGCCACCTCCTGAGGTGGCACAAGTTCAAGGAGAGCTGAGCGGCTTGAAGCTGCTCTGTACTCCTCAGGAATGGGGGTTGGGATCTGGCATAAATGCCGGGTTCCATCCCCGCTTCCTGCTCCCCACCCGCCTGCCCATCCTCCCCCTGCCCTGGAACGCCACCTTCCACCTCCTCCCCACCTCCTCCCCGCCCACCCCAGAGTCTTGCATCAGCTGAGCTCGACTAACGCAAGGCTCAGAGCCTCCATCGGTGCGGAAGCTTAAGTCAGCCTCCGCAGTGCAGCGTGACTCTTTGCGCTGGCCTAGCCCCGCCTTCTGCTCCCCGCCCACCCCTTGGGCCACCCATCATCGGTCCTCCCACTGCCCAGGACTGCCTCCCTCCTGTCCCCTCCCCGCCCTTCCCAGAGCCTTGTGTCGACCCAACCGGACTGACGCAAGGCTCGCAGCACAAGCTGTCATGGAGGCTGGATTCAGCCGGTGCACCTCTGCACACAGCATGGCTTACTCCTGAGGAGGTGTAAATGTGCTTTATGGCACCTTCGTGACCCTCCTGGGCCAGCGCAAGAGACTTGCGCCACTCCAAGTCCTCCTCTGGATTGTGCCCTATATTGACAAATAGTTTATATTGACTAGCCATTGAATAGGAGACATCTCCATTTAGTATTCTATTGTCTGGCAAATTATACATGACTGAGGCTTAGTAAATGTTAACTAATAATACATAGTACATCCTCTCTGCTGTTCTTGTGTCAATATTTAATTCTGCTTATTTATATTTAGCAATCACTTAATTAGTGTTATTACTACCAATGATTAAAAGCTGATATATAAAAAAAATAAAACTACATAGGCAATTATACTATTAGCCAGAGTTGAAAATCACAACACATTAAAAACTGCAAGTGGATTTCGTTGAAAGGGTTCAGCTTTTTTCCTTAGCACAGTGGAAATTCTGCAATACACTTTTGGAAAGAAACAGATGAGCAAAAATAGCACTATTCTTTATTTAGATAAGTAGAATATAAAAATGTCTACGTTTTTCAATTGATGCAATGGCTTCTTTGCTTCTACAAACATACCTAGACTTTTAAACATAAGATGCCTCTGGCAACAGGTAGTTGCAGATCCCTCACTTGTCCAATTGCAAACACCAGATTTGCCTGTTAATGGTCACTCCAAGATCTTCTCAAATGATTTTTACTTGCAGCGTATGCTAGATTACCACAGAAAATGTTCTCTCTGCAGCAAGTAATCCCTCTCCAGCTGTAATGTCTGCAAAATCTCACAACATCGATTACAACCATCACATTGTGCATTTCCACACAGTACCCAGGGCCACCAGGAAGGTGAAGGCTGTGAGGACACAGAAACAAAATGACAGCAATCAGCAGTAGAGCTTTTCAGATATGGTGATTGGGAATTAAATAACACAAGTAGCCAATTTCTGAGTCAACTGTAAAATGCAATCCTGCAGTTTATATCTCAGGAAGGATGAGATCCAATGCATTGGATAGACAAATGATGTCTTTTTTTGAATGATGGGCTGTGCAGTTACAGGCAGCTGAAAAGTGTGCTCTAGAAGTACATGCAGAGTAGCACACTGCCAGAATGCTGGAAGAAAAGGCTGGAGCCTTCCTGTGCATATAGCTGGATCACTGGCCACCTGCCAAAGCAGGTAAGCCAGCAGAGAAGGTGGATGGGTGGGGATGGCAGAATTGGGGAAAGGAGTATGCAGGAGGAAATGGATCCAGCAACAATGCTGGGGGGGATTCTATCCCTACCAGAGGGGATAGGCTCAGGTGTGCATCATCACCTCCAGACCCAATCCCCTCTAGCAGCGGCCTCCCTGCCCCTTCCTCTCCTCAGATTTGCACCAGAAATCACAGGTGTAGGTCTGAGATGAGCCATGGAAGAGCGGAAGGCTTACAGAGGGTTATGAAGATTTAAACCCCCTTCTGAAGCCTCTTGATCCACCACCCTCCTCTGCTGGATACAGTGCGCTCCTTTTCTGCATGGCTGCGCCAGTGCAAGACTGGGGGAAGGATAGGATTGGTTTGATAGGCCGTCATTATAATTCTGTCACTAGGTTGGATTGTATACCGGTGTTAAAAAGGATTGTATACTGGTGTTTAAGAAAAAAACTGATGATAGGTTGATTCAGAAGGCACAGTGTGTCAGTGTTTTCTCCCACAGCACGTGAATCGAATCAGAACTCCATCCCTTTCATAGCTCCATCCCCTCCATTCATTTAAAAAGGGCAGAAGTTCCCGTAACTGACATGACATTGAGTCATGTCACCAAGAATGGGAATAATGCACTTGCCTGACTTTGAATCAGTTGGGCGTCATGTGTGGGATTTTCAAAAGCATTCATTGTGGGCTGATCTCTGCTCATAGTCAAGGACAAAAAAAGAGTGTCTTTGAATACCCCTAGGACTTGCAAAAGCAGCTGAGTTTCTTCCCCATGTTTCTGACAACAACATGCGTAAAAATGGAGGAGACATTTTAGCAAATCACTAGCATATTATTGGATCCAATCACTGAAACACTCTGGCCCAAACCAAAGTTTATTCCAGAATAATAACACAGACGTCAGTAGAATCTTTCATATGTACAGCACTTAAGGTGCGATCCTAGGCATACTTACCTGGGAGTAAGCCCCATTGAACATAGTAGGATTTAATTCTGGCGAAAATGCATAGGATGGTGCTGTTAAGCAGGCTGAAGTGGCATACATAGTCATGTGGAGGGGGGGTTCAAATATAAATTTATCCCTCTGACCAATTAAAAGTAAATCATGTTGGAACTTTTCTTCAAATGGGCCGTTTAACATCAGATACCATGCTGCTTATTATTTGTAGGCAAAAGTCTGGTGAACGTGTACTTCAATTAAGTTTAGATCTGGAGAAATACGCATTGATCAAAACTAGTGACCTGACAACCCAGAAGTTTAAGAACACACACACACACACACACACACACACACACACACACACATATGAAATAGGTGAAGTAACCATTTGCACTGTAAACAACTACCTATTTAAAAATATTGCCAGATCTCACAATCAAAGATTCCTTCAGGCATAAATGTTCAGAGCCCCTATGACGTATTATATTGCTGGGCTTTGAGAACTACAGAGTATCTTAACATTGATGAATTGCTGTCCTGTGCACAGTTACTTGAGAGTAAGTCCTACCGAACCAAGTAAGACTTGCTTTTGAGTTAATATGAACAGGCTACAAAGCTCACAATAGTTTCCTCCCAGAACCTGTCCCCATGCGATAACTGGTCAGTGCACATTCGCAGGCCACCCTCCTTCCTTCTTCGTCACTTTCGCTAATTGCACAGAGGGAATTTCATCTGAACCATCTCTCTATGCATGCTACTTAATCTACTTTGAACAAAACTTTAGCAGTGCCTGTAGAGGAAAGGTTTGGTCAATGGGTAGACCAATCCTACCCTTCCCTGGCCCTCAGTGGTACTGTGGTGCCAAAATGGCCCCTGCTGTATCCTGTGGGGCCAGGGAAGCTGCTGGATGTCTCCTTGAACTCAGATGGCCCTGATGGGTCAACTAGGATCTGTACCAGCTTGTGAGCTGGTACAGAAATTAAAAGGCCTGTGTATGCCTCTGTGGCTTCAAAGGGGGGATAAGATTTAGCAGCCGCCTCTGCCACCATCCTTCCCCCCTCAGGCCTGATCTGCCCTCCCTCCACTCAGTTCTGCCCCCTCCCTGCCTTTTTCCCACCCTTCTGCCTTGAAAAGCCTTCCCACTGCCCAGCAGGTATACTCACCACCCGGTGCTCCACCAATTCATCTTTTTGGTGCTGAGGCCCAATGCCAACTGGTGCTAGCCTCTCTGCCAGCACTTGTATGACACCCACTGCTGGTGTGCTGGCAGTACACCTCTTAGGATCAAGTCCTAAGGATACTAGCCCAAACTCACTTGGAAAGGAAGAAAGGAGCCAGGATGTGTACACATTGTGAGTACTCATATGTGTTATTGCTTGGTGCTGGTTTTGGGAGAGAATATCATCCAATATCCAGACCAGCTCAAGGCCTTTAGGACATGAATGTCTGCATGTCTGAACATAAGAACATTCCTGCTGGATCATTACTAGACCTAGGCCAGCATTCTGTTTCATGCAGATTGGAAAACAGTCCACTAGCTGCCTCTGGGAAACCCACAAACAACCTTCTCTCCCATCTCTGCTTCCCTGCAACTGGTATTCAGAGCCATGTTATCCTTGAACTTGATTTCTTTGGGTTTCACAGTATCCTGGTAAAGCAAGTAACAGATAAAACAAATTGTCTCTATGGTATAGTAGTGTGTCTGGCAGAGAAGCCTGGTAAGCTAAACTGGGATGGAATGCTTATGAACCAGCCAACTGGCCAGAGAAAGAGGCTGTCACGAAATGTTTACAGCTTCTGTGAGGAAAGGGAAAGATATCTGCTTGTGTGGGATGAAATCCTGACACAAGCCTAAAAGACAGAGGTTTCTTTGTGGAGTAGGCTGGCAATGAGAAAGAGGTCCAGCAGACAGGAAAGGGAGGAATCAGAAAACCTCATGGCAAGGTGGCTGAGAGGCAAGTCTCCAGGGTAAGAATGAACTGCCAAAGAGGGCCCCAAGGAAAGGTAGGTGGCAGGAAATAATGCATGAGGAAGACAAGAGAGACAGGAAATTGAATCTGCATGGAAGGAAGTGACTGGCAGTCGAGGTTGAGGTGTTTGGGACTTCGACTACGCTAGAGAGCAGAACGCTGCTTGATAAAGGACTGTTATACTTTTAAGAGTTAAGAACATAAGAACAGCCCCACTGGATCAGGCCATAGGCCCATCTAGTCCAGCTTCCTGTATCTCACAGTGGCCCACCAAATGCCCCAGGGAGCACACAAGACAGCAAGAGACCTGCATCCTGGTGCCCTCCCTTGCATCTGGCATTCTGACATAGCCCATTTCTAAAATCAGGAGGTTGCACATACACGTCATGGCTTGTAACCCGTGATGGATTTTTCCTTCAGAAATTTGTCCAATTCCCTTTTAAAGGCGTCTAGGCCAGATTCCATCACCACATCCTGTGGCAAGGAGATCCACAGACCAACTACACGCTGAGTAAAAAAATATTTTCTTTTGCTGTCCTAACTGTCCCAACACGCAATTTTAGTGGATGTCCCCTGGTTCTGGTATTGTGTGTGAGAGAAAAGAGCATCTCTCTATCCACTCTATCTTTCCCATGCATAATTTTGTATGTCTCAATCATGTCCCCCCTCAGGCGCCTTTTTTCTAGACTGAAGAGGCCCAAACACTGTAGCCTTTCCTCATAAGGAAGGTGCCCCAGCCCCGTAATCATCTTAGTCGCTCTCTTTTGCACCTTTTCCATTTCCACAATGTCCTTTTTGAGATGACGCGACCAGAACTGGACACAATACTCCAGGTGTGGCCTTACCATCAATTTGTACAATGGCATTATAATATTAGCTGTTTTGTTCTCAATATCTTTTCTAATGATCCCAAGCATAGAATTGGCCTTCTCCACTGCCGCCGCACATTGGGTCTACACTTTCATCAATTTGTCCACCACCACCCCAAGATCTCTCTCCTGATCTGTCACAGACAGCTCAGAACCCATTATACTATATGTGAGGTTTTGATTTTTTGCCCCAATGTGCATGACTTTACACTTACTTACATTGAAACGCACCTGCCATTTTGCTGCCCATTCTGCCGGTTTGGAGAGATCCTTCTGGCGCTCCTCACAATCGCTTTTGGTCTTCACCAATTTCTAAGTTTGCTGTCGTCTGCAAACTTAGCCACCTCACTGCTCAACCCTGTCTCCAGGTCATAGTTGGATGTCAAGAGATGTCAAGAGGAAATATGAGGAGGAAATATGTGAGCAGCTTCTTCTGTCACTGGAACATTTTGATTTGGCAATCCTAAAAGGGTAATAAGGACCAGGAGGCAGTGGAGGTTGGGAGACAAACGTTGCATAGTGATGGGAACAAAGTTGTCAACTCCTTGCCTACAAAACTGTACTCTCTTGGAAGCATCAGCATGAACTGGAAACCACTTTGCGAAGCACATTAGGCAGAGTTAATTAAGTCTCAGCTGTCATACTCATATTGCCCAGTGGTGGAGGTGTTGTGTTGAGCCATCATATTAGCAATCTCTCTCACACATTTCTGCAGGAGCGTGTGCACCTCTGGTGGGCTCCAAAGTATGAGAATAAAGAGAACAAGAGTCACCCTGCACTTCTCATTACAGAGAAACACATAATGGCAGACAAAGCACAAAAGCACATTCCTGGGGTTTGAACAGCTTAATTTTAGTTGAGTTTGCCAATTTTAAATAGCCAAATTGAAAGACATGAAAGATTCTGATCATTAAAGTGACAAAATGAATAACAACACTGAAAACTGTTTTGTATCCTAATTTTGCATGCGATCGCTGGTTTGGGGAGCTGCTCTGTCTTCTTTGCAGTCTGAACATGGAGACAAGGCACACAGCCTTAATGCTTGAAAACAGAGCATTGCACAATCAGTTCTCTGCAGCGGCTAAAGTCCATTGCACTGGTGCAAAGCGACTGAAGATCTGATGGCAGGAAGTCCAGCATAAATACCTCCCTGCCTGTTGCTTCTCCTCCTGCCTTTCAGTTTAACCAACCTAAATCTTAGGAGATCTACATCAGAGGAAGAAAACTTGCAGGAATGGAATGCGAGTGTTCTGACATAGAATCATTGCGAGATGGTAAAAGCTGTAAATTCAGTGAATTGTGTGCTGGATCTCAGCAACCTCCATTCACACACCTTTGGTCATATACAAGGTGTGGCCTTAGGCAAATTTTTAAAGTCTTACTTCCCCAGACTAGAAGTTAGAAATATTAATGTTCTAGATTACTGATGCCCCAATTCTGTCCTCTGCCAGTCTGCAGCATGCAGTGCTGCCCACTCAGTGTTTGCTGCATGCTATGAGCCAGCTGGGAAACAGGCCAGCCAAGTAAGGTATCTAAGGACAGTTTTTACTTACCTCCTCTTCCACTCTCTAGTCTCCAAAGGGCTTACTGAGATCTATGCCAGCCACAGGGGACACATCAGGCCTGGAACAGGGGCATAGGATCCCACAGACATCACTGCACCAATATCTGCCATGACCCACCCAGATCCACCCCTGATCCATCCCTGCCACTACATTACCTGTACCAATAGTTGATCTGTGGCATACCACTGCTGACATGGGGCTTACTGGATGCTGCATCATCAGCAGTGAGTGGCAGACCATCACAGTGGCTGCAGCATTGGCAGATCATGAGATCCACCAGGGTATCATGCAAATAGGATCAGGCAGTGAGTTTTGTAAAGATCAACGTGTAAGGCACTAATGCTGCAAACCGCTGCACACTTTCCTGGGAGTAAGTCTCACTGAAAATTGTAAGACTTACTTGTGAGTAAACCTATATAGGATGGCACTGTAGGACTACTAAAAACATGCTGCAGATTTATCAATGGGTGGTTTGGACGATACCACCCAATGACCTTTTAGTGAGGGACAGTTTTTTAATGTGAGGAGTAATTTCAACACTCTATGCTATTACATGCACCAGCAGGGGGCAGATAGTGTGAGCTCATGCCCCCCATCACATGGTGGATGGAACCAGCAGATGGTATCATCCAAACCAGCTAATTAATAATGTATGTTTATTATGCAAATGCAGCATTTGCTGAAGATTGCCTGATGGCATCAACACAGGGTATCACAGAGAGCTCCCTCTGCCAGAACATATAGCTAGTTCCAAAAGCCCTCTGCACAGTGACCAAAGAGAGGACATTTTGTCTAAGGGCACAATCCTATGCATGCCTACTCAGAAGTAAGTCCTCTTGTGTTCAATGGGGCTTACTCTCAGGATAGTGTGGATAGGATTGCAGCCTCAGTGTAGAATGTCATTCATCAAGGGTGAATGGCAATGCAAGACTTCTTGGACAGTCACATAAAGGAGACATATATAGCATTTATCAATTCAACAGTGACAAAATGTCGTAAGAGTCAAGTGGAAAGGTAAACAGCCTGGGCGAATGCATGCCAATGCATAGGTTCTCCTTATTCTGCTCATTAATGCTATTCTACACACACTGCAGCATTCTCACAGGAATTGTGTTAGGATAGAATTGTGATGATAGTTTATGACATTCAAAACAAGGATTGCTCTCCTAAACCTGGCCTCAGTCAGACAGCTTTATTGTTAAGATTTCTGAGACAGAAGCACACCAGTTGGGTGATTTATCCAATACTTGTGGGTTGCCTTGGTCACAGTGCCGCCTTGCTTCTACCTGTCTGCTGTCTTACTTGTTATCTAGAATTAGTCTTGTACTATATCAGAGGTGAGGCACTGTGGAAAAATTCCAGGCAAGAAAGAAACAAACATAGCTGTTTCTTTCTCTCAATTTCAGAAGGATGAGAAGGGTCAGGCAGTAATACAGCAAAATCCAAAAAGGAGTGTGTTCTACTTCCCACTGCTGTATGTAGCACATAGTTTCATAACAAAATTTCACATAGAAAGATATATATGCTGTGTCTAGAGAGTGTATTTGATTGCCCAGAAACCCAAATTAATTACGCTACAACTGAACATCATCCCTTTGTTTTCCCAGTTAATTTATAAATGCAAACCAATAAGCTGTGTGATGCCAAAATTTAAGCATCCCCTTTGAACTGACTGTGTTTTCAGCTTAGGCGATGACAACGAAGAGACTGAAGCTGAATGTTCATGCATCTATTTGTTGAATTGTTCACATGTCATAATTACAGGCAGCAGTTGAAGCAAACACTGTGACAAATGTGTCAGCAGTTAGCAGAATTATATGAATCATCGAGCATTAGGGAGTTCTCAGACTTGGTCATAGCTAGCTCACCTCAATGATGAGATGCAAAAGATAGAGCTGCCTTTAGTTTTTACATGGGAAATGACAAATCCGTAAGGTTTACAGGGAGGAGCTAGGTGGGTCTATGCAATTTTTTTTTTTAATACCAAGGATGTAAATGGGGACAAAACAGAACAGTTGGATCACTGATGCTTCTCCACCCTCTAATGTCTGTCAAGAGAGGTCCTTGACATCCTGTTTAGAACAACCCAAGTGATAACCTAGGAGGGGGGAGAGAGGGAGTGAAGTATCTTGCCTTCTGGCAAACACAAAGCTATTATGAACACTTGTATTTCTCATACTTCTATCATAACAGCAGATTAAAAGAATCTCATTGATCTTTATTGGATCTGCCTACCATTTTTGATCTTTTAGGAATTTTTCTCAGGAAAAAAATATACCTCACTCCTTGTTTCATCACCTGGTTACTGTCAGCTTAATATGCTAACTGATTCCAGTAGCGTAGCTAGAGGGGAAGTAAAATGGTAAGCGCTGCAGGTGCCGCAATGTACTGTGTAAGCAGCCCCTCCCGTTCACTGTTGGAACCATTCCAGGCATCGAAGGCAATGCACAGAAAATGCTGTTTGTTCTGTCGCTGTTGCTGCCTGGAATGGCTCCGAAGGTGAGTGGGAGGGGCTGTTTACATGGCTTGTTGCAACACCTGCAGTACTTACTCTTTTGCCCTTCCTCTAGATACAGACCTATTCTGTTGAACATACTGAAATTCTGTGCCACTGGTTGCATGTGTGCATTTCATTTTCTGATGTTGTGTGTTGAGGAGAATTGGAGGATTCATTTTCATATCGGCATACATGTTACAACCACTGCATAGAGGTCATCTTAAAATGCTCTGCATTGTCACATTTGCCCTGCATAAATCACTCATACACAGCAGTTCACCAGAAGGATCAAATAATGCATATCACTGCAGAACCTCTTTTTGGGGGGGAGGGAGGGAAGCATTTTTTATGGTGGTGGTATTGTTGCAAGGTACCCAAGATGTTGCAGGGTAATCCCAGATGTTGCAAGAGATCCCAAGATTCCAAAGCAAACTCAGTAGGCAAAGGTGATCAAATCCAGGCCTTTATTGTAAATCCAAAGTGAGAGAAATCACCCAGAGCGCCCTCCTGGACTTGCTTTTATTAAAATCTGGGGTTCCCTCCTTGAAACACATACATTTCTCATTGGAGACATTTCATTGGTCGGTTTACAAATCACCCATTGTTCCATAATAGGCAATCTTATACATACATCATAGACAATTCACAGACCCCCAGCAGTCAGCAAATGGCACTGCACTTCAATTTTGCTCAAAAGTGACCTCACCTCATAAGGACTTGCTTTGGCCTTCTTTGTAGCCACTTGTAATGCAACTTACTTCGCCATTGACGTCACGGTGTGTGTGCTCATCTAAAAACTGCTGCGAAATGGTTTTCTCTGGGAACCTGACCTTTTGATGTTAACCCGGGAATGATCTTGGTGTGAACCGGAAAATAACTTTGATATGTTGTCTTAAACCCTTTAATGCTGTTAGATCACTAAAACTTACTCAAAATAATGTGTTATATTGTTAGTTACACTGGTGTATGCACCAAAACTGGTTTTAAAATGAAGAACATGAAATATAAGGAAACTAGGCTGACTAGTATTTTCTATACCATTGTTATAATACTGTTTTTAGCATGTGGGTGCCTTTTGCTCTTCATAAGCCTTCAAACCGCATTTTAAAAGCACAAACACATTTTTTTTTACTCTTCTAAGAAGTTGCAAATGACACACTAATGCCTTTGTTCAAATGTATCAACATTGTTCTGCAGAGAACTTGGCACGCGGCCACGTCCAGCCAAACGTTTGAGTTTTAAAGAAACGAAACCATTTTAAATACCGAAACCAGTTTTTTTTTTTTTGCTCTAGTCTAACATACAGAGAGAGATGAACCAAAAGATGCTGCAAAAGCATCAGGTGAGCATTCCTGTTAAACTATACATATAGCATGCCTTCTAACAGTATCACCATCTGCATGGCGATTCACTGTCCATGAATGCTTATCAGATAATGATAGCCAACGTATGGATGAATTTAAGACAGTTGCTTCCCTGTGGTACTAATAGCATTTGCACTAGCCTTTAGCCAAAAAATGTACGAGAAAAAAATGTGCAGTAGTTCCTTCCTTCCAGTGAAAACAGAGTAATTCTGAAGCACAGAGCCATGAGAACTATAATATCAACTTTGAACAAAGAAAGAAGCTGTGAAGGAAACCGGGGCAAATGGTCATCCACTTTCTTTCTGCTAGATTCATAAGGAATAGATCTCAAAATAATGAATTTTCAAATGACCTCAGAAGACACTAGAACTGTTGAAAGCTTCAAATTCACATTGTATTCACCAGAACACATTTGATTTTTTTTGAGAGGAGAAATACTCAATTTTTCATGATGTGCAGCTATTAAAAGTTTTCAGTGCTGGTATAACTATTAATGAACATAAAAATTATTTAGCATTCTATTAATTTGTAGAATATGATAAAAGGACTTCTGCAATACCAATGTTAGCTCCTTCATATCAAATCTTCATATCTTATATGCATATATATATATATGAGTTACCTGTAGCTCGTATGTGCATATATATATATGCACAATCAGAGCTATTAATACCTGGGCTGTGCCCTTGATTAGATACCCTGCAGGTATAATAGATTGAACCAACAATGAACTAGAGACCCTGCACAAGAAAACACGAAAATTATTGACAATTCACCATGTATTTCATCCTAAAAGTGACATTGACTGGCTGTATTTAGCTCACAGAAGTGGAGGTCGTGGCTTATTACAACAGACAGTGGAGGAGGAAAAGCGCAGCCTCCATAACTACGTATGTAACAGTATGGAGAAACTTCAAAAAGTGGTCAAAAGTGAAAATGTTATCTCTGAATTGGAAGCAAAGTGGACTTCAAAAAAGAGACACTCACCCGCTGGTTTAACAGCTGAATCGACAAACCTCTACATGGACAGTTTTTTCAAAAACATTGATGGCGTCTGTGACAAACAGACCACCTGGACCTGGCTTAGGGACAGATTTTTACGCAAAGAGATGGAAGGTATCCTGTTTGCAGCCTAAGAACAGGCCCTTCAGACGAATGTGATGAAAGCCAGAATTCAGGGTACCAGTAACAACAGCCTATGCCAATTATACAAAAGATGGGACAAGACTGTAAACCACCTGATTTGTGAATGTCCCAAAATTGCCAATACCGACCATAAACGAAGATACGGTGATGTCACGCGACTTATACACTGGGCCTTATGCCAAAAATATGGCTTCGACACATCCAAAAAAAGCTTGGCAACAACAGCCGGAGAAAGTCCTGGAAAATGAGAAGGTCAAAATCTTATGGGACTTTAGAATCTAAACGGATTGACGCGTTGAGGCCAACACGCCCAATATCACATTAATTGACCACAATTCCTGACTTGTAACATTCATTGACGTTGCCATCCCTGGTGACCACAGGGTAGTAGGAAAGGAACATTAAAAAATAGACAAGTACCACAAACTGTGTCTAGAAACCACCCGATTGTGGATGAAACACACTAAAGTGCTGCCAATAATCATAGGTGCACTAGGAACCATCTCCGCAAATGTTGACAACTATTTGCAACAACTGAATGCACCAGCAGTTACACTCCCTGAGCTGCAAAGAGCTGCAATTATTGGAACTGCATCAATTATCCATCGATAGGTGCGATGATCCCAGGCCTCTGGTTGCGAGATGCAAGTATCTTGTAGTCTGTGTGCTCCCTGAGGCATCTGCTGGGCCACTATAAGATACAGGAAGCTTGACTAGATGGGCCCTACGCCTGATCCAGCAGAGCTCTTCTGATGTTCTTATTATTTTGTAAAAAAAAATTAAGAACAAAAAATTTAAATCGATATACTTAAATAGGATTTATCACAGAGGAAAATGAAAGCATCTGTTTCTATTGTGGGGTCTTAACTGAAGAATACAGAAAACCTGTCCTGCTGTGATATTTTTTAATACATGATTTCCTTTTTCACATATTATTTCTAAGAAACATTCCCACAATCCTGACACATATTTGCTTTAAGAATTTTTGTTTATTTAAAAGTCATCTTAGGGCTTAATCTTCTAAGAACCAAAACTGTGCAGACAGCATTGAAATGAATGTTTGCATAGAGAGCAGTTGTTATCTCAGAATAGCCACCCAGGGTTCACTTGTGAATCTGAATTGTATAAAGAAGCCCTTTGGTAAATATAGTTCTAGGACTGATGCTTCACAGATTTTTTAGCTTACGAGAGAGACTGAGAGGAATGTCAGAGAATTTCAGGCCACCTACCCTGCATACAAAAATAAATGATACACTGTATGCTCCTTTGTAAATATATCTTGCTGTGACCATAGGCAGAAATCAGTCTAGGTGTCAGTGTTAATGACATATTTTTATTAAAAAAAACAAATAAATCTTCAATCCTCTAATCCTTTATTTTGGATGAGAAAACAGGTTCATTCCTCTGATGCCAAAATGTCACTTCTTACATCAATTATATACAATTGTGAGGATCAGGAGCGTCCATAAATGGAAGCTGTCAGCTTTCCTTTCTAGACAAATTGTATCCTGGAAATGTGAAATCAGTCTCAGTGATGTATGAAATCAGCAGGATGGATTCCATTTGCAGTTCTGTCTTCCGGGCTTGAAGCGGGCACATTTCTGTGATAAATTTGGGGGGGGGGGTCAATTTGTTAGCACTTAAAACAACGCAAAGGAAGTGTGCAAAATGGAGAGGACACAAAAATAAGCCAGATTTATTGTGTACATGGGCAAGCCATTAAGCCAACATTATGGCCAAGAGAGATCTTCTGACTTCAAAGAAGGAGGAAGGTAAAGACACTAAAGTAGTTCCAGGAGATTAGAGATTAGTTCCTGTCCCTGCTAACATACATCTTGTGTGGTCTGGAGCAAAACATTTAATAACTCTGCGTGCTATAAAAACAAGAATAACGCTTCCCTTCACCCATACTTCATCTCATTCACAATTCCTATGTTCATGGCACTAATTTTAATTTCTAAAACCCTGTATGATCTCTACAGTCCAATCCTAACTAACCCCCCTCCTCCGCTGATATAGCTGCACCAATGGAGCATACGCTGTATCCTGTAGGATGGGCAATCCAGAGGCCTCCAAAGTGAGGAGGGCAAGTCCGGGGCAAGATTCTGTTTTCCGAATGGTCTCCTAGGATCTGTGCCAGCAGGCACAGGGCTGGGGAGAGTAAGGGAGAGAGAAGGGAAAAGGGTTAGGATCTGGCACACGCTGGTGCTGCCAGTATCCACTCCTCATTCCACTCCTGCCCACCCCCTCTTTGCCCAGAAACTCCCCAATTCCTCCCACCCCCATCACTAGCTTGCCTTGATTGCCAGAGGAACCTGGCAGCAGCAGTGGGCCTCCAACAGCAGCAGGTCTGCTGTTTGCTGCAGTGGCCCCACAAGGAATGCTGGCAGCATGATGCATGTGCCACCATATGGCCATTTACAACAGTGAAACTGTGTCCCATGGTCATAATGGGCAGAGAAGCCCTAGTTTGTATTGGCTGTTAGATATCTAAGGAAGTTTTTTTCTCCCATATATATCTCCAGACCTTGATGTCCAGCAATGAGAACTTTCTGCAGTGCCAGCATCATCAGGCATAAGTTTCACTTACAACCCAATTGGCTATCACGCAGAAGGGTTTACGACAGCTAAATAGAGTTCTTCACTGGAGTACGCATCATCACTCAATTGGTGACCATTTTGTGAGCGCTGGCAGCCCCTCAACTGCTCCAACGCACCCCGCCGTGCCTGCCAGACCAGGTAGGACAGTGGTGGGGGTGGAAGGGTGGAATGGTGGGACGGCTGGATGTGTGACAGGGGCATAACAGAGGTGGGGGGGGGTGTACTGTCCTGTGCAAACTACACCAGTATCCTACCCTTCTCCTTGCTTCCCAAGTCCTGACGCAACCCCATCTCTCCTCAGACTTACACCAGCTCAAGGCAAAAGGAGACCCATTGGTGATACTTTGCCTTACCTCTCCCAAGCCACCCAGTGTCCTCCCCACTCCTGCTGGATGCAGCATGCATCTTTTTGGCACAGCTGCAATGGTGGGAGTCCGTGATTAACCTGTATCTGTTATGTAACTGTCCTGTTTTCAGGTTTATAATTGCCCAATTAATTTTTAATATTGTGTATATATTGCTCTTTTATTCTTTTTGTTACCCACCTCGAAAACTGATAATTGGAAAGCAGGCTGTACATTGTTAAATCTTGTTCTATATGGGGCAGAAATAGCTTTTGGCACCCTGGTAGATGATCTTCACATTGAGATTGGTAGAAATAATACAGTACATTGCTGTTAATCTTCTCAGACCTCTCACTTTTTGACAATGTAGGTCATTCTCACCAAACATTGGGAAAGTCAAGATGTCAGTTCTGATTCTCTAATGGTTTTTGTGTGACAATTGGTTTCTCAAAGGCAGCTATTGGTGAGATGAGCTCAGCCCAGTGAGAGTAGGTACCTGGTGTACCATATGCTAAATATTTGGACCAAAGCATTTAAATATCTATAGCAGGGGTACCCAAACCCAGGCCCTGGGGCCACTTGCAGCCCTCGAGGTCTCTCAATGCGGCCCTCAGGGAGCCCCTAGTCTCCAATGAGCCTCTGGCCCTCTGGAGATTTGTTGGAGCCCGCACTGACCCGACGCAACTGCTCTCAGTGTGAGGGCGACAATTTGATCTTTCACAGCTCTTGCGTGAGCTGTGGGATGAGGGCTCCCTCCACTGCTTGCTGTTTCACATCTGTAATGCAGTAGCAGCAGCAAAGGAAAGGCCAGCCTTGCTTTGTGCAAAGCCTTTTATAGGCCTTGAGCTATTGCAAGACCTTCATTCATTCATATAATATCATCTTTAATATATTCATTTATATAAACTTATGTAAATTTATTAAAATTTTAAATGTAAATTAATTATTTTTTCCCTGGCCCCCGATGCAGTGTCAGAGAGATGATGTGGCCCTTCTGCCAAAAACTTTGGACACCCCTGATCTATAAGAAGCTGTTAAAAGAGATTATCTATAGCTTTAAAGTCAGCAATGAAGTTTGCAGAGTCAACTTGAGCCCATCACTGTCTCATCCTAATCTACATCACACTGAACAGGTTGAGTATCCCTTATCCAGACTGCTTGGGATAGGACGGTGTCTGAATTTTGGATTTGTCTGGGTTTCTGAATAACAACAACAACAACAACAACAACAACAACAACAACAAGGTATTTTTATACCGCCTTTCTGGTCATCGATTACTCCTCTGACTTTATTCAAGGCATTTTACATAGGCAGGTGTTTCTAAATCCCTCTAGGGGATTTTTACAATCATAGAGGTTCTCTCTTTCCAGAACCAACAACATTTCAGAATGGATCTTCCTGGTTTGGTCTCACTTCTGGCCTCCAGTTCTCCCACGCAGGCTGACAAGCAGCTCCATCTCTCACATGGAGGGCAGAAAAGACGCTTCTTGCTCACACCAAGAGCAGGTGGAATCACTCAGCTGGGCTTGTCAGCTGCTTCAATGTCTTGCCATTCTCAGCCGTTCAGGGAGCTGCTGGTGCTCTCGAACTGGCGACCTTCTGATGTTATCTTTGGGCTAACAGAGGCTCTATCGTCTAGACCAGACCTCCTGCCCCATAATGAAAAATGCTTCCTCTTGCTCTTTTCACTATTATACACAAGGGTGTCTGCTGGCCATTTTGACATTTTGCATCAAAGCCTGTACAGGTACACACCACAGAGCAGAGAATAACTTGCAACCTGTACCTGCACTGTACATAGGAATGAATACAAGACCTTCAAGCTTTACATCACCTTTGTCCAAACAAGACTTGACAAAAATGTCTGGATTTTGGAATAGTTCAGATTTCAGATGTCGATAAAGGGTAATATACCTGTACCATCATCCCAAGTTCCTTGGAAGAAGGGGCAAAGAAAGAATGAAACTAGTTATAATGTTTTACTTTGTTGGTTTATGTATTGAACATTGTAAGTGGCCTATATATGTTTTCATCAGATAAATAGACTTCTGTAAATATAATTAGGCTTAAAACATGCAAAGAAGCTACACAAATGCCATCTTCTTATTATATGTGAGTTTTAGGACAACCTTGAAAAGAAAACACTGAGAGAACTAAAGGAACTAAACGAGATACCCCAGACATTTTGCAGCCTACACCTAAACTACACATTTGACAGAGGAACATGAGGTCCCTCTCTATTCACTGACATTAATGTGTTAGGACATAATAATGCTAGAAACACATTTCAGAAGGTGATAAACAAGACTTGATGGAGGTGCAGAAGAATTACCTTTAGCTTTTTTGTGATGTGACTTCTAAAAAAAGAAAAAAGAAAAAGAAAAATGTCTTTAGTAATCCATATTGCCATCCCTTCTATTTAAAGGATTTTTTTTTTTAAGTTACAAAATAAAAGCCCAGGTTTGAATAATTAACTTAAACCGCTCTCATACTAATGAGCTGTGGGTGGGCGGTAATGGGAAATGAAGTGATTGAGATGTCTGCATACACTTTTGTTTTTCTTTTCCGAGGTTCCTATCTTGCCCCTGGCAACATTCAAATCATATTAAAGTGGCTACAGGTCTGCCTTACGGTTCCTCTGTTTTTAGCAAGATTGTGCTTTGAAGCTGCAGGCCCAAATAGTAACTCAAACTTTCCTGACCTTTCCGATCAGCTGCTCAAGCACTAATGGTGTAGAGCCTGCCCTGAGCTCTAACAAGCTCAAAAGTAGCAGCAACTGCAGGCTCTGATATAGTGCTTTGCTCCTATGAAGCTGTTCCTTTTCTTCCTTTTCTCCCATGCAAACTCTAGTCATATGCTGAACATAATAACCAGTGCAAATTGGATTTGGGTAGGGATAATTGAACACCCATTGCTTATTGGAGCACTTTACTTGTGCATTACGAATGAATTTATATTAACATGAGATTTTGAATAGAGAAAATGTCATCATAATGTGATGTTATCCTATAATTCCCTTATTGTTACTGGCTCTTATAAAATGTCATAAGCACTGGCACTTATAAAAAAGGTGTCTCTATGATGAAATTGAGATTCCGGCAAACACAATTCCAAGAAAGGTCACTATGGTATTCCCTGGCAAGAATACACAGAATCAATGTGGAAAAACTCTCTCCAGCTTTTTAAAATGGGGGGGGGGATGGGTTCTTGCTAGCACATTTTTGGGGAATGCCCACAAGAACCACATTTTTGCACTATGATGTGCAAACATGTGCAAATGTGGAAACATACTGCAATATTTATGTTCTTTCTTGCGCTGTCTGGAAACAGGTAGAGTTCTATCTAAAGAACCTCCTGACTGGTATGCATGCCTGAGGAGGGATTATGGAACTTGTCTTTCTTGTAAAGCCACAAACCCCCTCCCCCCTCATGCTGCATGGCCATCGGCTTTTGAGGAACGTTTGAAAAGTGTTTTGGGTATCGGCATGGGATGTGCTCCTCAAAAGGAAAAAGTCCAAAATTGCACAAGGCACGCCAAAGTTCTTGAGGCAGTTTAACAGCCCAATCCTAACGAAATCTTCCCCCCCATCAGTGTCCCAGTGCCAGTGGAGCAAGTGCTGTGTACTGTGAGGAGGGCAGTGTCAAAGGCTTCCTTGCGGTAAGCCTCCACTTCCCCAGTAGGTCTACTCTGATCTGCACCAGCTGGTTGACTGGCACAAGGCTGAGTGACCTGGGGAAGTGGATCAAGGCCAGAGAGTAGGGTAGAATATCAGTGGAGCTGCTGCCAATAACCACCCCCCTTCCTGGCCTTGACACACACCCCTCTCCACCCCAGTCCCCATTCTTCCTCTTCTCTGCCCTGTTCCACCCATCCCATGCTCACTGCCCACCCCATGCCAACTTAACAGCACTGGAGCATCTTTGGAGGCTGCTGTTGCACACACCACTTCAGATGGTGGTACAGTTGCACATGACAATGCATCACATTTTGTGATACCAGAAAGACCACTGAGCTCTCGGAATGTGCATTCCACAGCACAACAGCCTGCTAGGATCAGGCCGTTAGTAGCTCTTTGGATCCAAGCTATTGTTTATAGCACTCTTTCTCATTTCTTTGCTACTCATCTCTTGTGACCAGAACAACACTGGCAAGCCAATGGAAAAATTCCGTTTCCCCCTCTTACAGGGGCTGAATTAATACAATTTAGAAAACAATGATGACAGCCAAATCTATTTCACCTGTTCACAAAAAAAAAAATGAAATCCTGAGGCTTAGGTAACTGTCTCTCTATTTTTTACCTTCTTTTCCTATCAGGAAATGCCTGAAGAAGAAAAAAAAAACACGACAGCTTCTCAATATGAATATATTTTATTGTACTAAATTTGCATTAGTATTTTGATGGACATACATGCAGATTCTCTTTTCTTTCTGCTTTGTTTAACACCAGTATGCAGTTCTATTACAAAAAAATATATGCACAGTCTGCCAGATGTTGGTGGCTGGATTTGGCCTGTTGAATATCTGAACCCCTTCCCAAAGGGAGCAGAGAGGGAGTAAAACAGGTTGGGAAAAGGATGGTGATGGGTCAGGCAGAATGGGGGAAGGGAGGGGCAAAACAGGGCTGGAAAGGGTGGCAACAACCAGGAAGTCTCCAGAGCCCAAATCTACTTCTAGATGCAGAGCCTTATGCAGAGCCCAGGTCTACCTTCCTGGTAGACCTGGCCTCCCAGTTGGCCCAGCCTATATCTTTCACTCCCCAACATGTAAGCTGAGATTCCAGGAAATTTCAGGGCCCCCTCCCCCTTCAACTACCAGGCCCCTTTCTGACTGTGGGCCTGGGTACAATTTAACCCCTGCATCCTCCTCTCATGGGCCCTGATCCACCTGATTCAGAAGTGATAGAGAATGAAAATGTTCAGAGGTGACAAGTGAAAATGTTGTACATGGAGATGACATTCTCCAAAATGGTGCCAGGTATTACTGTGATTACTCCTCTTTGTCCACCTTTCTTAGCAACAGAAGAAAACTAAGGGCATGATCCAAAGCACCCTTTTGGCCAGCGCCGGCTGAAGAGTGTCACAAAAGTAACTTAAAGCACATTTGCACCATTCTTTGGGGAGATAGGCCAGCACATAGATGTGTGCCGGCCTTGCTGCACTGACGCGGGTCCAAGAAATGGGTGAGTTTGCATTGGCCAAGCTCGGCCGGTGCATGGGTCTGAGGGGGGGCATGGGGAGGGGGGGAAGAGATGGGAGAGAGGCATTTCAGGACAGGCAGCTGGCGTTCCCAGGGCTGAGTGTGCAGGGAGTTGGAGACAGGGCCAGGATCTGGCACTTATGAGTTATGAGCAGTGCTTTTTTTGTAAATAAAAAGGTGCAGGAACTCACAACTTGTTAATCTTTTATTTATTTATTTATTTATTTATTTTTAAACCATTTTTTATTGGAGAAATAAAAATTTTTTAATGTGCTTCCCCCCTAAAGATGAACTTACATCTGAGTAGACATGCATAGGATTGGGCTGTCAATCTCTACATCCCCTTCCCCCTAGCTATTTTTTCTACACATGGGGAAAAATACTGTACAGGTGCACTTGTAGCGTGTAGTATGTAGTGTGGCACTACTTCAAGGAGAGGAAGCAGTGAATGGATTCTGAAAAATGGCTTACATGAGTTCCATGTAGTAAAATTACTCTAAGCAACTGTGGGAGTAAGAACAAAAAAGGAATTCTTACATGAGAGGGGTCCTTAGGTGCACATAGAAACAGCTACGTTTGCAAACAAGCGATTAAATATGATTTAATTCAGGTATCAGAATACTCTGTGTCTTTGGGAAGGCACTTGGCATGCAATTGTATGTTCTCTGCTGCCCTGAGCAGCTGCTGTGCATTGCTGGAGAGGAGCTGCAAACGCTGGCTGGCGGAGGGCATGCTTGTGGGGGAAGGATGAAGAGGATCTCTGGCAAGGCTGGACAACATGTTGTACACACGTAGAATCCCTTTTTCACCTGCCCTTAGCATGTGAAAACGGGTGCAGATATATATCTCTGCAAGGAATAAAAGCCGAATCCTAGGTATGTCTACTCTGCAGTAAGTCTAGTCAATGGAGCTTACTCCCAGGAAAGTACCTAGGATTGCAGCCTAAGAGCCCAATCCTATGCATGTCTACTCAGAAGTCCACTTTAGTGAATGGGCTTACTGTGGATAGGATGGCAGCCTCAGGGCCCAATCCTGTGCCTGTCTACTCAGAAGTCAGTCCCACTGGAGGCAGTGGGGCTTCCTCCCAGGAAAGTGTGGAGAGGACTGCAGCCTCAGAGCTCTTTCTCTGCCTGTCTACTCAGGCTGCAAGGCTATGACACTTTCTTGGGAGTAAGCCCCATTGAACACAATGGAACTTACTTCTGAGTAGACATGCTTGGGCTCTCAGGCTGCAAGGCTATGCACCCTTTCCCAGAAGCAAGCCCCATTGAGAACAATGAGACATACTTCTGAGTAGACATGCCTAGGCTCGTGCTGCAGATTGGCATGGGGGCTGCACCAGCCAGCTTTCTTCCCCTCCTCCTCCACCAAGCCAGTACCTGGGTGTTCCGTGGGTGCCGCAGCCCGTCTCCCTGGCTGGCTGGCTGGCTGGCTGTCCGTCCTCCTCGGTGTCGGTGCGTGTCCCCTGCGCCCTCCACCAGCTTGGAAGCTGCGCGGGGAAAGCAGAGTGTGGGGGGAGAGGAGGCAGGCTAGGCTCAGGCAAGAGCTTGGAGATGGGGCAGGAGGGGGTTGTTGCGCAGTCAGGCAGGGGCCAGGCGCCCGCTCACCCTGCACCCCCCAGCACCCACCCAGCAAATGCCTCTATTTTGCTCCCCCCTCCTGGAATGCCTCCAAAGGGGAGGGGCCCCTGCAAAAAGGTGCTGGAACTCTGTCCCCCCGCATTCCATTAGAAAAAAAGCCCTGGTTATGAGTTATTATGGCTTACTTACGAGTTATTATGGCACTATCCGCCCTCTTCCGGGCGGCCCAGCGCAGTTCCGGGCTGCTTGGATTTGTGACACTGATTTTGTAGGCACAGATCCGAGTAGCCCCATTGGGGCTGTTCCATCTTTCCCCAGGGTAAGTGAATAGTTTCCCCTTGCCTCAGGTTGAGTTTCAGACAGCCCAAAACTTGCGCTGGATACAGCGCAGGCCCACAGGCCTGTCTGCTCCAGCACAACTTAGGATTGCGCTGTAAGTACCCTTTTGACCTGCCTTGTCCTCCTGTCTAATGAACAGCAGATGCATTATGTGCCAGTTTGTAGAAGTGCCATTTCCATACCTGGATCCTCTAAATCCGCAATGGATGTGCATACATTAGACCTCCTTTCTATAGCTTCCTATTTTTCTTCCGAAATGCTTTCCTGTGAAAAATAAAGCTTGCATAAGTGGTGCATAGCTTTTTTTTTACAAACTGAGCCCAGAATGACCAATGTGCCAAAGTGCACTAGTTATTGTATGCAATAATGGCAAAATTCCGCTCTCAATAGCTCCCAGCTGTATCATTAAAAGAGGTAGGAGCCCATAACCAAGTTCAGATAGACCTGTTTCTCTTATCAAGCATTGTGCATGTACAATAAAAAAATGAGCCTTCAGCCTCTCCCATCCATGCCAATTTTTGTACATGTGTATATTTACACTCCCTGGCTCTATAAAAAGAAAAAATTCTGGAAGGCAGCTCCAGTTCCGATTCTCCAGTCGTGAATCTTTAAGCCTAAGCCAGTGTTTCTCAACTGGTGGTTTGTCTTCTGCCATACCACTGCACATTTTCCACCTATTCGAAGTACTACTGGAAGTAACTGGTGATGATATCGTCACCAGTTACATCTAGGTTAGGAGACCAGATGCCAAATGATAAACATCGGTAAGAGGCTCAGGGTGGACAGGAGGGCTTTTTCCCAATGTGGAAAAGCATGCTTTGGAGCTCTGCCTGCCAAGCCCAGCCTCCAACCGCTGTTAGTTTGAATCACATTCCTGGTCTTGCTGCTGGGTGTCAGCTGTCCAGGTGTCCTGCAAGTACCACCAGACACCACCACTGGTGGCACCTGTATCACTGGTGCCTAAGCTTTAGTTTTTGCTACATAGAGCCTTATTTGTTACCTCTTTTCATTTGAATTAGCTGCATAAGAAGAGATGAACAACGTATTGAATACTGAAACAGGTTTAACCCTTTGGGAATTTATAAGGATCCCTGAGGTTGAACTAAACAAAGGGAAGAAACTTGTGAAAATTCTCTTTCTACATAGCCATATGCAAAGTCTCCATGACACTGTTTTGACAATACCCTACATATGCTAGGATACAACAACAACAACAACAACAGTATTTATATACCGATTTTCAACAAAAAGTTCACAAAGCGGTTTACGGAGTAAAATCAAATAACTAAATGGCTCCCTGTCCCAAAAGGGCTCACAATCTAAAAAGATGCAAAGAGAACACCAGCAGACAGCCACTAGAAAAGACACTGCTGGGGGGAGGTGGGCCAGTTACTCTCCCGTTGCTAAATAAAAGAGGAGCACCCACTTGAAAAAGTGCCTCTTAACCAGTTAGCAGGGGTCAATGCAGAGTTTAGATAAAAGGTGCAGGGAGAGGCATCCTAGTCAAATAAATGCAGCGACTGAGATTCAAAGAACTGTGTAACCCATTCCATGTGCCCAAGGGAGCTTTTGGGGGCTTCTCCAATTTCAAATTGCTCTTGTGAAGTGCCATGTGAGTGCGGTTCAAGAGAAAAATGGGACAATTCCCAAATGGGTCTACTGAAGAGGTTAGGTCTAAGTGCCTTTTCAGATCATCCCAGCTAACATCTCCTGGTTCAGCACTAGTAAGAAGATAGCAGAGAAGGAAGTACAGAGGCATGACTCACACCTGTCAAGGTTTAAGAGACATGAGTGATGTGGTCTGAACTGGCCTTCTTTGATCCTGATTTGTGTGGCAAGCACCCTAATCCTATTCAGCGTTGGTGCAGTGGGTTGAACGGTCCATGCCATTTCCAGTACTGACATTGGGAAAGCTGTAGGTCTCTTTGGAGTAAGGGAGCATTTATTCCTTTACCCTGTGTAGCACTCAAGCCTGCCCAAAGGGGCTACTAACCTCTGCACCAGCAAAATTGCTGGTGCAAGTCTGAGAAGCCCTGTGTAGGGCTTCAAGGCCCGGGAAGGTGGATAGGATATTGCAGAGGCCTTCTCCACCAACCTTGACCCCTCCTGGGCCCAATCCACCTCCTTGCCCATTCAGCTCACCCCCTCCCCATCCTCCCCCTGCCCCTCTCCCTCAGGGAACAGCTCTTACCTGCTCTGGCAGTTATAGCTCTAGTTTCAGCACCAGGGGGAACTGAATTAGGATTGTGCTCTGCCTCCTGTGACTTCCATATGCATGGGATTTTTAGTTTATAACAGGGGTGTCCAAGGTTTTGGGCAGGAGGACCACATCATCTCTCTGACACTGTGTCGGGGGCCGGGGGAAAAAAGAATTAATTTACATTTAAAATTTGAATAAATTTACGTGTGTTTACATAAATGAATATATTAAAGATGAACTTATATGAATGAATGAATGGTCTTGCAATAGCTCAAGGCCTATAAAAGGCCTTGCACAAAGCAAGGCCAGCCTTTCCTTTGCTGCTGCTACTGCATCACAGATGTGAAACAGCAAGCAGTGGAGGGAGCCCTCATCCCACAGCTCACGTGAGAGATCAAACCGTCGCCCTCACGCTGTGTCGGGCCAGTGTGGGCTCCAACAAATCTCCGGAAGGCCAGAGGCTCATTGGAGACTGGGGGCTCCCTGAGGGCCACATTGAGAGGCCTCGAGGGCCGCAAGTGGCCCCAGGGCCGGGGTTTGAGCACCCCTGGTTTCTAACAAGTTTTTTTGGTACAGGAGTACCTCTGGTTTGTCACCATAGTTTGCCTATAATCTTTATGGAAGAGAAGGGAAGAACATCTCTTTATGACCCTGGATGTTACCCTACGAGACAATAAACTTGTTATTGCAGAATTATAATTTCAGGCTTTCAGCAACAATATTAAAATTAGTGGAATGGTTAATTCAGTCTTTTCATCAGTTTTAAATGTTGTTTTAACTAGATATTTTATTAGATGTACCCAGCAGTTAAACTGGTGATATGGACATCTGCTGAGCATTTAGCTAGTAACTAGAAGCATAAAATTTTAATCATCGGTTTCTTCCGCATTTAAAGCACCACTGTCAATACATTTTTCATAAAGAAAAGTCATGCACTACTGTCAGCTATATTTATTACACCAAGGACCATTTTGATATAATAATGCAGATGTCTTCATTCCATAAACCCCCAGTGGTACTTAAAAACTAGGCTTTTATTACTCCTGCCTAGGGCCAAACAAAGCTATAAACCTGGGAAATTCTAATTCAGATCCCGCTGCTGGGTTTTGCGCTTTTGTGTGCCGTAAATTACAACTGCGAGTAATCAAATATGGAGAAAAGTGGTCGTCACAATTGCAGGCATTGTGATTCATGAGACTTCACAAGAAATCGAAAAAAGAATTTATAAACAAAACATATTCTAGAGCTCTGTATCATATAGACATGCGCCTGCGCCCACACCCCCTCTCCTCAAAATATGTGATAATCATATTCCAAAAGCAAAAGATTGGATGTGTCAATCAAAGCCAGCAGCAATACTCTCTCTAATACAAAATACTGCGTTTAATGCAACACTTCCAGAACACTCATCCTCAGCTTTCACTAGGCCCAGTAATGACCTGGTGCTTGATGCAGTAGCAATATAGGAAGGTATTAAAAATATTACAATTGCTGTCTCCCAAGACATTTTATTACATTTATGGCGCTCAAAGAGCCTGACTGAAGAACAACAGAATTAAAAGGACGGGCAGATTTTCAATACATCAAACCCCCTGAAGCACCAGTATGAAATATTTTACCATAAGCAGTTCAAACGCTTTGGGTGTTGAATCAAAGCACAAATGCATTGGCTAACAATTTGACTTATTTTTTTTTCCCTAGGGCATCATAAGCTGTGTGACACTTTTAAGCTTCCTAATGCAAAGAATGTATCGCTTCCTTTAAAGAGGAGAGCATGAAACCTATTTTAGCTGAGGGTTTTGCAAATCTCCTCCTGCACTGAATTTTACAACAAATTAAAAAATAAGCTTGGGACACAATTAAGGCTGCAATCCTAAATATGTTTATTAGGGAATAAGCCCCAATGAGAATTGCAGTCCTAATCCTTTCCTCCCCCTCCCCCACCTCTGCCAATGTAGCGGCACCAAAATAGTTACCACTGCATGCTGTGGGGATGGGGGAGTCTACTCAGACCTGACTAGCAAAATTGCTAGTGCAGGTTCACATGGACTCAAGGCATTGGGTCTGGGAAGAAGATTAGGATCATCAGCCCCCGCTTACACCGAACCCACCCTTTTCCAAGATCTGATGTGCCCACGCCCCACCCCACCCCATCACCACCTCGTTCCACCCTCCCCCATCCCATCCTGCCTCCCCCACCACCTTACCTCTATCACTGGGGTCTTCTTAGTGCTCCAGTACATGAAGGAAAGCTCCAATGAGTTTGCACACTGCCAGAGCGCCTTTAATGGCTGGTGCCAACTGCTTTACTGCTGCTAAGAATTATCCCCATGTTGCAGGTAGGGGGACTGAGGCTAGAAGGGGGGTGGTGTCCCTTAAGGCTACCTACTGATTATGGCAAAGGGGAGATTTGAAGCTGGAGCTTCCCATAACACATGGTCTTGTTCAGCTGAGTACCTTTAGAATTACCATGCTTGGTATTAGCCTGATTGGCTATGTAACACCATGATGTCATCACATTTACCACTTGATGCTTGGCTGATAGCCAAGACTCTAGGAAGATGGAAGGAGCTCTAACTCTCCAAAATAAGTAAATAAATAATGATAAAAATAGGGCTGAAGCAGAGAGGCAAATCAATGACAAAAGACAGCTTCAAAAACAAAAAGAAAGGGTTCCAAGGAAAATATTTTGGTCATCCCAATAACTCTGGGGCCATAAATTGAAATTGACCAACGTTATATGGAATCTTCCACTCATTGGCTTGGGCCAGAAAAGTTAGGACAACAGTAATCTTCTTATTCTGCCTGCACTTGGGTATGTTGAATAGCAGCTTTTCATCAATGTCACATGGCAAACTGCTTTCGAAATAGGCAGCTGAATCCTAACTGAGCTGTCCATCACGTGGTATTGTGGCACTAAAACTGAGGCTGCTGTGTCTCATGAGGTGAGGGAGGCAGTCACAGGTCTCCCCTGGGTAAGGGAACATTGGTTCCCTTATCCTGTGTCAGGCCCCAGCAGCCCCCATGGGTCTACTTGGTTCTGTACCAGCTCAACCACTTGCACAGAACTGAATAGATCCATGTAGGTCTTTGAGAAATTGGAGGAGGGATAGGATGTTGTGGGCCTGAACCACCCTTTGGTCTGCTCTCCCTGACCCAGTTTCTTCCCCTGCCTCCAGAATGCCTCCCCACTCAACAGGAAACATATTGCTGCTAGTTCCTGGGGGTTGTCCAACTGGCACGGAGGCCCAAGGCCTACTGGTGCGAGCCTCCCTGCTGGTGCTTCCATTGTTCTGGCCACCATGACATGCTTTATGGAATGTTTGCTTATGGTCATCGCCCAGGCAGCATGTGGGAGACCAGTGCTGGCCTGGGATAAAATCAGACCATAAAACAACTTTCAAAAGCAATTTGTAATATAGCATCGGGTCTACTTTTTAATGGGAGGAAAGGCAAAATGTCACTGGGCCTGCCCAAGGCATTAACCATACCTCAAGTAGGCTTTTGGATCTTGACCATAGTTTATTGTTTTTATGAGTTTGTATTGTCAGCTTCATTGATATTCTTTTTTACTTTTATTTACCATAATTTTTGAATTCAAATACAGATAGTTCACAAATCAAACAGCAAAGCTGAGGAATGTTTTCTATTTATATCTATATAGATGTGTAAATATATCTATACACACACACACACACACACACACACACACATATAAAGGAACAAATGGGTTCATCTATGCTTACTAATCACATATTTAAACCTTTAAAAGATTTGTTACAACTCAAGATAACACTCAAGATGATGAAATGCTGAAGATACAAGTTTAGTAGATTTCAAATGGGGGAATTCTAGGAAATTAAAAATGCAGATCCATACATCATAGAAGTAAAAAAATTTTCTGTTTTGAGTTTTTCCAAACTTGTGATTATTATTTTTAATCAATTTTTTTGAAAGATGAGGTATAAATATTTTAATTAAAGATTATCCCAACGACATCTAAGTTCAGAGATGAACCAGAGAACTGAATACACAAATTTTAAAAGACTGATCAAAGTTACTTTTAGATAGATGAATATCAAATCACAGCAAAATCATTGTCATCTTTCATGGGAATCCTGAGGAAGCTGGCAGTTCAATTAATGTGGGCACTTTCAGCACTAGCTGTCCTGTACTCTGAAAATAGAATAACTGTGGAGAGTAAATATCCCCCTTTATCTCACAGCATGGGGAAGTAGGCAAACTTCTGCATTGTGCCTTTAAAAATAAAAGAAGATAATTGCATGACTAAGGGTCCAATCCTATATAATTTCCCTGTGCCAGTGCAGCTATGCTAATGACGCATGCACTGCACCTTGTGGTGGGACAAAAGTGAGGCCTCCTTAAGGTATGGGAACATTTATTCCCTTATCTTGGGGCTGCAATGCAGCTGCACCGGTGCTGGAAAATTGGCTAGGACTGGACCCTAAAAAAATCAGGAATCCCATTCCCAGTTAGGATTGTGAGGTTTGGCCCACATGGAAGTAAGCTGCTGGTTTCTCTCCAGAACCTTCTTCTGGCAGACAGAAGGTTCTTGCACAGCCACTCTGAAATTACTGTGAGCAGTTAGGACAACAGGAATCTTATTATAGCTGAAGGGAAGTATTTGAGCTACAATTTCTCATGTTGCAAACAGGATTTAGGAGGCTGTCTATTCAATTTTCAAGAAACTTTCTTTCTTGATGTAACAGCTCTCAACTTCAAACAGCAAAATCTCTAGGCTTTTTCTTTTAAAAAGGTTTACCCAAATAAATTCATTAAAAAGATGGAAATTTAGGACCTTCGACCATCATATTTAGACCTTTTATCATGTAATCTGAGGACTAAAAGTTTCATTAGCTAGTATTGAGGGGTAGTGTTCCTCTTTGGTACATTGTCATGTCTTGCTCGGGGATGACGACTACAAGCTACAAGGACTCTGTAGCCAGGAACTCTTCATTAAATGAAGTTATGGAGGAAATACTCGTAATATAGTCATGTTGACATACAACCAACATCCAGTTACACCAGTGTTACTCAAGCAGTGGTATAGTAGTACTTGAGGTGGTGTCTGTTGGTACTTGCAAAACCCATGGACCCCTGCCACCCAGCAGCGAGACTAGGAATGCAACACAGCTAACAGCAGTAGGAGGCGTGGCTTGGTGGACAGAGCGCCCAAGCATCCCTTTCCATGGTTGAAAAAGCCCTACTATCTACCCTGAGCTTGTTACTGGTGTTTGCTGTGTCGCATCTGGCCTCCCAACTCAGAAGAAACTGGTGATGATGTCATCACCAGTTACTTCTGGTGGTACTTTGAATAGGTGGACCACGTGAAGTGGTACAGGGAAGGACAAACGTTGAGAAACACTGAGCTAGACAAATTAAAGCCAGAAAGTCCAGTCTAAAAAGAACTTGTAGGTCTCAAAGCAACATTCCTCATAAAAATTTTACAACTGTTTCTCAGGATAGGTGTGAGATAAGGACTTCTAAAGTGTAGCATAATATTACATGGTAATGACTATAAGCAGAATTACTGTCCTAAGCACAGTCATTTCCCTTAAGCAGTTTCTCTCTGAACACGATGGTGAGCAAGAACACCAAATATCATACACACTGCTAGAAAATTTTGCTCAGATCGCTTGATGTCTGATGGCGCATATAATTTGGTGACCTTGTTCAACAGAGAGAACCTTCTCCCCAAAACTGAAAACTCCAAAATTCCTTTTTAAAGTTGAAACGTACTCCCACAGTTATGCCGGATCCCAACCCCCATTCCTCGGGAGATTGGAGCTACTTGAAGCCTCTCCTCAGACTTGCGCCACCTCAAGAGGTGGCACAAGTTCAAGGAGACCCATAGGGGCAAGGGCGCCTTGCCCAGAAGTAAGGGGAAAAGTTTCCCTTTACCTCTGGCTGAGTCCCTTTTGGCCCCTATCCTGCGCTGGATACAGTGCAAGCCTCCTGGCTTGCCTGTCCCAGCCCAGGGTAGGATTGTTCCCAAAATGGGTTATCTTATCCATCTGCTTTGTCTTATTTTTCATACTTTTGGAGAGTTTTTCTAAAAGAAGTGACAGGGCAGTTTCTGTCCACTGTTTCTTCATTGTATAGAATCTATATCTATACAGATAGATTAGATGTGTCTATGAACGTTGCTCACACCAGACAAGGTAATGGCTAAAACAGGGGTGTCAAACCTGTTTCAGACAGGGGCTAAATAGTATTCATGATGCTGCTGTGGGCCGAAAGTGGTGTCAATAGGCAGGAAGTTATGTCATTAAACAAGTCATAACCAGAAATAAGCAATTTTTTCACTTAGGAACCCATTAACTGCAAATGACAGAAGAGAAAATATGCAAATCTTGATCATATTTCAAGATACGGGAGAGCCCAATTATCACGCAGGCTATCCTTTCAGCAGTGACACCTCAGCACTGCTCAGCAGCTGAAAGCCAGAGGGTCAAATAAAAAGCTTTTGTGGGCCGCATCTGGTTCCCAGTTCTTATGTTTGACATTCCTGGGCTAACAGTTTAAATCAGCGTTTCTTAACATTTGCCTCCTGCTATACCACTTTGCATGATCCACCTATTAGAAGTACCACCGAGAGTAACTGGCAATGTTGTCATTGCTAGTTACTTCCAGCTTGGGAGGCCAGATGCAACACAACAAACACTGGTAAGACAGACAGGGTGGACAGGAGGGCTTTTTGAGCTTGTGAAAAGAGCACCCTGGAGCTCTGCCGACTCAGCCATGGGCCAAATCCTATCCAACTTTCCTGCATCGGTGCAACCGATAATAAATGGTTGGTAAATAACGGGATTGCAGTTTTGCGGGGGATGGGGGATTTTGTGTTTTTGTTTAAACACAAGCTTCCTGAATGGTATCTCTACAGATAAGCCAGGCAATTTCTAAACCATGCTTAGTTCAAGACTAATAAGGACCTTAAAGCAGCAATGTATGTAAGCCTGAAATGGTCACAATCCCTCTTGCACATACCACAAAGCTTGAGAAATCCTGCTGGGATAAGCTGTTAACCTGGAAGAAATTGTGACTTACCTACAAGATATGGCTGAATCCAAGGCTGCCTTAATGCGTGTTAGTGTTGCATTTAATTTTTTTTTTTTTTTGAGCAAATTTCCAAACCCGGTGCAATGTTTTAAGAGCATCCACATAAGCTTGATAGGAGATACGTTATTTTCCTAGCTAGACAATCCCAAGATGAGATTCTAAATAATGAAGTGGTGGGTGAGGAGCAAGCGTAATGAGCGTGGAAAGTCTCCCTTAGGGGAGCTGACAATTTGATGTGTGCCTTATGTCTGCCGATGATAAGACGTTATGATTTCATGATATCTCTGTCCTTTGTCATTCACTTGGCGCGGCTGTAAATGAAATGCTGTGGATGGGAGAAGGCAATCATTGATCAAGTCCTTCCGTTGGATTTGCAGTGCCAGATGGCCTAATTATTCTGAGCATTTCTCACACACATTCACTTTCTCCGGGAGAAGAGGTACCGCTTCTTTGTAACTGGGTTTTTAAAGAAAATCTGCTTGCAGTTTGATGCAAGAAATACAGTTTGAGGATATCGGTATATAGAAAGGCAAAAAGGCAACTGCCAACCAATTGAGATATTTATAATGGGAACAAGCACAGTTGCTCCATTCACGCCTTCTGTTTGTCCATTGTCCCAAAAAAGGGGTGAGAGATTCATTGTTATTCATAATTATTCACTCAGAGTATGCCACCCATCTGGCCCTATTGGTTTGCAAACGTTCGCAACCATCCATTGGTCATGTATCCAGCCTTCCATGATTTGGTACCCAATATCCGTGTTGTTGGTACTGGCTCTGATTTAAACATATTGAGCCTAATCTACCAAAGAGTTAACCTCGCTGACGTCTGGTGATATCCATGAGGTGAACCCGTTTCCGCCCAGCCCACAGGTGTACATATTTCATCCCTGTTGCATATACGCAACGTTGGGCAGAAATGGCTTAAGGGGTATTTAACAGTGTTGGATTTGGGCTCTATCAATGTATTTGATGTTGGAAGAAAAGAAGGGCAGCAACTCTGTGTAAGCATCACACAACTAAAGGGCAGTGCTATGGGTAGTTAGCTAACTACCTGGGTTTCCTGTCTTGTTTGAAGAAACCATGCAAAGGGCTTGGTAAGGAGACAAGTTATCCACTTTCTCTTCCGGTTGCATCTGCAGAAGCTGTAGGGAGGAGGTGGCAGTAGCAGACTCGGGGTGAATGGTACCCTGAACTTTCTGCCTTCTCATCCCTGCAATCTGTTGCTGATGCAACATGCCCCACCTTGCCTAACAGATGGTTAGGCAGGGTCATATAGAAGGAGGTCTCTTCCTTTAGATACTCTGGTCCTTAGCTATTTGTAAACAAAAGAAGCAATTGGCAAAATATCTGAAATCATGTGCATTAGGGATGTATAACAACTTTTACTTCCAGAAATAATCCACAAGTTATTCAAGTCACGAAACTCGGCATTTGAAAGGATCCCTGTATCTCTGCATGTGTCAGGCATAAGTTGGGAAAAAATGCTAGAGATACAGTTCTGTGAATTATGTCTGACTTGCAAGAAGATATGAGTTTACAGCCTTCAAAAATCAGAATATCTGTCATGAAAACAATATTCATGTGGGCCATCATAATTTCATCTTCAAATGGTTGGCAACCTTCAGTCTCGAAAGACTATGGTATAAGCCTACAGCACCCAGTATTCCCAGGCAGTATCCCATCCAAATACTAACCAGGCCTGACCCTGCTTAGCTTCCGAGATCAGACGAGATCAGGCATGTGCAGGATATACAGAATATTTGATACTTTGTAAAGTATTTAGTGATATATAGTTTTCCAACAAAAAGTTCCCAATGCAGTTTACATAGCAAAGGATGAAAAATACGGTTTTTAAGAGAGATGCTTCTAACCAGAAATGTCTCTTCTTTTATCCAGAATGGTCGCTAGAGTCATCCTGACTAGTGCTGCCATGCAAGGGTAGTGGAAAATCAAATCAACTCTTTCTCCTTGGGCTGTTTTCCTGCTGACAACACCATGAAGCAGGGCCCTTGATGAGAGGGGGCAGGAAGCAAATTGTACCCAGGCCGATGGTCAAAAGGGAGCCCCAGGAGCCAATGAAGGGGACCCAAAACTTTCCTGGGATCTCTGCTGGCCCCATGGAGAGTAACAGATGGCAGCTGGGCCAACAGGGAGGCCAAATCTACCAGGTGGGTAGACTTGGGCTCCACATTGTGAAGCTCAGTAGACCTTGGTTCCAAAAACTTTTTCAGCTATCCTTACCCTTGCTCTGCCCCCCTTTTTTTTAACCCTCTCCCCACCAGAGTGACCAGATGTCATAACTGCAAAACAGGACAAGGCACCCCAAAATGTAGGGCATCCAAAAAAATGTAGGACAGGACAAAATAAAAGCTACAAACATCCTTAAATTGATTTCATGTAGCTAATTTAAACACTATATTACTGATTATTAAATCTAAAATTATATTACATATAAATTATTACGTATTATTAATTATAAGAAGACTATGGACTGTTTGCAGGGGCCTGCACACAGGGAAAAGGGCAGTTCGATCTTTTCCAGGACATGAGGCTAAAAAAAAGAGGACATGTCCTGGAAAACAAGGACATCTGGTCACTCTGCTCCCCAACCCCATTCCACCATCCCATCACTGCACTCCCCACTTCCATTTCCACATTTCCATTTAGATACATTAGATATATTTCTAATTATCATGTAATTATCTAATAATTATCTCATTATTATGATATGATAGCCATTAGATATGATATTTCCATTATCATATCTAAATGTATGATAGGTTCAGCCCCTTGTTTAGCTGGATCAGCAAATACATTTGCAGACTGAGATCTCAATCCTTTATTGTTCCAAAGGGAGCTCTCGCAACTCACTGAACATGTCGGTTTGGGGCCAGGAGCACCATATTCATCAAGATTGTCTCTGGTGTAGGATAAAATTTGACAAACCCATCTTTCCAGTTCAAGTGGTCTTCTTCTGCTGAAGATCTAGGCTAGGAACCAACAAAACCCATGCACAAGTAGAAAGCATTTCCATGCACACATACAGTGGGAGAGTCAAGGTTCACTTTGGGCTAGTGCTGCATTGAATCTCATGAAGTTTCTCTGACCTTCATGAGTATCTTTGATGAGGGCAGTAAGAAAGGCTGTCTGAAAAATCCCTGTCTGTGTGTAGTGTTTGGCGTATGGCCCTTTGGATCCTAACCCTAACATAGATGCCAAATATATAAAAAGAATCTCAATTACTGTTGGTTATAGAAAATGCATTCTAACAAAGTAATCATTCCACAGGAGATGTTTCTTCTTAGTTAATTTTTGCTCATTAGCCATATGAATTTATTATTGCTATTGTTATTATTATTGTTGCTCATTATTTTCTCCCTGTGTGCGCATGCATTACAGTACAAACTCCAAATCCTTTACTGCATTTCTAATTCTGACTATAAAAACTAGAAATGCCAGATAGTATCAGAGAATTCCAGTGTCACTTAGGATGATATACAAACTGCCATGTCTGTTGGGAATAACTGCTCTTGACTGGGGGGGGGGGGTGGAGATGCTACAGATGTTTTCCCTGCTAACTGGGCAAAGAGAAACCTTTTAAAAACCACTTATATTTAGCAGAGAGAGAGAGAGAGAGAGAGAGAGAGAGAGAGAGAGAGAGAGAGAGCCCAGTTCACCCCAGCAAGGTTGGTGTCTCTTCTGCATCTCTTTTAGACTGTGAGCCTTTTGGGAACAGGGAATCATTTACTGCATTGATTTTTATTCTGTTTTTTAAACTGCTTTGTGAATTACTTTTTGTTGAAAAGCAGTATACAGTGGCATCACTGTGGGTGTGGGTGACACCCTCAGAGGTATGTGACACCACTACTGGCCCAAGTTGTTAAAACCTTGGTATTTTCAAATAATATGGTTTTGTTATATATCATTGGATGTGTAATTTAATGCGGCATGCAATGAAACAAACTTTGATGAAATATCTGTAGTCTGTGAAAATTTATAGCCAAATAACCAGAAAAAGTAAACACAACTGTCTTATGTAACAAAAAGTGAAATTTCCTTAGCTCAAAACCGACCAATGAGACTGATTGTTCTGAGAGCCAATGATGCGTTATTATGACACAGTAGGGAACCAATAAGGTGTTAGTATGTATCAGCTCTCACTTCTACATATCAGATCTAATACTAGAACTCTAATGCAGTTGTGTGAGTGGCATCAGATTGGCCACTGGTTTTTTGTTAGTTACCAATTTGTTGGGTAACCTGTACTGTATGTATGTATGTATGTATAGATAGATAGATATAGAATTAATGGGGGTTACACCAACACTTGTGATATCACTGCAATTAGGCTGTGCTTATGATATTTTAATTTATTCAGTATGTTCTGGTACAGCAGGAGGTCCACCATGGGGGTGATGCAATGAGCTCTCGCACTAGGTGATGCAAAGCCTAGTGGTGATGATGCCTCTAGCGGTATATAAATATTCTTAATAACAACAACAACAACAACAACATTTAACCCCTGCTAATTGGGTAAGAGGCACTTTTTCAAGTGGGTGCTCCTTTTTTTAGCAGGGGAGAGTAACTGGCCCATCTCACCCCAGCAGTGTCTGTTCTGGTGGCTGTCTGCTGGTGTTCTTTTGCATCTTTTTAGATTATGAGCCCTTTTGGGACAGGGAGCCATTTAGTTATTTGATTTTTCTCTGTAATCCTCTTTGTAAACTTTTAGTTGAAAAGCGGTATATAAATACTATTATTATTATTATTATTATTATTATTATTATTATTATTAACAACAGCAGCAGCAATGATTTCAAGATAGCAAAAATAGGTTTCTCCTATTCCAACTAGTTATTCCTGCCAAACAACATACCTTCTAGTCTTTACTCGGCAATGCTAGAAACTAGAAACCTCCAACACTGTCTGGTGCACCACATTTTACTGGTGGGAACTAGTTTTCCTGCCGGGCACAGGAGTTCCTAGTTTTGACAAGGCAGTATTAGAAACTTCCAACAACATCTGGAGCTTTGTGTTTCTACTAGTCAGAAGTAATAGTAACTGACTTCAGCTTTTTGCTATAACTTACATACATATAAACACAGTCTGATAAACATTCCCACCCCATTATTCTGGACCAAAAAGGGGGGGGAAACACTTGGAGAAACTGTATTCCACTTGTTCCTCCCTCAAAAACATTGCACCATATGTGTTAGTCAGTGATGCTAACATGCTATGGTCTCTATTGTTTATTTTGTGCATTAACCCAAAGAATATGAATAGTACAAGTTTCTATTGCTAGGCAACCTCGATAGCAGATTCTTATCTGCTTAGAGTCTATCCATGGTAGCAACTGGTGTGTGAGGGATGAGTTGGCAGAGCACTTCAAAAGCTGGTGTATAGTAGTGGAAAGAATGAATGACATTATTATGCACATTTGGTGACACTTTGATATTGAGCATCAGCTTCTGAATCTGAATCAAAGGGGAGTGCATCATGTATTGTGGTGCCCTTGTCCTTGGATCAGATATATATTGGATGAGTGATGCCACATGAAATAAGAAACTAATATACAAATGCTATCATTTCTCCACGTTTAGTTGTCAGGACATACTTAAAGTCCATTTGAATTCATTATTGCATGATCTGTGCTCGGTTTTGCATAAAAGTGCTAATAAAAATATTGTATAGACAACTTTTTCTAATATAATAATATGTGGATGGTAAAATTATATTCGGGATCTGCATTTATTTTTGGAATGCATGGAACCTGTATTGAACAGGGTTCATGATGCTCGAATCCAATTCATTCCAAAAAGAGGCTAGGCCAGTGGTTCCCAAATTTTTCAACCTTTGGCTCCCTTGACCTACTGGGCAATTGGCTGTGGTTCCAATGCTTAGCTGGCTTCTAGCAGTGGTCTTTTCTTTACCCACATGTGCCAAGATGCAACATCCACTGGCAGTCACAATTTTTTTATGATGGCCAAAATGGTTGATTGGCAACCTTCAGTCTCGAAAGACTATGGTATAAGCCTACAGCACCCGGTATTCCCAGGCGGTCTCCCTTCCAAATACTAACCAGGCCTGAACCTGCTTAGCTTCTGAGATCAGACGAGATCCAGCATGATGGCCAAAATATTTACCTGTAATATATGGATGGCATTTCTTTAGAGTGCAATATGCTACTTCTCAAGTGTCAAACATCAAAAGGATCAAACATAGGCAAGGATCAAAATGGCACAGTGAACCAATGGGTACAAATGTCAAGAGAAGAGATTTCGATTAGACATCAGGAAAAACTTCCTGACGGTCAGGGCGGCTCGGAAGTAGAACAGATTGCGGAGAGAGGTGGTGGGCTCTCCCTCACTGGAGATATTCAAGCAGAGGCTCGACAAGCACCTGTTGGAGATGCTCTAGGAGGATTTCCTGCCTAAGGCAGGGGGTTGGACTAGATGACCTATTAGTCCCCTTCCAACTCTATGATTCTATGAGTCTGTAATCAATGGCAACCTCAATCTATGCACCATCACCCCAGCCCTCCACACTCAGGCAAAATAAATATCCACATTTTTTGACAACCCATATGCATGTGCTTTGGCACTGTGAGTCAGAGGTGGAATTCAGATTGGACCATTGCAATGAACCCAGAATACAGATCAGCTCAACTGAGTTCAGCAGTAGTATCCTTTTCTTCCTGGAAATCATTACAGTTGCACTCTGGAATGCAGTAGGCAGCTATGTACAAAGTATTTACATGAAGATCCATATGTTTATCCTCGGATTATAAACACAATGAGGTTCTTAGCAATGCCAGAAAAAACCCTTTCCGTGAGCTATTGAAATTAAAAGCACTTTTAAACATGCCTAAACCCGTGGGACCTTAACTAATTAGAACAAGCTCCAGTAGAGTGTATGAAATATTTGATACTTATGTAAGACTACTGCTAATTACCCAATCTTATGGCCAATTTTCATGGTTAAATACCTAGTAGTAGTGACATTATCCCTTAAATGCAACACTTTATATTGCCATTGTCCAGTTCAAGAGCACAGCACTCAGTGGAAACAGCTACCAATACTGAACCAGTTTTTGTTTTCTGCTTTTTTACAAAATATTTTGAACACTTTTACAGTTTGTAGTGAGACAAAAGTCAGATTTTTAAACATAATGATGCATCTTGATTGGTATAGGAGAGCTAAAACAATTTTTGGAGATGAAATGGAGATGAACTAAATGGACCTGTGATCCAGCAAAGCAATTATCTTATGCTGATTTCAATTCTGAATGAAGAAAGTCAGTTTTTTTTTAGGGGGGGGGGGGGTGATGCCATCCAAAAAATGACTTCCAATTTAATCCAGAATTTCTAGCTATATGCTGAAAGGAGTGGAAAGCTTCTTTGAAAGATGGATGCGTATAACAATGAGCTAAGTAAATATTTCCAAGGCTCAAGTTTTATCAGCATGCTACATTCCATTATTCCAGTATGCTCAGGCTGCAAGTTTTAACTGGTAGCTTAATTAATTAAAACGTTAGTTAATTGATAGAAGTAAATTAAACTGTGTGGGACACATTAATGGCACACCTATTTATTAAACTATTTTGCTTCTGGTGTTGCAGTAACATTGAAAAATGCACCCAGCAGAGGTGTATACCGCAAAGAAAGAAGGGTTCCACTAAATCCAGGAGAGTGCCCGCATGGCTAACCAGCCAAGTTAGAGAGGCTGTGAAGGGCAAGGAAGCTTCCTTCCGTAAATGGAAGTCTTGCCCTAATGAGGAGAATAAAAAGGAACATAAACTGTGGCAAAAGAAATGTAAGAAGGTGATAGGGGAGGCCAAGCGAGACTATGAGGAACGCATGGCCAGCAACATTAAGGGGAATAATAAAAGCTTCTTCAAATATGTTAGAAGCAGGAAACCCGCCAGAGAAGCAGTTGGCCCTCTGGATGGTGAGGGAGGGAAAGGGGAGATAAAAGGAGACTTAGAGATGGCAGAGAAATTAAATGAGTTCTTTGCATCTGTCTTCACGGCAGAAGACCTCGGGCAGATACCGCTGCCCGAACGGCCCCTCCTGACCGAGGAGTTAAGTCAGATAGAGGTTAAAAGAGAAGATGTTTCAGACCTCATTGATAAATTAAAGATCAATAAGTCACCGGGCCCTGATGGCATACACCCAAGGGTTATTAAGGAATTGAAGAATGAAGTTGCAGATCTCTTGACTAAGGTATGCAACTTGTCCCTCAAAACGGCCACGGTACCAGAAGATTGGAGGATAGCAAATGTCACGCCTATTTTTAAAAAGGGAAAGAGGGGGGACCCGGGAAACTATAGGCCGGTCAGCCTAACATCTATACCGGGTAAGATGGTGGAATGCCTCATCAAAGATAGGATCTCAAAACACATAGACGAACAGGCCTTGCTGAGGGAGAGTCAGCATGGCTTCTGTAAGGGTAAGTCTTGCCTCACAAACCTTATAGAATTCTTTGAAAAGGTCAACAGGCATGTGGATGCGGGAGAACCCGTGGACATTATATATCTGGACTTTCAGAAGGCGTTTGACACGGTCCCTCACCAAAGGCTACTGAAAAAACTCCACAGTCAGGGAATTAGAGGACAGGTCCTCTCCTGGATTGAGAACTGGTTGGAGGCCAGGAAGCAGAGAGTGGGTGTCAATGGGCAATTTTCACAATGGAGAGAGGTGAAAAGCGGTGTGCCCCAAGGATCTGTCCTGGGACTGGTGCTTTTCAACCTCTTCATAAATGACCTGGAGACAGGGTTGAGCAGTGAAGTGGCTAAGTTTGCAGATGACACCAAACTTTTCCGAGTGGTAAAGACCAGAAGTGATTGTGAGGAGCTCCAGAAGGATCTCTCCAGACTGGCAGAATGGGCAGCAAAATGGCAGATGCGCTTCAATGTCAGTAAGTGTAAAGTCATGCACATTGGGGCAAAAAATCAAAACTTTAGATATAGGCTGATGGGTTCTGAGCTGTCTGTGACAGATCAAGAGAGAGATCTTGGGGTGGTGGTGGACAGGTCGATGAAAGTGTCGACCCAATGTGCGGCAGCAGTGAAGAAGGCCAATTCTATGCTTGGGATCATTAGGAAGGGTATTGAGAACAAAACGGTTAGTATTATAATGCCGTTGTACAAATCTATGGTAAGGCCACACCTGGAGTATTGTGTCCAGTTCTGGTCGCCGCATCTCAAAAAAGACATAGTGGAAATGGAAAAGGTGCAAAAGAGAGCGACTAAGATGATTACGGGGCTGGGGCACCTTCCTTATGAGGAAAGGCTACGGCGTTTGGGCCTCTTCAGCCTAGAAAAGAGACGCTTGAGGGGGACATGATTGAGACATACAGAATTATGCAGGGGATGGACAGAGTGGATAGGGAGATGCTCTTTACACTCTCACATAATACCAGAACCAGGGGACATCCACTAAAATTGAGTGTTGGGCGGGTTAGGACAGACAAAAGAAAATATTTCTTTACTCAGCGCGTGGTCGGTCTGTGGAACTCCTTGCCACAGGATGTGGTGCTGGCATCTAGCCTAGATGCCTTTAAAAGGGGATTGGACGAGTTTCTGGAGGAAAAATCCATTATGGGGTACAAGCCATGATGTGTATGCGCAACCTCCTGATTTTAGGAATGGGTTAAGTCAGAATGCCAGATGTAGGGGAGAGCACCAGGATGAGGTCTCTTGTTATCTGGTGTGCTCCCTGGGGCATTTGGTGGGCCGCTGTGAGATACAGGAAGCTGGACTAGATGGGCCTATGGCCTGATCCAGTGGGGCTGTTCTTATGTTCTTATGTTCTTATGCTAAAAGGTGTCTTTCCTTCAAGCAATTAGAGGTCTTTTTATTATTATTTTGTAAATGATCGTGCATTTCTGGAAGTATCTCAACACCGAGATGCCAAGCACCTACACTGATGCTCTTTAAAAATGTATTTAAAGTTAACTGATTAATCAATTAAAAATAGATAAATTCGGGTCCAAATGGTTGGCAACCTTCAGTCTCGAAAGACTATGGTGTAAGCCTACAGCACCCGGTATTCCTAGGCGGTCTCCCATCCAAGTACTAACCAGGCCTGATCCTGCTTAGCTTCCGAGAACAAACAAGATCAGGCATGTGCAGGGCCCAATCCTATCCAATTTTCCAGTGCCGGTGCAGCTGTGCCAATGGGGCATGCACTGCATCTTGTGGTGAGCCAGCAGTCACAGAAGCCCCCTTAAGGTATGTTCCCTTGCCTTGGGGCTGCATTGCCGCTGCACCAGTGCTGAAAAATTAGATAGGATTGAACCCTTAGTTAACTAAAATTATTTCAGTTAAATTTTTTTAATTAAAATTCTTTAGTTGACAGTTTTATTATTAAGCAAAGACTGATGCCTCAGTTCTACACATTCATGGGAATCAATACATTTCATTGCTTCACTTTTTTTCCCAAAACAACAGCTGCTGCACCAGGGTCATAAACAAATCCACACTATCAAAAATCCACAAGAAACCAGAAGTGGCATTTTCAGGCCTTCTAGAGGCCTCCCGGGCCCTCAGAAGGCCTTCTAAGGGCCTGAAAACGACACTTCCAGTTAAAACAGTGATTTTAAGACCCTCCAGAGGTCTTAGAAGACCTTCTGAGGGTCGAAGAGGCCACACATGGCCGACCCTTAGAAGGCCTCCAGATGCAACGAGGGGGGGGGGAGTTCAGATTTTCAGGAGGGCAGTGGATGGCAGTATTGCCCCAGGGCAATTGTCCCCCTTGACTTCCCAAAGTATTCTAGGGTTCCAAACAACTCCAGCCCTCAAAAATAGTTTTGCCTATATGTATTTGCTGCACACCCTGTATGTGCCCAATTTTTGTTTTGTTTTATTTAGCAGGCCAACATGTGGTTATTTACAATACAAGCTAATAGTTTAGGATGGTGGAGGGATTGACAATACAATTTGGATCATGAAACATTCAGATAAGGTTAAATATCTGCAAATAAAAATATCTGGGATTAATTGAATTATTCCATAAATCAGGAGTGGGCAAACTTTCAACTTTAGGGATTTCAGCAGGTACAGCTGAAATTCCCTCTCCTGCACAATTGTTAAAGGCCCAGGATCCCTAAAGTTGAAAGTTTGCCCATCCCTGCCATAAATTACCAAGAGCCCAAACCTATGCACATCTTCTCTGAAGTAAGCCCCATTATAGTCAATGGGGCTTACTCCTAGGTAAGTGTGGATAGGATTGTAGCCCAAGTGTTGATCTTGTATATGAGTTGCCACTGACTCCATTCTCATGATGGGAACTTTATTGTACTCTTGCCAGCCTGCCTACATGCATACCCTTTTATGTCACAAAACAGTCTGAGTGGTGGGGACATGAAAGATATTTACCAGGAAGAAATGCATATATGCTCTGAGCAAATTGCCACTAAAAGTTCAATTTTAGCTGTATTAAAAGAAATGGCATTGTACCATTAATGTGAGCGATGATTTCAGTCCTTAATGCTCACAAAATCACTGCTAAACTTGACATAATCATTCTGCAAACAATAGTTCAATTAAACCACACATCATAATGTAATAGCAAAATTTGCCTTAGCAGATAGTCACTCACCACACAAAAGCTCCTTCTGCTAGATCAGTTATCCTGCCACTTTAAGCTAGAATTGGATCTATATAAATTAAGTCTGTTGCCTCCCAACCAAGGTCTCCACAGTATGAAAGAGCTTGGCCGGTTCTGTCCCCTTTCCTTCAGCATGCAGCTATCTGTTCTGGGTGACAGAACCCAGGTCTTGTGCAATGTGTTGCTGGATTTTGGACACCACTGAAGATAGGATAAGAAGACAAGCAAATTTATTGCTGCTTGAATGGAAAAGAGAAAGCCAATTTGCCTGATGTCAAACATGAAATTAAATACCAGTGCTCCGAGAGAGTTGGGTGAGAACATTAGCATTCACTTGTCTTAAGAGTCTGGTTGAGATGTTTGCTTGAATGTACATTCAGGGAGGAGTATGACTACATTTGCACACACAGCCATTGGCTCTTGCCATGTGCATATTCAGTCAAAGATGTGAAACAGCCTACACTTGTACCAATGGTGTAGCTAGAGGGATTTTGCAGGGAGCGCTCACTGTGGCATGCAAGTAGCTCCTCAACCCTCAGAATCATTCTAGGCAGGGGGAGCAAAATGGAGGCAAACACGGCAGTTTTTCCTCTGCCTGCCTGGAATAGCTCCAAAGGGCAGGGACCGCTTGCACATTACAGTGAGGCTCCCTGCAAAACTTAGCACTTTACACCCCCTCTAGCTATGCCACTGACTTATATTAACTGTAAATGCAATCTTACATTCAGAAACTTTGTATAGGCAGTGCCCTTGATGGATTCAATCCTACATGTGTAAGTAGAGCCTATGCTTTTGTACATAGGTAGGCTTTTTCATACCTTTGGCTAACACATGTAGATTGGGCTGAAGCCAGGATGTTCCCTTCCTGTTCAAAGATCTAAACATGCCAAAATGACACTGATTTATTATATATAAATCCACCCCATTGCACCCACTCTCCACCTCCCTCCTGTCCCCAAAATACAGGAGGAGCGCTGGCCAGCTATCCACATGGTACCAGCATTTGCAGCCCCTCCTGTCCGGGTACTGTGGATGTGCCTTTACAGCACATTTGTGACACCCAGTGCCAGCACTTGGCCTATCTGGATTGGGCCTTAAGTCTTGACTAAGTCCCTAGTAAGACTAAAAGCATTCATTCAGTACCCAGGTACCATTAATTTCAGTGATGTTGAGTGGGGCAGCCACTGGAAACAGCAGAATGATGTCTCCTCCTTTTTGACCTAAAATAAACATGATTCATTCATTGTCAAGATTTTGTTTCAAGTCTATATACATATATTCACAGCAGCCAGAGAGGACAGAATTTATGATTGGGTCATGGTGCTGGGCAGGGGAAGTTAAAACCTTTCCCGCATGCCACTTTTGAAATCTGAATTGCCCTGCTTCCTACTTGACCCCAATGGGGAAAAACCGATACCATGTCGTTTCCCCTGCAGAGCAGACAGCAGCTGGGAGAGGTGCAATCAAATAGCTTGGAGTGGGGAAGTTGAAAGCAAGGGTTAAATTTTTCCCCAGTATCACAATTCTGATCTGAATAGTTCCAATGTGTTCATTTAAAAAAAATAAATGTGGAGGGAAGTCCTGACCATGACTGTACCATGTCCTGTCTGGTTTGGCCCTCTTTCCTATACTGATAGGAAGACAACATTTATACTCTGAAGCCATTTCACTGTGAATCTCATTGATCCTACCAATGAAGTACAGCAGAGGTAGAGGGACAGACATATCATGATGACACCATATCAAACATTTTGCCTTAATAAACATCACAAGGGAAAGAGACACTTCCATGGCTTCAGCAACGACCAACAACCATTACACAGTGTAACACAAAAATGGTTTATGTTAAATTTTCAATATTTCTTATACAATTCAGAGGTGGTGATTCTAATGGTAATCTTAGTTTTTTTTTTTAGTATCATCAAAACTTTATTAATCACCTTAAATTTTGTATTTGTCAGTACAATCCTAGCCATGACTGCTCAGAAGTAAGTCCCATTGCATTCAGTGGGGTTTACTCCCAGGAACGTGTGTATAAGATTGCAGCTCGTCTCTATCATATTGCCTGATGCAGTGGTTCCCAAACTGGTGGGTCGTGAGCAGTCCCCCTCAAGGGGTGTGGCCCTGCTCCAATGGCAGTGAGACAGCAGTGCTGCCGCCGCCAAGGAGCTTATTAATGCTTATCTGGGGGGGACGGGACAGAACTGACCTTCTGCAAGGTCCTGAATGCTTGCAGCCCCCTCCTCCTAGGCTTCTGTAAACGATCCTTATCTCTGATCAGCAGCTATTTCCATCTTCTGCAAAAACAGAAGTAGCTGCTGATCTGAGGTAAGGATTGTTTACAAAAACCTCGGAGGACATTGGATGGGGCTGCAAGGATGAGTCCTGCAGGAAGCCAGCTCTCCCCCAAGATAAGAAAAAAGCCCCTTGGCAGCGGCAGGGCTGCTATCGCTGTGGTGCCCTTGCTGGCTCCCTCTCCGCTTCCCTACTCGCCTGCACAAATACTTCTCTGTTTCTCAACTCTGCTGTAGGAGTTTGGGAACCACTGGCTTAATGCATTGTAATACAAGTCATCTACTCTATAGAGTAAATTGTGGCTAAACTATTAATGCTATGCCAAAAATAGCATTTTCAAAATCCTCACACCAAAATTAATAAAGAAAAATTGAAATATTCAGACAAACATGAAATAGTTCTGATTTTGTTGCACAGTGTTATGCATAATTCTAGCCTCAGGCTGCAAGTCTAAGGTCAGGAAGCAAGCCCTATTTAAAATGAGTAAGGGCCCAATCCTATCCAACTTTCCAGCACCAGTGCAGCTGCAGTGCAGCCCTGAGGCAAGAGAACAAATGTTTCCTTAACTTGTGCAGGCCTCCATGACTACCCTCCCACCACAAGGTGTGGCGCACGCTCCATTGGCACAACTACACAAGGGCTGGAAAGTTGGATAGGATTTAGCCCTAAGGCTGGCTTAGGAGCAAATATTCTTAGAATTCTATCCTTAGGCATGGCCCAACAATCCCTGAATCGCACACTGAATTGCACATTGTTTATATGAAACATTCAGCTGCTTTTATGTGCCACGTGGCCACTGAACTTTATGCTACCTTCAAAATTGACAAAATGATATTAATTTCTTTCCACTTATATATTGAAGCAAGTTTTAAATTCAGCATTTTTTTGGCTGTATTTGTTTCCCCAGTTCACCTTCCCGTATTACTGTTTAAACAAGAGCGGTACACTTGTTGGAAAATACTAATAAAATATGCCACAACATTTGTACAGGTATCTAGGTACTTCATGTTCTCAATGACATCAGAAGATTATTATGTGGAATCAGAGGTTGTAGTTAATAAAGCGTGGAAAGAAAGGTTGTCTGGCTGGAGCGTAGAAATAAAACATCAGCCATTGGAGATATTGCACAAGTAATACTTCATATCCCCATTTCATTTTAATTAAAACATATGAGAAAATTTAATCTGAAATCCCTTGACTATTCTGAAACTCTGTCCTGATAAGTTTAATATTTTAAACCTGGAACAGGATTTCTGAAGACAAGGAAAAGAAGGACAGGAACAGAGAAGTGAACAGCAGGCATATAAATGTCATGGAATTCATATAACTTCCTGATGGAGAGCCATTCCTCATATAATCCCAGTATAGAAAACTGTCTCAAGAAATGAGTATTGCCAGGTTTGCATCCCTTATAGCCAGAGGTGCTCGTTTCCGATAAGATGGGATTGCAGCCCACATCTTACTGAACACAATGGGCTTACTTCTGAGTAAAATAAATAACTCTTTCCAAACATAGCACAAGCCTATGAATATCAACTCAGAAGTAAATTCCATTGTTTTCAAAGGGATTGACTCACAGGTAAAGGTATATAGGATTGCACATGTTCTCTGAAATCTCCACAACACTTTACTAAATTACTGTTCACTAAGCATACGCCACGGCAGATTTAAACAGAAGTTCTAAAACAAATTTGTTTGCTTTAACTATCTGTGTCTAGTTTAGTCCATAAAGCTTCCTAAAACTCTGATTCACCTAAGAGCCTTTAGTATTTGCAACGAACATTAACATTTCAATAGTAACTGCAACAGATAGTATTGAAGAATGTAAGTAAGGCAGAAAATGCTTCTGAAATTCTCATCTGAATTTCTACCCTAAATTGAAATTTCAAATTTTCATGTCTTGTTTCCAGTGTCAAATAGATGCATTAGGAATTATCCACTGTTCCTCTTTAAAATGTCCATATTCTATACAGCGTGCCACAGCTTTCAGCTCATTTATTTCATTCATAGCTTTCCTGCATTCAGCATTAAAACGGCACATCCACATTGATAATGCAGCACAAAAGCTGCCTTGATGTGACTGTATGTATGGTTGCATCAAGAGTCTCTGTGCCTCTTTACAATTACAAGAGTGTACCTGCACCTCTGAAATACCATACAAAAGAATTTTGATACAGTCTAAGTACGATCACATAAAGGCTGCTTTTTTGAAGTGTTTTATCGGTGAAAACAGAGAGCCATGCCAAACTGTATATCCAGAATTTGTGTTAGAGATTATCCTAGTTAAAAACAGAAAACAGGAGGAACTGACTACAGAACAGAACGATCCTCAGAAAAATAAAGCAATGAACAAACGGAATCTGCTTACCCCTAGCATGCATGAGAAAGTGCTGTACAGACATTCCTCCACTACACATTCTGCACTAGTCCTGTCCATCCACCACCAAACTTCATATATGCATAAAAGCAGCAAACATAGGGGCCTGTTCATGCAATCTACGCACTACAAAAGCAAGGTATAAGTACTGTGTAAATAAGGTTGACATGTGTTGGGCTCTATGCACGTAGACCTATGCAACTGAAGTCCAAGGTACAAACAAAAGGACAAGGAAGACAAACCATAGTCAGTGTGCTCCCAGTCAAATCATATGGATGGTGAACGAACATTTGCATAGGGTGTGAGTTAGAAATAGCTAAAATACAAGACTAATACTGACGAGATTTACTGGACCCTTCACGATGAGTAAAAAACAATACAAGGAGGGAGAAAAACAGTTAAGTTTTTGAATTCTTGTCTTTTTAAAACAACTTAAAAAGTTATAAGTAACACAGACTGTTTATAAGAATTGTTTTTTAACTGACAATGACCCTTTAATGACAAATTTACAATGAAAGCGTGTCCACCGTAATGCCAACATGCAACGCACGTCTACCACTTGTGTTCTGCAAACACAATTCTGATATAAATATAAATTCTGATTTATATTTGTTCCTTTAGAAGAGGAGAGAAACTAACACAACACAAATGAAATAAAACTCCAACCTGCCCAGCTGTTCAACAAACATAATTTCAATATGAACACTTTAAAAAAACAAGCCTAAAATAAAATGTGAATTCCCACTGATAATTTTTTGGATCCCAAACTTTAGCATATTACCCATGGTGCACAGCCACTTTTGACATTTATATAAAAGGGAAAAGAAGGCAAGTTGGACATGAAACCCATTTATTCTGAATCTAAAGTTCATCAGCGTTTTGGTTACATCGACACATAGAAGGTGAATTTAAATTCAACCTGAGGTTTCTTCTTTTATCATTTGGAATCAATGACCTTTCTAGTATACAGTATTCGATTAAGACTGTACTCGAAAGTCTTTGGATGCTAATGGGGGAAGCTGCAACCAAAAATAAATAAAATATACAATTTTCTGTTGTATTCATAGCTACCACATAAAACTTAGTAAGCTTTCACAGCCTCGGGATGTCAATGTTCCTGGTTCCGTCATACATACTAACAAGCAACCATTGACATATGCCTGGTTCTAACAGGTTCGGTGTGAATCTGTTTTTACCTAAACCAGAAGGAAGGTATCTTGCTGGAGCCCTCAAAGAGGCCAAACCACCGTGTATTCAAGCATTAGTAATCAAATCCACCAAATAAAGATCAGGAAAGCACCAAAGAACTCCAAGTAATTCAAAGAAAAGCTATTATTTTATGGTATGTTCAAATAAGATATTCACAACCTCCTAGAACAACTTCTGGAAATGTCAGGCCAATTCGGAAATGTCAGTCCCTTTGAAGGTTCCAGATTGTAACTGAAGAATCAGATTGCACAACGTTTTCCTCAATCTTGGCAAATGTTGTTATTAGATCAGCTGGAAAGTGCAAGCACAACTGTCCACCAGTTAGTTTCATGGCAAGCAATAGGATATATAAGTGCTTGTTTTAACTTCTCAATCTAGCTTGCTTCTTTAGAATAAAGAGTCAAAAAAAAGAAAGAAAGAAAAGAAGGTACGATGAAAAACACCAGCAACACAAAACCAAATAGTTTCCAATCGTGCAAAATTTGCTTCACGGGATAAAGCACTTCTTGACACAGTAATGTCCAAAACTTTCTCTCCCCCAGAAGACGTAGGATTGAAACTGAAGCCATTCGTATTATTCTCGTTTGTTTTTTTAAGGCTATACAAACACAAAAAAAGAAAGCATCGAAAGAACACTTTATCAGATGTCAGATTCTTCTGGCTTTGGGGCAAGCCCTGGACAAACAGTTGTGTGGTCCCAATTAACATGTCTCTTCAGGACGACAACAGAAAGAGAACGAGGGGAGGAAAGTCAATGATCCCAACAATAAAATCCAAAATTGACTTTACAATCACAGGTACAAATTGCTCAGGTTGATAATTTCAATTCTCTCAAAGATCACTGTCATCTAAAACTAATTAGAGCCCAAGGAACTGTCAAGAGTCAAAGCAAAGAGTGGCTTCGAGAAGGTTTCTCGTTCTTCTATTATGGCAGTCTGACTGGGTGGCTGGAATTATTGGCTTGTCTGGCCAAGTTCTGGGAGAGGGGAGGAGGGTGTGTTTGTTTGTTTTTAATGATTGGATCCTTGTTCCAGGCTGCAGATCAGGCTTCTCCTCGACTTCCCTTTATAGTGGAAAGACTAAGAAGCCAGAAAATGTTGAATATTTCCATCCCCCCATGAGGTTTCCCCTCTCCAGTTTGAGATGCACTTTGTCTTCTCTTTCCATAAGGAGCAAGACCCCATTGCTGGCTGCTTCTCTGGTGACATCTTGGTCCCCAGCAAAAGCTGAAATCACTGGGTAGCCATTTTGCATTAAACTTACCTAAAATGCAAAGCAAACATGTTATGAGTAGGCACGTGGTTTACGAAGCATTCACAAAACATGGTTACATTCCCACCAACACATGCAGAGACACTGGAACTTCAAACGGGATAGAGAAAGACAAGTAGACCCCTACCTTTGCAGGAAAATAGTGGCTAGTCAAAGAAACCTGCCACTTTCCTCTAAACCTAGTTCAGGCTATGTGTGGTCCATTTGTGATATTCTCTATTACTGGGGAAGAGCCACAGTTGGAGAGATTGGCATGCAGGCACTGACTCTGAGCAGGGATTGAGAATTGTGTTGGTTGAGGGAAACAGCACATTCCTTTATGTTACGGCACTGATACAGGCACTGATTAATAAAACATTTGGGTATATGCATCCTTCCTTCATTACGTCTCTCTGCAAACTCCCTATCACCAACCTTTAGCAAACAATGTTGACAACAAAAGCAACACAGTGCTTCAGTGACGTGTTTCACATGTCAGAACTCACCTGGATAGTTTGTCTGTTATATACTTTCACAACGTGGAAACTGAAACTATAAATCCCTTTTCTTGGTGCTACAAATATACTGGAAGCCAGGTCAAAATGATTGCCAATATTAACTAATACCTAGAGGAGAAAAAAAGAAGAAGAAATCAGGTCATGCCTTTGTGATGGGGGAGTGAAGTATAGGGAAGAGATGGGAGGGGGAGGTTCTACATCAACTCCCAAGCACTGCAGAACCACTGGCATTTGCTGTACAATTAAAACGGACAGCAGGGGGAAGGAGTCAGTTTCCAAGGTGTTTTGAAAGGATTGGCTGAGACAGCGGATTGATTTACACAGTGGTGCACCCAAAGCCTCTTTGAAAGAATGAAAGGTGCATGATGGCAGCCTGTGTCTTCAGAGTGCATCATACTGTATATCATCTCTGAGGCACACAAAACTAAGGAAGAAAAGAGCCCATTAAACCAGACAGCCAAGGATTTTACATTTTCATGTGACAGTATTGAAACTAATTGCGTCTCTTGGGGCTTACAATGTTAATGTAAATGTAAAAGACTTAGTCATGTCTCCTGATGGAAGGTAAGGGGGTAGGGAGAAGAATTAACATTTTAAACAAGTAACCCTCCCTTTTTTTGTAATTTACATTACCCATTCTCTTTCTCTCTGCCCACCCCATCCTGAATTGTATGGGGGCTAATTCAATTAGTCTTGAACAAAGAAGTCGGTTGGATGCCTTTTTACCCACAAAGACAGTACCAGCTGTATGTGGACTTGGTGGTCAAAAGTGAATGCAATTAATGGATCAGAATAATGGAAAAAATATCTGGAGTTGAGTTATGATTGTTTGCAATAGCACCTCGAAGAGTCAAAGTATGAAAAGAGGGAATGGATCATCAGGAGGGGATATCCCAATCATTTCTACATTCCAACCTGGCTTTTCACAATCAGGGCAACTCAGACAGTGCTAAAGATATGTCAATGAGAGCTGGCAACCCAATACCCAGGCCTAGAAATCATGACCAACCAAGGTATTTGTATTCAGGGGGTGCCTTCATTATTTTGGAACTAGATCCAAAATTTTCTACATAATAATCTATCTTCTAAGATACATAGCTGCAACAATTTACTATGACAGCTGATAAAGCTAACAGCCTCCTGTTTTCCTTGTCTGTACCAAAGCATCCAAATTTTTTTTGGATTTAATTGCATCCAAAATTTTCTAGACCCAGGCAGACCACAAGAGCTCCAACAATTTTTGTTTTTCACTTGCTAAGTGGCTGCTTAATCAGAAAGGCTATTCAGTCTCCATGTGTGTTCATGCAAATAAATGGAAGTTGCTGTAAGATCATGGACATCCTTCATATGCAAACTTGCTTCTTTTGAGCTTATCTAGCCCAGACTCAAACCTTGAACATCACAGTACAGAAAGACAAGAAAGGATTTCTAACACCAGCATCCTGTTGCTTATCACATTTCCTGAATTTGTCCAAGCTTATGCATGTCTCCACAGAAGTAAACTGCACTGGATTCAATGGCACCTAATCTCAAGTAAGCATGTGTAAGAATGCAGCCATCTAGCCAAATTCTATGCATATATAAGTAAGTCCCATTGTCTTCAAAGGAGCATACTCTTAGGAAAATGCATAGAGGATTGAGGTGTAGTTAAACAATCAAGGCATATGGGTGCCAGTTTCCATTTTAGGCAGCTAAACTGGTAAAAAAAAAAACCTAATTGTTATTAAAAATTCAATGCACACCAGAAACACATACCAAAACCTGTGTTGGAATCAACATTCCAGGGGGGAAAAAATGCTTCTTATAAAAAAAAAAGTCTTCTTATTAAGTCAGAGGAATAATCTCTCAAAAACTTTAAGAACAAATGGATGGGACAACAGAAAAACATGCATGTCTTATTGTATGTGTAGTTTTAACACACTACTCTGGTTTTGTGTTAGAAGAGACAGCAAAGAAATTCTACTTGAACAAAAGAAATCATTAACCATCAGTGTCAAAATACCTGTGTGTGTGTGTGTGTGTGTGTGTGTGTGTGTGTGTGTGTCTTCTGTTTGTTGTAACAATTGAGAAATATAATAGATGAAAAGTCATCTCTGATTAGGAATTTCAAATAGATGCAGACAGAAACATAATCTGTTGAATGGTTCTGAATTAACTCTAAAGAATTTAGTTCAAGGTGTTGCATTTGTATCCATATTCTAAGGATTAAAAAAAAAAATCAGTGCATCCTTCTCCTTTCTCCAGAACTACAACAATAATACTGGGTAATCCTAAATGTGCTGAGGTTTAGAGGAAAGAGGAAAAGCTTAAGTCTGCAGTACCTTCGACTGTCCCCACTCTTCACTACAACCAAATTCTGCAGATTCCCCTAGGCTGAATCCCCATGAAATTCCTGTCTAGTTTGATAAAGTAGGAAGGAAATCCCAGTTCCACAATCTTGGAAAAATCACCCGACAATGTTTTTTGTTACTCTCAGAAAAGGGCACAGAAAGGGCCAGATAGCATGATGTTCAAGTTCTGTGACTATTGTGTATCTTTCCCTTACAAAAAAGGGGGGATGCATTTTGATTCAGACTGCAGCAAAGGTAGGGGGAGTAGAAAAGCTTAGAGCTTTACCCCCCCTACTAATTCTTCACTGTAAAACACCCCTCCAAGCTGTTTTTAGTAACACAAGTAACACATATACAAATATGAGTTGTAGCATCAAAAGGATGATTTGGGTTGGGGCTATGGTACAGTGGGATGCTTTCTCTCTCCTGAACCATAGCCCTGACCCACTCTCCCCCACGCACCCACCCACAGGCTGTTTGTTGAACATGTTGAAAGTTCCACTCAATGGAATTCCTATGTTGCAAGTAGTTTGGTCCAGATATCATCTTTGGTTAAGCTACAATGATAGATAAGTCCTTTGGGATCATCAAGTAGTTAGTTGGTGGCTATAGAATCCAAGTCCAAATGGGAGAATTCAAGTGATATTCACTAGAGTAGGAGGCCATGGTATTCAGTGCTAGGAAGAGCTGAATGGTCAGAAGGGTTACTGTGACTGTGAATCACAAAGGTGAACCAAAAATGAATATCCAATGGAAAGAATGCAATAACAATGGGGGAAAGAAAGCCAATTAGCAGGAGGCTGGTGAGTGAATGGTTAGTGTTTGGAGGGAAAATAAAAGAGAAGATGGGGGTGCTGTGACACAAATGCTTTTGGGAGCAATACCAGGGAATAATGTGGAAGGAAAGAACATGGTTGGAAAAGGGAGAATCACTGGTTGGATGGGGCAGGTTTAGAAGATAGAGTTAGGTCAGTGTTTCTCAATGTTTGTCCTCCACCATACCACTTCACCTATTCAAAGTACCACCACAAATGACATCATTGCCAGTTACTTCTGGGTTGGGAGGCAACAAACACCAGTAAGAGGTTCAGGGTAGAGGCTTTTTTCGACCATGGAAAAGAATGCTTTGGCACTCTGCCCACCGAGCTGAACCTCCTACCACTGTTTGTTGTGTTATGTTCCTCATGTTGTAGCCAGGTAGCAGATGTCCAGGGGTCCCATGAGTACCACCAGATACCACCTCTGGTACCAGTACCACTGGTTGAGAAAGACTGGGTTAGGTGGATGGGTAGTTGGTGCACACAGGAAGGAGGTACAGGTTGAGCCTCATTATTATTATGTGGGTTCCGTTCCAAGCACTCATGTGGATGGCAAAAAACGGAACTATAGCAAATCAATTTTAAAAACAAAGTTTCTTTGCTCCATTGATTTAAAAACAGCCTTGTTGACCTTTTGACTCTAAGACAAAAGTCATTAAGAAGAAAATCCATCAATCAGTCCTCCTCCAAGCACTTAGAAAGAAAGGGGCTTCACTCAGCCCCTCCCTTCACCAATGCAAAGTGATCACCTTTCTTTCACCTGCTCAGGGGGAAGGGAGGGGTCACCTGGAGAGAGAAGGATTGATGGATTGTCAGCCAGCTGCCCTCTCGCTCATTAAGGAGGCAATTGTTAAAGGACTGTTCAGTTTTTTAAACTGATTTTAAAGGGATGCATTTTTCCCCTTGTTCAGGGATCAGCACATTCCTTCTCATTTGCAGTGGCCATTCATGTTGAGTCAAATCCATATATAAATAGGCTGGACCTGTCTTTATTTAAAACACCAGGGTTCCAGGGCTCAGTAGGAAAGGGATCACTGAAATGGGTAACATGGGATTGGTGAAGAGCAGGAGACTCTCCCTAGGCAAGAAGGAGCCTGCTTCAAAGCGGAAGAGGAGAGGCGGTACCCAGGGATGTGCAGTGGGTGCAGAGGCAGGTGAGGCAGAACCTCACCACTGGAGTCCTTTGAAAAGCATCACCACCATGTGATCCACAAGCACCCACAAACCAAGTGCTAAGGTGGGTAGGGAGACAGATGAGGCAGACCCTCACCACTGGAGTCCTTCAAAAAGTGCCACCACCATGTGAAGCACCCAAATACGATGCACTAAGGTGGGTGGGGAAGCAGGTGAGGCAGAGCCTCCCCACTGGAGCACGTTGCAAAGCGCCACTGCCGTGTGAGGCACCCACAAACCACTTGCTAAGGTGGGTAGGGAGGCAGCTGAGGCAGAGCCTCTCCACTGGAGTTCTTTGAAAAGCGCCACTGCCATGTGAGGACTCCAGTGGGGAGGCTCTGCCTCAGCTGCCTCCCTACCCACTGCAGGACCCTGGAGATACCCAGGAAGAGCAGCCTTGCCTAGAGAAGGGGGGCGTTTAGCACCACTAGGGGGAGCCCAACTGGAGCCGCTGGTGGAACTGGGAGTCAGCGGGGGGGAGGTTCATCTGCTCACAGGTGCGGTGAGGTGGGCGGGGCGGCGGCGGCGGCTCACCTGGTCGAAGTAGATGGTCATGGTGCGGTTGCTCATCTCGGAGGGCTCGTGGTTGGTGCTGCGCGTGGCCGAGAAGGCGACCTTGGCGCTGCCCGAGCGCACGGAGATGCCCAGCGAGGAGGTGATGGCGCCGTCGGCCGAGGGGCTGGAGTCGCAGACCACCAGGCACTTGCCCTCCAGCACGATGGGCTCCGTGTCGTTCAGCGCGCCCCCCGCGGCCGCGCAGCCGGCGGGCAGGAGGGCCAGCAGGAGCGCCAGCGCCGCCACGGGCTCCGCCAGCGCCCCCCGCCGCCGCCGCCCGGGCATCTCGCTGCTGCGCGGCCCGCCACCAGACCAGCCGCCCAGTCCGGAGGAGGGCGGGCGGCGTCTCCCGGCTCGGCTCCCGCGGGCGGAGGCTGGGCCAAGCGGCAGCCTGGCCGTCGGGGCGTCTCTGCTCCGCAGGGCGGCCTCACAGGGCGGCGGGAGGCGAGCTGCAGCGGCGACCTGCGGGCGAAGGAGAGCCGGTCAGAGGGAGGCACGCCCGCAGCCCCGTCCTAGCCACGCTCTCCTGGGAGCGAGCCCCACTCACTCTCAGTAGGCATGCATAGCATGGGCTCGCAGGCTGCAAGCCGGTCCACACTTTCCTGGGAGTAAGCCCCACTGACTCTAATGGGACTTACTTCTGAGTAGACACGTATAGGAGTGGTCTCTGAGGCTGCAAGCCTATGCACACTTTCCTGGGAGTAAACCTCATTGACACTAATGCGACTTACTTCTGAGCAGACACGTATAGGAGTGGTCTCTGTGGCTGCAAGCCTATGCACACTTCCATGGGAGTAAGCCCCATTGAACACAGTGGAACTTACTTTTGAGTAGGCATGCATAGGCTTGGGCTATGACCCCAGGAGGGCCACCCCATGGAGCGAGGCAGCGCCTCAGCCTCCGTCGTGCCAGCCAAGACCTGGACGGCTCCTCGCCCAGCCCTCTCCGCTCCCTACTCGAGCAGGAGAGCCCTCGCCGTCGTGGGAGCATATCTCTCGCCCCCTGCCCAGAAAGGAGCTCCTCGTCGACTGTGATCTCAATCCTTATGCGTATCTACTCAGACTTAAGTCCAATGACAGGCTGTACGACTTACTCCCAGGTAAGTGTGGCTAGGACTGCAGCCTGTCTCCGCCAAGTTGAACGCAGGAGTCCTTCTGGGCACACCCCGTTGGCCAAGCGAGACGCGCGACAGAAGCCTCCTTTCCAAGCATCTTCCCCCTTACCAAAGTGCCAACTCCACATCCCCTGATTTGGTAGAGGGAGACCCTTCTTGAGGCTGTGAGGGGAGCGGAGGGCTGCAGGTAGGGGAGTCAGCCCCATGGAGTGCAAGGGGCACAGGCATGAAACCCCCCCCCCCCATGAAGGTAAGATAGTACGGGAGGTTCCCCAACATCTCTCCCCCACCGACTGCCAGCGCTTCTTCTAAGCAGAACCTCTTGGACTCCATCTGTTCTTGGGTACTCACACCCTCCAAAGCCCAGGCTGTTCAAGCACCTACGTTTCTCTGGTTCCCCCCAAGTGCTAACCGGCGCTCCTCGTCGATCTAGACGCGATCGGGAGATCTCACACCACAACCTCTCACCACCAGCAGCCCAGGTCTACTATGGCTAGTGGTACCCAGAAAAAAGACCCTCTTGCGGTCAAGAGAAGGGACGATCTCCGGCAGCCCTGCCTTAGTGCATCCCAAGCATCTCCCTCTTCCCCCTCTGAATTTCTCTCCGTATGGCTGCGAAACTCCGCTTCAACTTCGACTCCCCCCCCCCTCCATCCACAGGCCGTTGTAGCTGAGATCTGCGGCAGCCTTGTCTACCCCCAGCGGATCTCTGGAATGCCTCTCCCCAAGATCAAGAAATTCTTCCCCAAAGTGAACACAAGCCCTAGTCGGTGTCCTTCCACCCTCCCCCCCACCTCACAAGCATCCTCGCCTTCCCCGTGTCCCCCTCTTTCCCCCCAATTCGATTTCTAAAGGGAATCGAAATGCAACGAGAGGGGCCAAATGAGACTGGGGTTACCTGGAGGGTCCATGGTGGAAGAGAGGCGGGCTGGCTCAGGATGCCGTCCGTGAAGTTGTATCGCTTGGAGAAAATGAGCTGAGACTGGGCTGGCAGAAAGGAGAAGGAACTGGATTCGCCTCATTCCCTCCCGCCCATTGCCAATAATCCCCCCCTTCTTTCTTCCCACCCTCTCAGACACATTCACACCCGTCACTGCTTCTCACACCAGATAAACTCCAGCAAGGTTCTCAACCCCCCACCACACACGCACTCATGAGAAAACTCGCTCTCTCCCCCCAGTACTGCCCTGGAGAAATTCCAACAACCACACGCGTGCAATCCCTTCTTCTGATTGGAATGTCGTCTTCTGGTCAATTTCACTCTGACCCCCGTTTTTCCTCTGGTCAATTTCACTCTGACCCCCTTTTTCTTCTGAGCAACATCACTTTGACCCCCTTTTCCCTCTGGTCAATTTTACTTCCTCTGGTCAATTTCACTTTGATGCCCTCTTTTTCCCCCCTCTGGTCAATTTCACTTTGCTCGCACCCCCTTCCCGGCTCCCTGAAGCCTGATCGCGGGCTGAACTTCACTGTGCACGGAACAAAAGCAGGGAACGGTAGAACCAGCCTTGCCCACTTTATAACACCCCCTTTGGAGAGAAGGAGATCCGGATACGTCCTGCTCTTACCTCCTCGTCGCCCTCCTCCCCTGCCCCTCCTGCTCACACTCCACAGCTGGATGGTTGGCAACTCCACAGTTAAATGATCAAAATCAATAACGGGGAAAATAAATAATATAAGCGCCAATCAGGGCTGGGAATTGGCAAACTGGGCTGATCTCGGCACAGAAGTTCAGTTTCTGTTCCTGTTCCTGGGCAACACCACCCAGGCAGGTGTGGGAGTGGGGAGGTGGAGCGTCTGTCCCTTTAAATCATCAAGCACTGGGGTTAGTTTGGCACAAAGGCCTTATTTACTCCTGTCCCTGTGTCCTCTTCCCCCCCTTTTTTTCCTAGGGATGCCCCTTCAAGCTGCTTTGGGCATTGGGGCTTAGGGAGGTGGAAAGGGGCAGAATATGGGTGGAATGGAAGTCATTTAAACGCCAAAAGTGGTAGGGGAGCGCCACCTAGCGGTCGATGCGGTCCTGCCCGCATCCTGCTTTCCTAAGAGATTTCGCAATGCAAGGGATGAAGGGACCCAGGCGGACGTGGGTGGATTGTTTGGGTTAGAGGGAAAGCGCATCGGGAGTGGGAATCCCGGGGAGACAGATGAACTTTCAATTAGGTCCTCGCCCCCATCGCCCTCCCCTCCGCCGCGGACAATCAAGGGAATCCTGCCTTCGCGGATCTGACTGCTCTGTGCAGCCAAATGCCACCACGATGATATGATGCATACAGTACGCTGCAGTCCAGGTTGTTACTGACTGCCAAAAACCTATTTTTCGCAACTCCGCTTGTGCAGCTGCGGCTCAGCAGAGGAGTTGATGGTGGAAGACGAGACAAAGGGAAGCCTGCCAGAAAAAGTCCTTTTAGCTAGCAATTAAAGCTAGCAATCTCTCTCTCTCTCTCTCTCTCTCTCTCTCTCTCTCTCTCGTGACCAGATGTCCTCTTTTTCCAGGACATGTCCTCTTTTTTAGCTTCATGTCTTGGAAAAGCAATGTCCTCACTCACTCACTCCAGTGTGACCAGTGGTTGGCAACCTTCAGTCTCGAAAGACTATGGTATCGCGCTCTGAAAGGTGGTTCTGGAACAGCGTCTAGTGTGGCTGAAAAGGCCGATTCGGAAGTGACAATCCCTTCCACACTGGGAGCAAGTGCAGTCTGTCCCTGGCCTGTCTCCCTGGCTATGGGCCTTCCTTCTTTGCCTCTTAGACTGTTGGCCAAGTGTCTCTTCTGGGAAAGGCCATGTTGCACAGCCTGCCTCCAAGCGGGCCGCTCAGAGGCCAGGGTTTTCCACCTGTTGAGGTCCACTCCTAAGGCCTTCAGATCCCTCTTGCAGATGTCCTTGTATCGCAGCTGTGGTCTACCTGTAGGGCGCTTTCCTTGCACGAGTTCTCCATAGAGGAGATCCTTTGGGATCCGGCCATCATCCATTCTCACGACATGACCAAGCCAATGCAGGCGTCTCTGTTTCAGTAGTGTATACATGCTAGGGATTCCAGCACGTTCCAGGACTGACCAGATATCTTGGAAAAGAAATGTGTGTCCCTCATGTTGGAATTGGTGCAACTCCGTATGCTCTCAAGGGGTGGCAGGAGACTGGGTTAAGGGGTTAAACCCAGGCGACCTCTACCTGTCCACTTCTAATGACCTATGTGGGAGGGGCGTGACCCAGACCCCATATAACTCCTGAGCACGCTCTCCTCCTCTTACCTCTTCCTCACCACAACTGAGCAGACAAGATGGCATGCAGCAGGGCTCTGCTGGTGACGCCATCTTGACCACATGGCACATGCAGAACAAGGCAGCTGTAGGGCCTTGTTGTCAAAGTTAGTGTACCTCTGAACATATTCAGATGCTGTAACTGTACTACTAAGGAACTGTGAGTAAATGATTCTACTTTGAAATTTCAACCAGCCAATGTTGTTTGTGTTTCTTGATTAGCAGTTAGCTGGGTGTGGGAGGCTCCCTGGGGTTGATTCCCAGCAAAAGGGGGGTTCTGCTGCTGAAGCGACTCTGCTCCCCCCCTAAAGGAGGAAACCAGGTTTAAGAAATTCCTCCAACACCTCACTCACTCCAGAGTGACCAGATGTCCTCTTTTTCCAGGACATGCCTCCTTTTTAACCTCATGTGTTGGAAAATACCCCCAACCTTAAGAAAATGGCTCTATTTCTTGGAGGAAACCACGAGTGAAAGACTTTCCTTCAGTTAATGAATAGAAAGCCACCTTATACTAAATCTGGCTACTGTCTCTAACTTTGGGGCTGGCTGAGGTTATCCAGGGTTTGGGAGGGGTTGCCTTTCCTAGCCCTACCTAGAATTGAACCTCAGGCCTTCTACATGCAAAATATTGGCTCTACCTTTGAGCTACAACTTCTCCCCAATCTGTTTATTGGTGTCTTAAGTATTGACCTTTATTTGAGGCTCAGCCACAGACTCTGTTAGCAATATTAGAGCTCAGCACTGGCATGTAAAAAGTAATACTTAGCAGGGGTGCCTCTGAACATATGCAGAGTACAGTCCCTCACCACTGAGCAGCCCCAATCAGCTCCCACAAATCTGGAACACGACTTTCAGACATAGCATCTGACTTCCAGGTAGGCTTGAGACTTGGCGCTTTTCTTTCAAGAAATGAAGCTCTTAAGTCATTTCTGCCCAACATTGCATATACGCAACAGGGATCCAATGTGTACGCCTGTGGGCTGGATGGCAAGACCCTCAAAATAGAACTAGTATAACCATTGCCCTGAAGCAGGCACAAGTTTTCATTTAATAGAAATCTACACACATCTGTTTGTAGTGTACCCTGCTGAGACAGACGGTATAGTATAGTTTTTCCCTTCTTCTGGGGCATCAGGGGCAATTATGAATATAATGTACTATCTTGATTAGATAAGACCAGAGAGCTTTAAGCAAATGAACTAAATGGATCCAACCAAATGAATTCCCCAGAATTATGGCATGACAAGTGGATTTTTGCTGCAATTTTTTCCTGTCACTTTAACATCAGGTGAGCATTCTTTGAAAAAAGAAATTCAGCCAAAATGGTGCATTACCAATTGACTTTTCAAGAGTCCAGCTGTTGCCAGTTCCCAAAATGACCATATCTCAAGTGCTTTTGCCATCTTGATAACTGCAAAACAGGTGCAGCAAACCACAAGATAAATAAATGACATCTTGTTGTCTTCTTTTGTTATAAAGGAAATGCTTTTAGGGAGGAGTTTCCTAGACCTGGATCCATTAGATGGCAATTTGTTAAAATGCTAGATCATTTTCATGGCACCCCTCTCAAACTGACTAGTCTAAAACTGCTCCAGTCTTAACTGATGATCAACTGTTGTGTTTTGTGACATCAGTAAAGGGTCTTATGTCACTGGAAGGAGTGTTATGGCAGCTTAAGCCCGTGAATGAGACACTTATAATATCGTTATTGTTGTGGTATTATGAACTTTTTTGTAAGCTGCCTTGGGCAGTTGCCTTGGCAAGGGAAAAGGTGAAACAAACATTTTTTAAATAAATAGATACTAAAAACAAATGGAGTAAAAACTTGTTTAGTGCTTTCTGAGTGTGCCAAGCACTTTACAGATATTATCTGGGCATTGATTGTACGACTCTGTTAGGCAAGTATTATCCCCAAATTGCTGAGAGGAAGTGCCTAAGACTACCAAGAGAGAATTCATGACAAAGGCAAGATTCAGCCAATAGAAGTCCTGATTTGCTGCTCGGCCTCCTAACCACTATACTGATGACCTAATCTCCCACACACACTGCTGGTGCAGCCACGCCAAAAGGTGTGCACTGTATCCGGAGGGGAGGGGTTGGAGCCGGCAGATTCTGAAGGGAAAGACAGTTTAAATTCCCCATTCCCCTCTGTAAGCCTCCATCCCCACAATGGGTCTCTTTGGAGCTGTGCTGGTGCAAGTCCAAGGAGAGAAAGGAGGCAGGGTGGCTGTAGGTAAGGAGCATAGGATCTGTGAGTGTTATCACCACCACATTCGCCCCCTCCCACAATCTCCCTAGCCCCATTACTCCCCTCTCCCTGCCCAGATTTGCCCCTCCTCACTTCTGTTCCACTCTCCACCACCCCCTCCTGTGCTAGCTTACCTGCTCCAGCTGTTGGCCATTGCAGCAACAATGCACATGGGAAGACTTGGGCCTTCCCACTGGTGCTCTGGCAGAAAGTACATCCAGAGTACACTTTATGGCTGTCTTACAGTAGCCCAGTGGTTCTCACACATTTAGCACCGGGATGCACTTTTAAGAATAGGAACCTGTCAGGACCCACTGGAAGTTATGTCATGACTGGAAGTGGCATCATCAAGCAGGAAAATTTTTAACAATCCTAGGCTGAAATCCTACACACACTTACTTATTGTTAGAAGAATATACATAGTAGCTTATTCAAAGTACAAGTCTGTAACCTTTCCCCAAATGCAGTCACGTGCCATGGTAGCATCAAGTCTAATATATTAAAAATAAAATATTGAAATGAATGGGGACCCACCTGAAATTGGCTCGCGACCCACATAGGGACCCACAGTTTGAGAAACACTGCAGTAGCCAGTGCTGGCAGAACACTAAGGGCCCAATCCAATCCAATTTTCCAGTGCTGGTGCAGTTGTGCCAGTGGGGTGTGCGCTGCATCCTGTGGTGGAGGGGCAGTCACTGAGGCCTTCTTAAGGTATGGCAACATGTGTTCTCTTACCGCAGGGCTGCATTGTGGCTACACCGGAGCTGGAAAATTGGATATGATTGGGCCCTAATTCCACTAGCAGGACAGCCCAATAGGACTGGGCTGCATACCTGAAGTTCTATCCATGTTTGCTTGGACATAAGTCCCATTGAGAAAATGGAATTTATTTATTTATTTTTAATAATTATTTATAATTATACTACTTAATTCTTCCGTTTTGCAGGAGGTGCTTTGCGCCCGCTTCTATTGCAAGTTCCAAGCCTCGGGGAGTGCTGTGGAGGGCTGCGCAGGTCTCCCCGCACCTCCTGCAGCCTGTTGCAGCCCTACACCATGCCAAGTAAGTCAGAAGCACCCCCCTTGCCCCTCTTAGTGACGCAATCCTGGGGATTGTGTCACTGCCTCCCTGCCCTTTCCCCACCCCTTAAAGGGACAGGGGAAGCGTTACATGAACTGGTGGGTCGTGACCCACCAGTTTGAGAACCACTGCACTAAACTATACCTGCTCATGTGAATGAAAATCAGTTTCTTGCACTCCCCTAATGAGACATATCTCTAACTGGTTCTGTCAGAAAGGAGAAATAATATTTTCATGTTCTATACTCTATAATTAGAAGTACCAAATATAAGGACATTTTTTGCTGTGCTGTATGCTCAAGTTTTATTATTCGGGCATAAGTGAAAACATATTAATAACACTTTTAAAAAGAGAGCCTCTTTTGGTTTATTTATTTCTAAATTGATGGGTAATAAGATGGTTCTAAAACTGGATAATGTTCTCACTTGCTCCAGTGTAAATAAGAGCAGTTGAAATTTCTGCACTGAAATTAGTATTTGAACTTAATGGTGAGATTTACAGCCCGAACCTAAGTCCCCCACACCTAATGCAGCCAAACCAACAGTGTATGCATTCACCCAAACAGTGGCAGTGGGGGCAGACACCTTACCTCAAGGTAAGGCAACTTTTGTTCTCTTACCTATGGGTAAGTCTCCAATCAGCTATTTTGCTGTTCTAAGGAAAGTAAGGGAGAGGGAAGCAGAGTGGGAATGGGGATAGGATCCTAACACAAATTGTTACCACCGGAATCCATGTTCTGCCAAATATCGCCACTCCCTTCTAATGCCCGCTTTTTGGCTAATTAACACCCCCCTTTTCCAAGAAGCACAGCTGTGGTGTGCAAAGGAATAAACACAGAACTTCTTATCTATAGCAATTAACAAGAATTTATTGGTACAAACACAGACACTCCCTGCAAGTCCTCTTGTCCAGAGGCTTTCCCTCCCCAAAACTCCACTTAACTCCGGGGGTAACGTCTGAAGCCTCCAGTCCAAGTCCAATCCGGTCTCCAAAACACAGTCCAGTCTTCTGCAGTAGAGTTCCTCCTCTCCAGCAGTGTGTCTCCTCCAGCAGGGTCCTGGCAGTCCTCTCTTCCTGTAGGTCTGGGTCAGGTAGCCCTCTTGGTCAGCGTCCTGCTTGGCCAGCCCTTTGCTCCTTCTGAAGCTGCCTTTTATCCTGCAGCCCCTTGTTAAGTCCAAATTCAGCTCAGCTGTGAGCTACCTTATTAAGTCCAAGTTAGCCAGCTGAGCCATCTCTTCAGTCCATGAGTCCACGTCCATTCAAAGTCTCAACAAGGTCAAATGAAGCTCAGGTGTCCATCAGAGTCTCCATTGGCCTTGATTGATTACAGCTGTGGAGCCAGCCCTGCCCTTCCCAGAGCTGTCAAACAGCTGTCAAAACATGGGATCACTGTCAACACCACATCATCCACCTGATGATCTTCTGATCTTCCATTACAATCCACCCCTCCCTCAATGTTCCACCTCCCCACCCAGAAACTCCCCCATTCCCCCTCCCCACCCTGTTTGTCCCATCATCTGTCTCCTACGCCAGCATACCTGTGCTCCTTCAGGTAGCTGAACCACTGCAGCAATACCACTGCCATTTGAGGGGTCAGCTCTAAAATGGCTGCTGGCAGTGTACACAGTACTCGGCTAGCCACTCATGACAGCAGAACCTCTGTTCTGCACACAGACCAGCAAAGACTCCCTTCTTGGATTTAAGACAATGTAGTCAGGCTGCAGTCACAGGCACCCAATGAGGCTGCATCCAAGTCTCAAAACAACATCAGCACCAACAGAAACATTCCACACTAAACTGTGGCTTGCTACCACTGATATGGAGACCTTTCCCATTTCACTTATTTCCCCTTTATGTCTATGTCATTCACAATATCTTTGAGATATCGTTTACATTTTTGATTCCATATTATTTTCTCCATTAAAAAAAAAAAAGTTTTGATTTTATAACAAGTGCATGTGTTTGTGTGCCTGTGTGAAATTTTGCCTCTGAGATATGACCTTTGTGGATTTTGTCTTAAAGCCCCATGATGAGGTACAGTCAGATCATATTTTTGTTATAGAATTGTAGCTGACCATATGGTGTTACTGTATTAGATGTACAGCCCAATCCTATTCACACTTTCCTGGAAGTAAGTCCCATTGACTCTAATGGGACTTCTGAGTAGATATGCATAGGATTGGGCTGCCTTTAAATTAGATCTGTTTTTTTAATGCTTTCACACCAGATGCTTTTTAAGCTTTCCTTACATTATCTTTAGACAAGAGATTACCTGTACGCTTTTCAGTAAAGTATTGGAGGGGATGTCAGTAATCTTCGTGCCCTGGTCTTTGTTTCTGTGCCTTTTTCATTACAAGACTTGCAGAAACATTTTTATCTCAAGGAATATTCAGAAAGGCAAACCAATGCTCCGTATTTGAATTTACCCATCTCTGTAGTGAGATCAAAACCATCTGCTTCGTGATAGTTCACAGAGGAGTGTTTGTACGCTCTTTATTCATGCCGACCCTCTGCTACAGCATAATTCCCCCCCCCTTTAGTGGAAACAATGACTCAGACATAATTAATGAATGCTGAGTAATTTTTTTCTTTTAATTTTAATTCTGTTTTGTCCAGATTCTTCCTTCTTCTTCTTTGTCTGTTACCCCTTAACAGAGAACACAGATTTAATATATAACTTTTTTTTTTTTTTTGTACACAAGGATGATACAATCCAATGAATGTTTATTCATACGTAACTGCCACTGTGTCCTGCGGGGACTTCTGTAAAGGTTTCTTATAGGAAAGGCATGGGCTCTGATAAAACTAAAACAATGGCTGCACAAATGTGTCTTTAGCCTTAAGAAATTTACACATAACACATTAGACTTGCCCATAAAAACTGCAGTCCTAAAATAATTTTTGAAAGTTGCTGATCTAGGAATTGGTTAAAAAAAAAATCACATCACTACAAAGAAGAAGAAAGAGCAGAGGAGGCATTAAAATACATCCCAGAGTTCATGTCTTCAAATGCATACGGCCATATGCTCTGTATGAACACATGCTGTGTTCATAAAATGTAACTCCAATGAGTTATAAAATACGGCTTATTCCTGAAAAAAGAGAATGATCAGGGATCTATGATAGGGAACCATTACAGAGCGTGTTTCTTTAAGTGCCAAAGTTTTGCAGTAAAAGTGAGTCAGAGCCAAAGATAAAAGAAAATGGTCCTTTACCAGAAGATCCTCTGGATGAATAACTTCATTGCACCAAACTATTTTATGCTTTATTGTTATTGGTTTTTCAGTATATTGGGCAGCCAGTAGCTGTATATTAGAAGCCTTAAACAGCCAATAGTAGAAAAAAAGGAGCAGAAAGGACCATTACCATAAAGCATTGGAGACTTTCACTGCATACTTGGGAAACTACAGCCAAATCCTAACCAAATTCCCATGTGACAATGCTGCAGAGCCAGTGCTGGCTATACTGCATCCAGGGTGGGGGTGGGGGAACACACACACTTCAGCTGCTGGACATCTCCTTGGGGTAAGCCCCAGCAGCTGTGATGGTCAATTTGGACTTTTGCCAGAGATATTGCTGGTGCAAGTCCAAGTTGATTTATGTTAGCAGATGAGGCCCAGGAAGGGGGATAGCACACACTAGAGCCACCAATTCCATATTCCTCTTGGGCCCAATCCATCCACCTCCTGCCCCTGTTGCCACCCTCCCCCCACTCTGTTACAACCCTTCTCCACCCTCCTTCTTCCTTCCTCCTACAGTGGACTTGCCTGCTTTGGTGGGCATCTGCTTTTGGTGGGCACCCAAAAGGGCAGGAGGTCTGGTCTAGAGGATAGAGCCTCCATTAGCCCAAAGATAACATCAGAAGGTTGCCAGTTCGAGGACACCGGCAGCTCCCTGAATGGCTGAGAATGGCAAGACCTTGAAGCAGCTGACAAGCCGAGCTGAGTGATTCCACCTGCTCTTGGTGTGAGCAAGAAGCATCTTGGTTGCCCTCCATGTGAGAGATGGAGCTGCTTGTCAGCCTGCGTGGGAGAACTGGAGGCCAGAAGTGAGACCAAACCAGGAAGACCTATCTGAAATGTTGTTGGTTCTTGAAAGAAAGAACCGTCTATGATTGTAAAAATCCCCTTGAGGGATTTAGAAATGCCTGCCTATGCAAACCGCCTTGAATAAAGTCAGAGGAGTAATTTGATGACCAGAAAGGTGGTAAATAAATACCCAGTTGTTATTATTATTATCATCATCATCATCATCATCATCATCATCATCATCTCTGGGAGTGCTAGCTTGTGGGAAGGGCTAAAAAGGCTTAGACCTTCCCACAGGTGCACAAGGTAGAAGCGCTGTCACAAAGCACTTTCTAGTGCTTTTGTGCCAGCAGAGTGTGCACTCTGCTGAGGGGAAGGATTGGGCTATCAGAGTGCAATCTGGTCTCCTCATAAGTAAGCCAAGTTGTGTTTAATGGGACTTACCAGTAAATATGTACTGGATTGCAGCCTTAGAGTATTCTTTGAACTGTTAATTTACTCACCAGTGAGAGGCAATATGGAGCACTATGTGCTGGTTTAGGAACTTTGTACCAAGATATTATAAAGTGTTGCAAGCCATCCGCACTGGAGAGTAATTTCATCCTTATAGTCTAATACCTTTGTTCGCTATGTGCCCATACCTTGCATTTGTTTGCAAATTTCAAAGATGGAGATTCTGTAACTGTATTGCAGACTCATTTAGAAAAATGTCAATCAACGGAAGATTCACCATCTTAACTGTAGCCAGAACAAAACCCAGGATCTAGTGAAAGTTGAACCTTGAAGACTTGTAGCCTCATGGATTTGAGGGATGCCCAAAAGCAAGAATCAAATTCTTTGCACAGTCAAAAAGTGGAGTGTCCTTGTGGCAACACTGTTGACCATGGTTCAGGAATTGTGAAGGGTAGTTCAGGACTCCTCAAAAATGCTATCATTCTATAGGAATCATCTGCTCCATTGGCTTTACTCATTATTTTCATCTTCTCCTGGAATTTATCCTGTTTGTGTACACGAACTTGCTCGCATTCTTTCCCTGGTGTCCTCCACTTTCATCTTCCTCTTTTCCACTACTGTTTCTCCACTGTTAAGATTTAGATTGTACGCCCCTTGGGGCAAGGGCTCATCTTTGTGCTTATTTATTTGTCATGTAAATTGCTGTGCATATTGTATAGCAACATAGAATAATCTCTTCCCATACAGATCTGAAAGAGTGCTAGCATAGGGGAAACCAGTACTGGTAAAATGAGGGGGGACTGGATGTGACTGTGGGCACCCAGAAACTTCAAGTCACCTCTCCTAAGATAAAGCCACTGTTTTAAGCATGATACATAAGGAAACAGAAAATGCTTCTTTCACCAGCTGGAGTCTAGACAATTTTCAAATTCCTAATAGTGCTGTATGTATTCCCAGCTCGATTGAAATGGTGTTTATGTTCCTTTGAAACAGTCTTCCTAAAGTCCACTGGCTACTGCATAATTCACATAGTCTAAAGGGTTATGAGCTGGTACCCTGCTGCAATGTATTATCTGGCGAGAGAGAGAGAGAGAGAGAGAGAGAGAGAGAGAGAGAGAGAGATGCCCTGATGCACATAAAAAATTAAGCAGTGTGACCTAATGGACTCAAGCCACTGCTTTCCAGGCCAGCTTTGCTGCATTAAGCAAAGGGCCCAGCTTCTTCCCTCCAGTCACTCCTGCTTTCACTTTGTGAGGCCTCCTGTGATCTCCAGAGGCCACAGCACCTTAGAGGTGTAAACCAAATAATGTCAGCGCCTCCCTCTGTCAGTCAGTGCTATTATAAAGAAAAAGTCCAAGTTTGCCAACCCAGACCTGTCATTTCAAAATCCTTGCTGAGTTCATTGAAAAAAATGTAATGTAACCTGCCAAGAGTAGACACTATATTACCATGTTATGCTCCAATTAGTGTTCTGTGAATCAGCTTATCCATCTCCCTTTTGTAAAACAGGAAAAGTCGTCTGCGCTGTCTTGTCTTGACTTGTCAATTAAGGTATTAACAGCTGTCAGTCAAGTGCCATTCTTTTTTGCGAGATGTAGGAAGTATATGTAGCTCCTAGCTAGGGAAATATTATTCTTAGCCATCTCCGATCCACATCCTAAAATAAAACTGACAAATGGGAAATTCATGTTCCAGGTATTTTTTTTTTTTTTTAAAGTAAGAAAAGAAACCTGTGCAAGGTTGATTTAAAGGGAATAGTGAGGACAGATAGATGCTATGTCAGAATGCCAGATGCAAGGGAGGGCACCAGGATGCAGGTCTCTTGTTATCTGGTGTGCTCCCTGGGGCATTTGGTGGGCCGCTGTGAGATACAGGAAGCTGGTCTAGAAGGGCCTATGGCCTGATCCAGTGGAGCTGTTCGTATGTTCTTATGTTCTTAAGCACATTACTTCATTTCTAAAGGCTGAACTGGCACATATTGCCATTATGATAAAGCTGACGTGCTGGGTCAGACCATTGGTCCATCTAGGCCAGCATGATGACCTCCCATAGTCCTACATGAAAGTGGCTGGAATTGAACTGAGGAACTCCTGAATCCCACCACTGAACTATGTCCTCACAATCTATACCCCAGAGCTGGTATTTGGAGACCATGAGCTCATAGAAAGCATCACTTGCCTCCCCCATAGTGCTTCTCTGAATCCCAGTCACAGCATGGAAGAATGTACCATGGACATCAGTGGAATTTAATTAAACTTATGGGAAGGAAAATACCTATCACCCATGTAAGTCAAAAGCCTTCCATTGGCATTAATGCATTGGGATCAGACCACTTTACACTGCTCTGCTTGCTCTGATGATCCTATAGGACTCCTGCACAAACAGGTTTATCAGTTGTGCTTTGGAGGATGGAGTTGGCAAAGAAATAGGAATGCAAAGTTGCCCCTTCTACTGAAGTAAACCAAGAGGTTTTTGTGGAAGGGGCAGCAGTGGCGTCACTAAGGTGCAGGAGGCCTGGTGCATCACCTGCATCACCTGGTGCAGGAGGCCAGCAAGTCAACCCCATGATGGACCTCTTCCCGTGCAGTGGGTGGGGTAATGCCGTGGCAGTTGACATGGTGATGCACCATCACCCTGCCCTGCTGAGGTTTTTTTTTTGGCTTTAACTTTTGATAGGATGGAGATATTTCAACATGATTTGTTTCATTGCATTCTGCATGAAATTACTCATCAAACGATATGTAACATGATGGTTTTATTTGAAAATACCAAGATTTTGAAAATTTTGGCCAGTAGTGGTGCCACCCACTGTACACCTCACCTGATGTGGCCTGCACCCCTCTAGCAATGCCATTGAGTAGCCCTACCATAGCCATAGGCCTGTTGTTTCCAGTGAATAAAAGAGGATTACAGCCTAAGGGCCCAATACTATCCAATTTCCCGGTGTTGATGCAGCCGTGTCAACAGATTGCGTCCTGCAGTAGGGAGGCAGTCACGGAGAACTCCTCAAGGTAAGAGCACATTTGTTCCCTTACCTCAGGGCTGCATTACGGCTGTATCAGTACTGGAAAGTTGGATAGGATTGGGCCCTAAATCTTTCTGAACACAATGGGTTTACTTCTGAGTCAAATAAATAATACCATTTTCAAACACCTCTGTAACTCCAAAACAGTTTTGACAGCCAAGTTGGCTATCGTTAAATGTTTTTGAAAATTACTCGCTCTCAAAAGATAATGTATTCCTATGGCTAACCAGTGTCTTCTGACATGATGGTCACTGGACAGTTTTGTTCCATCTCAATAAAATCAAGTGTTCTTTCAAGCAAAGGCCCTGGGACAGAAATAATGATTGAACAAATCTCTCACTGAACATTCATTTTGGTATACTCTATCAATGTTGCTCTGTCCATGTTGTAATATCTCTGTGAACGGATATATCTGTGGATATTAGGAAGCCTTTCTTAGATGTATATATGTAGCATGTGAAATACGCAATAGTACTGATTGCTTCAACATCCTTATATCATCCTTATATCCTTATATCATCCCCCCTTTTTTTCTTGTAAACAGATACATCTTAGTTTCTCTTTGTAATAAAAACAGATATATTTCAATGTATGCTTGCAATTACTTGTTTTGTTTGTTTTTGTTTTGTGTCCTTAAAGTGTATTTTTTCTTTCACAATTTACATTATGAGTCAATGGGGCTTACTCCCAGGAAAGTGTGGATAGGATTGGGCTGTGACTTGGCTTTGAATCATCTCTATAACCCTTTTCATGGAACATAATCAGTTAATACAATTATTGTGTACAGTACAGTCTTCTGGGCCTAGTCACTCGGGATAAGTTCATTTCAGTGTGGTATGACAGCCCAATCCTATGCATGTCTACTCAGATGTAAGTCCCATTAGAGTCAATGGGGCTTGCTCCTAGGAAAGTGTGAATAGGATTGGGTTGTGAGACCAGTACAAACAATGGTAGGAGCCGCTACTTTAATGATGGTTACTAACATTGGTCCAATAAAAGTAAGTGTTATAGCAAGAAATCTTACCTCAACAAGCCTTGTTAGGAAGCAGTATATTTTATATAATATCTAATTTTATATATTTATTTTATTTTATATAATAAATTTATATTATTATTTATATTAATATATTTATATTATTATTTATATTAATATATTAATATTATTTATATTATTATTTATTTTATATAATATCTAATGCGGAGAATCAGTGGGCTATAAACTCTACAGGAGGGACAGGCAGGGGCGTGTTGGAGGTGGGTGGCCCTTTATGTTAAGGAAGGGATAGAATCCAGCAAAGTAGAGATTGAAGGTGGGTCCGACTCCACCGTAGAATCTCTGTGGGTTAAATTACCAGGCTTGTGCAGCAATGTAATACTGGGGGCGTGCTATCGTCCTCCAGACCAGAAATCGGATGGGGACCTTGAAATGAGGAAACAGATCAGGGAGGTGACAAGGAGGGACAGGGTTGTAATCATGGGGGACTTCAATTATCCTCATATTGACTGGGTCAATTTGTGTTCTGGTCACGATAAGGAAACCGGATTTCTTGACGTGCTAAATGACTGTGGCTTAGATCAGCTAGTCACGGAGCCCACCAGAGGACAGGTGACTCTGGATTTAATTTTGTGCGGTACGCAGGACCTGGTTAGAGATGTAAACGTTACTGAGCCATTGGGGAACAGTGATCATGCTGCGATCCGTTTTGACGTGCACGTTGGGGGAAGAATACCAGGCAAATCTCTAACAAAAACCCTTGACTTCTGACGGGCGGACTTCCCTCAAATGAGGAGGCTGGTTAGAAGGAGGTTGAAAGGGAGGGTAAAAAGAGTCCAATCTCTCCAGAGTGCATGGAGGCTGCTTAAAACAACAGTAATAGAGGCCCAGCAGAGGTGTATACCGCAAAGAAAGAAGGGTTCCACTAAATCCAGGAGGGTGCCCGCATGGCTAGCCAGCCAAGTTAGAGAGGCTGTGAAGGGCAAGGAAGCTTCCTTCCATAAATGGAAGTCTTGCCCTAATGAGGAGAATAAAAAGGAACATAAACTGTGGCAAAAGAAATGTAAGAAGGTGATGTGGGAGGCCAAGAGAGACTATGAGGAACGCATGGCCAGCAACATTAAGGGGAATAATAAAAGCTTCTTCAAATATGTTAGAAGCAGGAAACCCGCCAGAGAAGCGGTTGGCCCTCTGGATGGTGAGGGAGGGAAAGGGGAGATAAAAGGAGACTTAGAGATGGCAGAGAAATTAAATGAGTTCTTTGCATCTGTCTTCACGGCAGAAGACCTCGGGCAGATACCGCTGCCCAAACGGCCCCTCCTAACCGAGGAGTTAAGTCAGATAGAGGTTAAAAGAGAAGATGTTTCAGACCTCATTGATAAATTAAAGATCAGTAAGTCACCGGGCCCTGATGGCATCCACCCAAGGGTTATTAAGGAATTGAAGAATGAAGTTGCAGATCTCTTGACTAAGGTATGCAACTTGTCCCTCAAAATGGCCACGGTGCCAGAAGATTGGAGAATAGCAAATGTCACACCTATTTTTAAAAAGGGAAAGAGGGGGGACCCGGGAAACTATAGGCCGGTCAGCCTAACATCCATACCGGGTAAGATGGTGGAATGCCTCATCAAAGATAGGATCTCAAAACACATAGACGAACAGGCCTTGCTGAGGGAGAGTCAGCATGGCTTCTGTAAGGGTAAGTCTTGCCTCACGAACCTTATAGAATTCTTTGAAAAGGTCAACAGGCATGTGGATGCGGGAGAACCCGTGGACATTATATATCTGGACTTTCAGAAGGCGTTTGACACGGTCCCTCACCAAAGGCTACTGAAAAAACTCCACAGTCAGGGAATTAGAGGACAGGTCCTCTCGTGGATTGAGAACTGGTTGGAGGCCAGGAAGCAGAGAGTGGGTGTCAATGGGCAATTTTCACAATGGAGAGAGGTGAAAAGCGGTGTGCCCCAAGGATCTGTCCTGGAACCGGTGCTTTTCAACCTCTTCATAAATGACCTGGAGACAGGGTTGAGCAGTGAAGTGGCTAAGTTTGCAGACGACACCAAACTTTTCCGAGTGGTGAAGACCAGAAGTGATTGTGAGGAGCTCCAGAAGGATCTCTCCAGACTGGCAGAATGGGCAGCAAAATGGCAGATGCGCTTCAATGTCAGTAAGTGTAAAGTCATGCACATTGGGGCAAAAAATCAAAACATTAGATATAGGCTGATGGGTTCTGAGCTGTCTGTGACACATCAGGAGAGAGATCTTGGGGTGGTGGTGGACAGGTCGATGAAAGTGTCGACCCAATGTGCGGTGGCAGTGAAGAAGGCCAATTCTATGCTTGGGATCATTAGGAAGGGTATTGAGAACAAAACGGCTAATATTATAATGCAGTTGTACAAATTGAGTGTAAGGCCACACCTGGAGTATTGTGTCCAGTTCTGGTCGCCGCATCTCAAAAAAGACATAGTGGAAATGGAAAAGGTGCAAAAGAGAGCGACTAAGATGATTACGGGGCTGGGGCACCTTCCTTATGAGGAAAGGCTACGGCGTTTGGGCCTCTTCAGCCTAGAAAAGAGACACTTGAGGGGGGACATGATTGAGACATACAAAATTATGCAGGGAATGGACAGAGTGGATAGGGAGATGCTCTTTACACTCTCACATAATACCAGAACCAGGGGACATCCACTAAAATTGAGTGTTGGGCGGGTTAGGACAGACAAAAGAAAATATTTCTTTACTCAGCGTGTGGTCGGTCTGTGGAACTCCTTGCCACAGGATGTGGTGCTGGCATCTAGCCTAGACGCCTTTAAAAGGGGATTGGACGAGTTTCTGGAGGAAAAATCCATTATGGGGTACAAGCCATGATGTGTATGCGCAACCTCCTGATTTTAGAAATGGGTTATGTCAGAATGCCAGATGTAGGGGAGGGCACCAGGATGAGGTCTCTTGTTATCTGGTGTGCTCCCTGGGGCATTTGGTGGGCCGCTGTGAGATACAGGAAGCTGGACTAGATGGGCCTATGGCCTGATCCAGTGGGGCTGTTCTTATGTTCTTATGTTCTTAATTCCCATCATATTATATTACGAGATACTATTTTACAGTAGAGGTGTTTGTTTCTGGTAAGGTAGGATTACTGCCTAAGTATTACCTAATACAATGGGCTTACTTCTGAGTCGAATAAATTACACAATTTTCAAACACCTCCAAGTATTATATTTTTAAAGGCAAGAAAGAAAGAAAAAAGAATACAGTGTAGATTGCACTACAATATACACATGCATGTTCACACACACACGTGTGTGTGTGTGTGTGTGTGTGTGTGTGTGTGTGTGTGTGTGTGTGTGTAAAACAGTGTGAATACTTATATAAATGAGGGATAAGCTTCCAGGCAAATCCAGCAGTGTTAAAGAGAAAATGGTGCAAAGAAAGTAACAGTACATAACCTTTAAGGAGTATTTGTGTAGGGTAATGTACATTAACAAGGAGAGTTAGTCCATTATCAAGGACCTGCAAGCACTTATATAGCTATATAGCTGTGTAACCATGACCACTCATTACAGAGCAATGGGTGCCCATTAAGTGCTAAGGCTGACCACATTAAAAGCATTATCATCATCATCATCATCATCATCATCTCAGCAGAGAGCTACAAGATTGTTATTCATCAGTGAAAATCAGGACCGAGGCCTGAAAGGCTTAATGTTATGCATTAAGAAGTAGAGTAATATTGACAGAAATCATATTGCTGCACACACCACCCCCTGTGTATCCATAATTCACACATTAATCTTGTCCGGTGTGTGTTGCATGTGCTGATATAGGAAGTACTTGGCATTCCTGGAGCAAGCTCAGCGTTGCTTCAAAGTAGCATAAATCTTTGAGATCATTATAAGTGAAGAAGGAAATTAGACCAATTAAATGTCATGCAAAAGGGTAAACGGTGAGAGCCGCTAAATCGGAGTTCATTCACACGCTAAGTACGGCTACAGGGATAGGTTAATATGCAGGGGAAATACCAATGGGCTAATGTAATGGAAGATGTAAAATTAATTATATACGGGACTGCAGTAAAATGATGTTTCTTTTCTGCTTGATGTTCCCGAAGCAAAAAAAGTTTTGTTAATTTGATGGAAGAGTTTGGCAGTTGCTCAAGAGTATTCATGAATTGTCCAGTTCACAGACTGTCCAAAAATATCTTCTCACGTTTTTCTTCTCAATGCATCTGATCACATTCTTTCATATTTGAACAAACCTGTGCCATTAAATTGTCTCTCCATTGCCTTTCACAACCTCCAAGTGACCTTCCTGATTGTTCTCTCTTGTGACATTCTAGCATTCTTCAGCTCACCTATAGTCTCACAAAATGCTCATTTATACAATACAAACATATGACTCTGCCTTCTGTCCCTTGATCAGGACTATTCACTTCAAAAAGCAGCAGCTGTCCAAGGTCTTCAGCAGAAGTCATGACCAGCCTGTGATCCAAGACCATTTCACCTAGAGATGGCAGAGATTAATTCCTGGGACCTACTCACAAAGCTTAGCTCTGCCATCCTTGTCTTTTGGTTTTTCCCAAACCATGGCTGATCCTTCAGTGCAATTCTTACTTACATTTCTGTTCTGGTTTGCAATCACCTTGCACTAACATCCAGCCAATTTAGCTTGTGCTTAAGTCCATTTTGCCATTGTGTTGCCACAGACTGAAATCAAACTGGACTTTGTCGAATCCCTCTACTGATCCATGCTTTGGGTACTTTGCAGTAGATGTCACTGATCAATTGCCCATCTACCATTCATATACCCTTCTTACTACATGTTTCCATAGCTAAAAGTTAGCATTAACATACTAAAAACCTACTCACAGCAGCCAGTGCACCTCCCCCCCCCCCCGCCCACAAACTTATTTTCAATGCAAATTTCCCTGGAGCCTAGCAAAATGTCCTAATGTGCTTTGTTTCAGCAATCGCCTATCATGCAGGTTTTCAAATAAGCTTAAGGAGATGTTTTATTAAATCATCTTCACAGTTTTGAGCTTTGTGTTCTGTTAACATCCTCCTAGCCTTCTGTTTGCTGTTCAAGCAATCTGCACTTTGAAAGTGTGCATCTGGGGGAAATTTGAATCTCTTTTTATTGCTTTCAGAGTGATACTAAACCACAGGACATGCTGAAGGCAGGAGCAAAATTTCCATCCTGTGTGCCATGAGGAGGAACTGGTGTAAGATCTTCTTTCCCTGCCCAACTACAGACATCCTCAAACCCCAGGAACATCATGCAATCTCTGCTACTGTTACTCTGTATTTACCTATATCAGAAAGAGAAAAAACTCTGAGATGAATATATCTGTGTTATCACCACTACGTGATTTTTGTTGCAGGTTCTTTATTGCATTTCCTAACACCCTTAACTCTTTGTAAAACCACAGAGCAAATCCCACAGCATTATTCCTCTTGAGCAGGGCCTTCCAAACCTTGACCCAGGGGCCAGATCTGGGGTTTGAACTGACCCGTCCTTGTGAGTGGACCTTACCGTTCTGCCAGGTTGCCGCATGTCTTCACCTCATTTGGAGACAGACAGACATCCTGTTGCCTTCTGGGATGCCGGGCAACGGATGTGAGGGTTCAGAGTGTCCGTGTCCCTTGAACAAGATGGAGACATGTGACAACCTAGTGGAACAGTAAGCTACAGTCCAAACAGGGACTGCATTTCTGCTACACAGTGGTCACGAGTTTGGTGACCGCTGATCTTGAGGGGTTAAAAGCTATAGGCACACATGCACAAAGACTGTATCTTAACTGATAAGGATGGCTGGATTATAGAGGCACTGGGGTATTATGATAGGAATCCGAGAACAAATGTTTGGCTGACTAAAATATCCCTTCTTTTAGGCAGCCAAACATACATATCATCAGAGAACTTCCAAAGCAACCATACAGAGCCTGACCCTTAATCTTGCTTTTCCCCAGCAAAGAATAGGGATCCATCCACAGCCTTAGCTATAGGGAAGAGAATAAAAAACCATTCCTCCGAGGGTGTATAGCTGCTTGGTTAGCAAATTAACACACTTTGTACTGAGGAATACCAAGAGCTTGCCATTTGGGGAACATCTTGAAAGGAGGTAGGATTTGTTAGCAATAATCAGGTCAAGATAACCAGCTAGGGTAGGGGTTTCCAAACTATTTCCACTGGTGGCTCCCTTGACCTACTGGGCCATTTGCAGCAACTCCCTATTAGGCTACAGTCCTATTCATTATATAGGGTGGCAGGTTTCTTGTGAGGATTTCACTGCTCCCCTGGCTGGTTTCCACAGCTCTTCGGGGAGCCACAGCTCACAGTTGGGCAATGACTGAGCTAGGGAATGACTAAGCTAGGGTGAAATGTCCTAATTGGCAGTAGGATAATTTTGGTCCCGCTGAGTCAAAAATTTGCTCATGTATAAACTTCGGTTTTGGTCAGCTGAAATTGACATAGTAAGGGTGGTGGATTCAGAATGCGAAGCATTAAGATTTGATACAGTATTTGAGGTCTGACACTGCAGGACATGCTGAAGGCAGGAGCAAAATTTCTATCGTGTGTACCATGAGGAGGAACTGGAGTAAGATCTTCTTTCCCTGCCCAACTACAGACATCCGCAGACCCCAGCAACATCATGCAATCTCTGCCACTGTTATCCTTTATTTACCTATATCAGAAAGAGAAAAAACCCTGAGATTAATATATCTGTGACCATCACTATGTGATTTTTGATGCAAGTGCTTTATTGCATTTCCTAACACCCTTAACTCTTTGTAAAACCACAGAGCAAATCCCAGAGCAGTATTGCTCTGGTATACAATATTGATACAGTATTTGAGGTCTGACACATTGGGCTGTATCCTAACCCTACTGCATGGGGAACAAAGTTCCCAAATGAGAACTTTCCTGCACATTCAGTCAATAGCCCCTTTGGCCTGCAAAATTCACACTTGAGGGTTGGAGGACTCTCTCTCTCTCTCTCTCTCTCTCTCTCTCTCTCTCTCTCTCTTCAGAGAGTTGGGATGCAGCATCCCTGATGAGAGAGGAAGAGGTCAACAAAAAAGACTCCCTCCTTGTATGAATAGAAGTATTTTCTGTTCATCTAAATAAAAATGAAGGTTTGGTCCATACATTGTAAAACCAGACAGTAGTTCAAAAGAGTACACATGCAGAGCCTGGTTCTTAAGGATGTCAAGTGCTACTGTTTCACTCACAGACTAGAACCTTCTCACCCTTTCCTCCCTGACACCACTGAAAAGCTGATCCTGAGGTTTGGAGAACCCTTGTGAATAATGGGACATCACAGATTCCCCACCCTCAACAAAAGGAAGTGTCTTTCCAGTCATACTTGACATCTTTGGACCCAAGACTAGGACCGTTGAAACTTCAGTCAGGCCTTTTTTCCAGAGTGGGCTAATTATGGAACAGCCTGTCTCTTTTTTGGGTGTCTCCTGCAGCATTCAATGTTCTCAGACCTTGCCATAATGTAAGCGACAGGCCACAGATCGGACCAGTTTAACAGCCCAAACCTAAGAGGCTGACAGCTGATGGAACTAGTGTTCTTCTTGCACAGGCTGCTGAAAAGCAGCCGTAAAGCATACTCAGCAGTGTGTGCTGCTGGAGCACTGGCAGGAGGGCCAGAGGCTTTCCATATGTGTCATCAGAGCTCTGGCCACCTGCTAGAGCAGGTAGACCAGCATAGGAGGCAGGAGAGGGTGGGCAAGGGTGGAAGGGGGCAAATCTTGGCAGGAAGGGAGAAGTAACAGGAGGTGGGGAGGCTGTGGGAGGGGTGGGTCTGGTGGCAGTTATGCATGCCTGATCTGATCCCATCTAGCAGCAGCCTCCCTATCCCCTTTTTTCATTTTGCTTGTACCAGCTGAAGACCTGGTGCAGGTCTGAGAAGACCCATTGTGTGGCGAGAAGCTTACAGAGGGGAAAGGGGATTTAAATCCACTTTCATTTCTGAAATGTGTAACTCCGCCCCCCCCCCGCCCAAACTGGATGAAGGGTGTGCCTGTTAAGAACATAAGAACAGCCCCACTGGATCAGGCCATAGGCCCATCTAGTCCAGCTTCCTGTATCTCACAGTGGCCCACCAAATGCCCCAGGGAGCACACCAGATAACAAGAGACCTCATCCTGGTGCCCTCCCTTGCATCTGGCATTCTGACACAGCCCATTTCTAAAATCAGGAGGTTGCAAATACACATCATGGCTTGTAACCCGTAATGGATTTGTCCTCCAGAAACTTGTCCAATCCCCTTTTGAAGGCGTCCAGGCCAGATGCCATCACCACATCCTGTGTCAAGGAGTTCCACAAACAACCACATGCTGAGTAAAGAAATACTTTCTTTTGTGTGTTCTAACTCTCCCAACAATTTTAATGGCTGTCCCCTGGTTCTGGTGTTATGTGAGAGTGTAAAGAGCATCTCCCTATCCACTCTGTCCATCCCCTGCATAATTTTGTATGTTTCAATCATGTCCCCCCTCAGGCGCCTCTTTTCTAGGCTGAAGAGGCCCAAAAGAGGCCCATGTTGGGCATGGCTGTGTCAGCAGAGAGGGGGGCGGATAGGGTTGGGCCATTACTCCTTATATTTTAAATCTCCTTTCCTGATTTCTTAAGTATAACTGAAACAATTGTCGATAACGTTTTGAATAGTTTCAGCAAAGCCATTCAAACTCTGATGGATTTCACAAATCCATTTCTTATTGATTTCTATTCTGTGACTTTTGGAGTTATGTTTTATTCTTTAATCTTCTTTTAGTCGTTAAGGAAACCCTGCAAACTTTGTATCCGAAACTGAGTCTCATCTTCTTGTTAAAAAAATAAAAACAAAGACTTTCCCTGCTAGGGAATAAAAGGTTTAATCCAAAGAATCACTAGCCTAATGAATATAGCCAGCAGTGCTTGTACAAACGCTAAGTTTTTTGGCAATGTTACAATAGGTAAATTCCACAACAGTTTTCTTGCTTGATCACAAGTTTGAGGTTGCAGCAACATCCTGGGGCAGTATGGGCAAAAATTGACTTCCTTTCAAAGCAGGAGTGGGGAATTAAAGATGGCACCCCACAAGGCAGCTCAGCAGTTTTAAAGAAAGTTAAATGTACAAACATAAGTTTACAATATGACTGAAAAGGTTAAAAAGGTATGTATACAAATCAAGTTAACACTAGGAAATGTTCATAAACAGCAAAATAATTGTGAAAGAGAATGTTAATACTCAGTGTGGATTTACAACTAATAGCATCTCATGGTATTGAAAACAGTGTTAATTACAATGTTTCTTTAACCCTTTCTTCTTCTCCTAAATGGAAATAGTCCCTCTATTAGGAGTGCTTGCAAGAGGGCCAAGATGAGTCTCATCTAATTCTGTGTAAACCAGAATCTGTTTGACAAGTCAAAATAAACGTCTAACAATAGAAAGGGCTTGGCCTTCAAAGTCCTTTTGAAAACTGAAGTTGACATACAGTAAGTTTTCTTATCTCTACCTAGCATATATGTAAATTAATAATTTGTTGTGTTGTGTTCATTACTGGAAAGGAAACTTATAGTTTCAGTTTACAGGTTTAGTTTACAGGAACAACACCATTAAAAGTTTGTATCCTAAAGGAAAAGAAACAGAGCTGATTAAGTAACAGATGACGTTATTAATTCATTTTGTTGTGTTTTCTTTTTGTTTCCTTTATAATAGTGTGTGTTAAGATAATATGTATTATTTGTTATATGATGGTTGAGAAAGTAACTTGCAGTGACAGAACAAACTATCTTAAATATTTCTTAAAATATTGGAACAAAAGAAGAAAATCAGCAAGTTCCAGTGAATGATAATTATCACAAAAGTACACAAGTACAAAAAGAACAAATCTGGGTGAGTTTGTTTTGGGGTTACTGTATTCCTGAAATCCTATCTCTGATAAGTTCTGATATTTGCATGCTTGCAATACTAAAGAAACTTTAATGTAAAACAGTTTCAATTCTTGCTTTGAACTGATTGAACTGAAGCTTGTAAGACTTTATTATTATTATTATTATTATTATTATTATTATTATTATTATTATTATTATTTTATTAATTTATATCCCGCCTTTTTGCCCTATGGGCACACAAGGCGGCCTACAACAATTAGCTCCAACAAATACAAAATACTTTAAACACTAGTACCTCATTGTTTGTACCTTGCAGCTATAGATTTAGATAGAACAGGTGTAGTTAGAATGAGTACCTTAGATAGGATTACCTGAGATTACCTGAAGATATTTGGAAGAAAACTTTGAGGAGGACCAGTTAGATAGGTACCTGTCTTAATCTGTATGTTTATATTTGTCTTAAAGCTTGAAGAAAATCATAACTCTGTGTGTGAACAACTGTATGCTGTCACGGCCAGCATGAAGTAACAGAACTAAGTGTTGCCAAAAGTTTCTGGGAAGTTAGCCAATTCTAGAGAATTGCCAAGGTATTGCTCAGAGGAAAGGAAGAAATGTGTTTCTTCCTAGACTTCCAGAATTTAGACTCTGTATGTGAGTCTAAATTAGAATGAAACAGATAAAGAAATTATAGCATTTTAAAGATGAAACTTTCTGAAGGTTCTGAATGAATGAATGAAAAATGAAACTTTCTGTCTTCTGACCATTATACTATTTTACAATGAATCTTTCATTGCTATATGTTCAATAACATATATTGCTTTAGAGCTTACTATTTTACAGGTCTAACAAGAAAACGGTAGTTAAAAAATTTTAAGTTGTGAAGCAACAATGTGTAAATGGGACAGATTTGTGAAGAATAATCACAAAAGTTTGAGAGCTTTCCATTTGGAAAATGATGATTAAACCAAAACAGAACTGACGAGATTGTGCATGAACTACCAACTGCAGATGTAGTCCAAGACTGGAATGGATTAAATAAAAGGACCCTTATTTATGACTTTATTTGGAAAGGACTATTAAGACGTTGAAGCACTACTTTGAAAATATCTTTTTCCTGATGGACCTTTTTTCTTTATGATTCCAAACTGTAGAAGTGTTTGTAGTCTCTGAATTTGTAGTGATGTGATCTCTTATGATGTGTTTTTATTATGTTTGATTTGTTCGAGGCAAAATCCGGAGCCGGAGTCCCTGTTCATGGCTGAACACAGTCACGTTCTGGCAACTCCTGCGACGCCGCTGGAACCAACCGTATTGGCCTCTGCCTTTCCATTGGACCGTTTCAGCGACATGGAGAGGGGGGATTTGCTGCATGGGTAACAGTCTATCCTCCATATCTACTTTACCCAGGCTTCGCACACTGGAGAGGACACTCTGTTCCAGAACCACCATTCAGAGCACCATAGTCTTCTGAGACTGATGGATGCCAACAAGTAAGTATGTTTTGTTATTATGATGTGTGAGTGTGCAAAGAGTCAAGTTGTATGTGTCTGTTTGAAGTGTGAAAAAACTATTTATTGTTTGTTTCAAATTAGTCAAAGGAGCAATGAGGAGAGAAATAAGCTACTGGGTGTATAGGCTAATAGGTAAATAGCTTGATTATGGCTAATAGCTAATAGGTAATAGCTTCATACTATACTAAATGGGTATGAAATATAATAACTTGTTGCAAAAGCACCCAGCTGAAGGAGGTGCCAGAATCCAAGAAAACACTCCACCTATAGTTAAATTGTCTCCTCTTAAAGAAGCTCTTAAGTAATACTTTCCAAAGAATTCCTTTTTAGTTTAAGTGTGTGCAACTACAATAGTTATCTGATTTATCACACGTGTGTTATTATAAATATTTGTCTGCTATGTGCTGCATCATGCAAATTGGAGTATCTATAATACATAGTAAGTTATAACATGGAAGGTAAGATTGTGTTCAGCTCTGGTTGCCGCATCTCAAAAAAGACATAGTGGAAATGGAAAAGGTGCAAAAGAGAGCGACTAAGATGATTACTGGACTGAGGCACCTTCCTTATGAGGAAAGGCTACGGCGTTTGGGCCTCTTCAGCCAAGAAAAGAGACGCCTGAGGGGGGACATGCTTGAGAAAATTACAAAACATACAAAACATACAAAATTATGCAGGGGATGGACAGAGTGGATAGAGAGATGCTCTTTACACTCTCACATAACACCAGAACCAGGGGACAGCCACTAAAATTGAGTGTTGGGAGAGTTAGAACACACAAAAGAAACTATTTATTTACTCAGCATGTGGTTGGTCTGTGGAACTCCTTGCCACAGGATGTGGCGATGGCATCTGGCCTGGACGCCTTTAAAAGGGGATTGGACAAGTTTCTGGAGGAAAAATCCATTATGGGTTACAAGCCATGATGTGTATGTGCAACCTCCTGATTTTAGAAATGGGCTATGTCAGAAAGCCAGATGCAAGGGAGGGCACCATGATGAGGTCTCTTGTTGTCTGGTGTGCTCCCTGGAGCATTTGGTGGGCCGCTGTGACATATAGGAAGCTGGACTAGATGGGCCTATGGCCTGACCCAGTGGGGCTGTTCTTATGTTCTTATGACCAGTTTTCATAAGGTCAAACTACACTCATATGATATCTCTACATGGAAGAACATTTTCATAATGGATTAAGTAATAGTCCTATCCAGACTTATTTAGAAATGAATTCACACTTATTAATAAGCAAACATGCATAAGACTGCATTAAGATGTTGTCCTATTTCCAAAGATATTCTGTTAAGGATAACAGAATTCTAACTTGCAGTACAATAAGCTTTACATATTGCACTGTACATAGCACAACATACACAAATATAAAGTGGTCTGTCCTTAGTATTATTTCAATCTAAGAAAAGGTTAAAAGATGGAATTTGCATTTCTGGATTACTTCTTTTGCAACCTGTTTTTCTACCTAACAGTACTCTTTTATAGAGTGTTTGCAATGTGCACTGAGCATTGTGTCGGCCATATGAAGTTAGCTGCAAACAGAATGGCAATAATCTTAAGGTTACTTAAGTCTGAAGGGACTTGAGTTAGCTTAGATTTACAAAGCCAAATAAAGCAGCCCATCTGTTGTTGGCAACCTTCAGTCTCGAGAGACTATGGTATCGCGCTCTGAAAGGTGGTTTTGGAACATCATCTAGTGTGGCTGAAAAGGCCAATCCGGGAGTGACAATCCCTTCCACACCGGGAGCAAGTGCAGTCTGTCCCTTGTCTGTCTCCCTGGCTATGGGCCTTCCTTCTTTGCCTCTTAGCCTCAGACTGTTGGCCAAGTGTCTCTTCAAACTGGGAAAGGCCATGTTGCACAGCCTGCCTCCAAGCGGGCCGCTCAGAGGCCAGGGTTTCCCACTTGTTGAGGTCCACTCCTAAGGCCTTCAGACCCCTCTTGCAGATGTCCTTGTATCGCAGCTGTGGTCTACCTGTAGGGCGCTTTCCTTGCACGAGTTCTCCATAGCGGAGATCCTTTGGGATCCGGCCATCATCCATTCTCAGGACATGACCGAGCCAACGCAGGCGTCTCTGTTTCAGCAGTGCATACATGCTAGGGATTCCAGCACGTTCCAGGACTGTGTTGTTAGGAAAGCAGCCCATAGAAAATCTGCCTCTCAGATAATGATATGCACATGTTATTCAGATCACATATTTCACCTGGGATGTCCATACAGGAAATCCAAGACTTTTGCAGATTTTTGATTTCTGCTGTTGGAAGGGACTCTACTTCATAATTAAATTAGCTTTGTGCAGGGAGGAGGAGGAGGAGAGAGAGAGAGAGAGAGAAGCCACTTAGATGCAGAAACTTTCAATATTTCTTTGGTTTTTCTCAGGGCTGGCCTTAGGAGCTGCAGGGTCCAATTGGAAACATTTGGTATAACCCCAGGTTCACATACAAGGTCTGAAAGATTCTTTCAGAGCGCAATCCTAAGTGAACCCTGGGCCGGCACAAGTTCCTTCTGCCAGCCCAGGAGGGTAGTAAACATGCCATAAAGTACATTTGCGCCTCCCTTGGAGTAAGCCGCACCGACACACAGAGGTGCGCCGGTCTGTGGAGGCCAGATCTAGCCTCCACGGTGGTGGCAGAGGTGAGTTTGCACTGGCTGGCCTTGGCCAGCACAGGGGTCTGGGGAGTGTGGGGAGGGCAGGGAGGGGAGGGGACAGGGAAGAGGTGTTTCAGGGCAGGGGAGGGTGGGTGGGAGGTGAGCAGAAGGTGGGGCCAGGACCCGGCAGTTATGCTGGATCCTAGTCCTCTTTCCAGATGGTGTGGAACAGCTACAGGCTACTCCTGTTCGGATCTCAGCCACCTTTCCAGGTGGTGCAGAACCAAGTAGACCCACTGGGGCCTCTGTGACTCAAAAAGCACACTAGGTCTTATTTTCGGGGTAGGTCTTATTTTTGGGGAAACACGGTATAAATAAAATTTATTATAGAATATATATCTCTATGGCAGAACAGAAAGTAGTCAAAACGTGTGCTTGAAAAGTGCATGTGAAGTCATGTACCAAATGGCTCTAAGCAGATTTTAATATAAATCTGCATACACATAAGCCTGCAAGTAAACAAACAAAATGTGTAGATTACCTTTGAAAAGTAAATAGTTTCAAACGACTTGTTTTAGTGACTGTGAAATGATTTAGGGCCCAAACATATCACAATTTCTGCACCCCTGTACTGCTGGGTGCTGGAAAGCTTAGAACTGGGCTGCCTATTTAGTAAAAATATTAATTTTATTTTTTGCTTAGGAAAAAAAATTCAAAATGTCCACTGTAATCTGTTGTGTATATTTGACAAGTCTAGAGTACATTACTCCAGTGCAGGGGGCCCTTAGGTGTGGGGTTCAATTGGTCTAATTGGCTTAAAGCTGGCCCTGGTTCTTTTGCAATATCACAACTTGTTGAAGGTGGAAATTAATTGTTCAAAATCTTGAGCTTACTGGAGAAATGCTTGAGGCTAAGAAATGATTGAATTGGGTTGAAATAGATGGTTTTCTTATGAGCGAAGTGGCATTGAATTGTTTCCTCTTTGGGAAATCTGATTCTTCATCAGCACAAAAGGCAAACTGTATTATTTTTTTGTGTTTTCAAGTATCTCATACGCATGCAGAGAAGATATTTGGGCTCCAGACTTGGGGGGGGGGAGGTAAATTTAGCAAAATGAAAGAAAGATCCCCAGCTGCAATTGTCTTTGCCAAACCCTCAAATAGAATTTAAACAAAGAGGCATGATAACAAGCCAACAGACTCCATACTACCCTCTGCACCCTCAGCTGGGTGTGAAAGACAAAGGCTTCTCAACTAGCAAAGGAGAATTATTAGCTCATTTCAGAAAGGATCCCATAAGAGAACAAGGAGGATCCCACACGCCAGGTGTCTCCCTTCAGAAGCTTAGGCTACTATCAGTTAAGATTGCTTATCTGGTCGGAAAGACTAGCTCCCCCACTGCAAGGTGAGGTGCTTTCACAACCTGCCTATAGATTCACCCCTGTAGACAACACACCATATTGGAATTGGGGAAGATCTGGTGAGGAGGTAGGATATGGTGTCAGCAGTGGCCCATTGCTCTGGGGAATACAGGGTTAAGGCTTGGGCTTTCAGCAAAGGGTGTGCTGCACAGCTACAGCCACTAGAGGCAATGAGGTCTCCAGGGATATAAGAAGCACCTGCTGCAGGAAGGGTTTGTGGGTTGCAGTCGGAGATGGAGTGGAGGAAGGAGAAGAGACTTATCTTGGCAAAATGGTCTTTTTGGCTAAAAAAGACTCACTGGCTTATTGACTCAGGATTGACTCATGGCTCTACTTATTGGACTCACTCTCTGGCTAACTGACTTTCTGACACCCAAATTCATGGACTGGCAAACAAACAACAAACTGGCACCCTGACTGACGAACTGGAGGATGAACCACAAACTGATGCATGGACTAATGGATTAACTAAATAACTAATCCAACAGAGACTGCTGAGTGGTGGAGAACTGAGGTGGCACTGCTGTACCCAAAAGGACTGCTGCATGAAGGAGGGACTCTGCAGACTTACAGGCAAGCTAGTCAACTACTTGTCTCCTTCCTACAGGTGCTGGGGTACAGTGGCAGTTTTTGCAGTCTGCTAGATCTAGCTGTGGTTAAGCTGGGGGAACTAATTAAAGTGGGCATAAATTCCTTAGGCAAAACTCAGAACAGGAGCTTGGCAGAACACGTTACAGAGATGCACTCTCCAGCCTCCCATTGCTCTTTCACCATAGGCTGAACCTCAGTAGCCCTTCTCTGTTTCCTACTAATCTCCCCCAAATTTCCACCCTCTCCTTATACCTCAAAACTGCCACTTCCTTAACTTCAGATTTTTTTCTGGAAAACTCACCTAGACTCCCGATGTCCTTTCTCCCCCTTTTACCCTCTGCCCTTTTTGTCCTTCAAAGGAATTTCTTCTCTGGATATAGCAGAGACCAAATGAGTTAGGACCTATATTTAATTCCTGGTTTCGGATCACTAAAATAAACCTTTTTGTTGTAATTGTCATTCATGCCTCCGTCTTCCTTTCCCCATCAAAGAACATAGCTGTGCCACTGGACACAGGATCCCTGCACATGACCTGTAGTCCCCATGTGTACATGTTACATGTATTTTCAAAACCACTGTGAGCAAAACCTAAAAATTCAATATTTTTTACCATTGTAGAGTAGCGGGAGCAGGGCTAACCAAAGACCTCCTGGCATCTAAGGGTGTTGTCACCTGTTGGTATGCCAGTCTTGGTGTGCCAGCCTCCACACTCTTGGAAATGGAAGAGGGAGATGGAGAAACATTTGAAGTATGGAAGAATAGTTCTGGCCCCCACTCTTCTCCACACTTCCTCTTTCGCTCTTTTCTGATCATGCTTTTTTCAATTCAGGGAGTGGAAGAAGCAATGCAGGCAAGTGGATGGAGGTCGGTTGTCATTGTTCCCCCCTACCCCCTGTTAATCTGCTGCCGGAAGCAGCTGCCTCATGGCCCAATCCTGAGATTTCTGGTGCCTGCTGGAAAAGCGATGCCAAAGTGGCTACTGCTGTATCCAGCAGGTGCTAGGAAGCAGCTGGAGGTCTCCTCAGGGGAAGGGAACTTTCGTCCCCTTCCCCTGGGGAAAGCCCCAAGCCCCACAATAGGGCTTCTGAAGTCTTGACTGGCTATTTTGCAGGTACTAACTTGAGAAACGCCATGTCGGGCCTTCCAGCCTGACACAGAGGTCAGGATATGGCAAAGCTAAACTGATCCTACCCCCTCCTGCCCTAGTTCCTTCCCCCTCAAGGCTGCACAGCCACCCAGCAGTTGAACTTCCCCCCCAAAGGCGGCACGTTCACTTCCTGCCAGTGTGGGGCCTAGCATCTGACTGGTGTGGGCCCAGCACCAGTGCTCCTCACTTGCTGTGTGTCATAAACGTGCTTTCTAGCATGTTTACAGCACCAAGCACCAACCCTAGGGTTCAGCACTGGTGCTGGCCAAGTTCAGGATTGGGCCCTCAGTCAGCCTGATGGATGGGCCAGCTCTGAGTGGAAGGTCTGAAGATAAAGAGTTCATTTGCAGGTGCAGGGCAGGAATTCAAAATCTGGTTATTTACCAGAAAACTGTCATGAAAAGAAACAAGGAAATAAAGAAAATAACGAAGCAATCCTTCCCATCACTTTGCAATGCAATGTGAGCCACTTAAATCAGCATTATCATCTGAATCTATATTAAAGTAAATGATGCTCTGCTAGAGCAGCTCTGATTCTGAAGCTCTAAACAAAACACGGTACCACATAACCAAGAGCATTGATCATGATTAGCACCACTCAAAAGTAACTGTCTTAAATAAAGATTTTTGTATGCATTTTTCTTCATTGTTGGATTTTATTACAAATCAGAATTTTTATAAGACATCACAATTTAATACGAGCCACTATTTCCTTTATAGCTGTCTTCTTTAGAGACAATTATTTTGATTGTGGAAAGGAACGTTTTTAATACTAGGGAGGAAATTAATGGGACTACAGGCAGTTACACTACAAGGTTCAATAGTCTCATGTAATCGAAAATCTTAACGATTACTTATGTAGCTGTACGTGCATAAACTCTGAACAGAATTACTGTACCTATACGGAAGATGACACATTATGACCTTTCTCAGCTGAAATGGGGTCATATTAAAATTACAAGCCTTGTGGAATTGTACTAGTTACAAGTATTGTGGAAATACTACTGTCCCCGCCCATAGTATGCTCTTAGAAAGTCAAAAAACGCTTTCTCTTTCTAGGATCACGCATACCTGCAAATGGATGTGAATATCATGGATTTCTGCATGATCTGTAGTTCTTCCACCATCTGCCTAGTACTTCTTGGTCTCCCCTTTGCAAAGCCAGTGCATTTGTATATATACATGTATTTCAAAAATGCCAGATTATGGTGGTTTAAGTGATTCACGTTGCATTGCAAAAATATTGACCCCATAAAGAGACTCTAGAAAACTCTGTCACTGGAGATCATAGTTGATACTAAGTCTGTTGCATCATTTGGATCTGGCCACAGTGATTCATGCCATGGTGACATACCATGTAATGTACTGTATGTAAGGATGATTTTGAAGATGGAAACTGTAATTGGCACGGAACACAGCAGCCTGTATGGTTGCTGGAGGTCAGAAGTTCAAATCTGTTGCATCATTGCTCTCGCTGCTGCATTAGCTGCCAGTTCACTTCCAGGCCCAATTCAAGGTGCTTGTCTTGATCTTTGGCTTAGGGCCAGCATATCTGAGAGATTGCCTTCTTCCAGCATGTCCTCTCCTGTCATCAGACAGGGTCATTTTAGATGTGCTTCCAATAAGGGTGGCAGTAAGAAATAGGGCCTTCTCAGTAGTGGCACCAACTTTATGGAATTATTTCTCTTTTAATTTATTAACTGGTCCCTCTTCAGAAGCCTCACTATAGGGCCTAAAATATTTCTTTTTAGGTTAACCTTCTGATTTTATTATGGTCATTTTGGTGCCAGTTTTATACCACTGCCAATCCCATTCCAAATCAGATTCTCCCCCATTCTGTCCGCCTCCACCCAGAAATGCCCCACCCCCACCTGCAAATCATCCTTCCGCCACCCTCTCCCACCCCATCCCTGTGCCACCCGGCGCATACTTACCTATGCTGGCAGGTGCAGGGTTAGGATTCAGCCTGGCCAAACCAATGCGGGCCTCTGTGCTGGCCTGCCCAGCTCTCAAGTAGACGCAAACATGCTTTAAGTTTTGGCAGGTGCGTGACACGGAACTGAAGCATGGACAGCTACGCTGGCTCAATGCACACATTGGTTTGCACCATTAAACAGTAACCTCCTTGTGCCACACAGTGGCGTAGGCAGTCCGCCCCAGGTACCAACCCGGGAGGGGTGACACCACAAATTACCCAACATTGCTAACATCCTGGAGGTTACAAGTAATTCCATCATGCTATAAGCCATTGGATGCAGAATTTCCAGTGGAATGCAATGCAAAAAACTGTAGGAAATTATCTTTTTTCCATCAAAAGTTATAGCCAAAAACTGGAAACCAAAAAATGGATGGAGCTCTATGGACAGTGAAACTGAGCTATATCGCACATTTACTCGTGAGTAGGTGAGTGTGCCTTCATCCATCGAAAAGGGCAGGCTGAGAGGAATCCAATGACACCAGAATGGTTCCTATCCAATGAAAGCTGCCCCCCAAAAACACCCAAGAAGGAAGTCCCTCCCTCCAAGCAGGCGAATGTATTGAGCCCTATGGCAAGCGAAAGTAAGCCACATGGTCATGTTTACTCATGAGTAAGCAAACGTGCCTTGGCTGCTGGTCAAGTCAGGCAAAGGGAATGCAAGGCTGGCTGCATGGTCCCAATCTGATGAAAGTGGAGCTCAACAATTGCTCCAGAAGGCAGCAACCCCCCCCCCCCCCAAGAATAAAACAGAGGCTTGAGCTGGTAAGGTGGGCACTGGGGAGGGCTGAAAATCTCACTAATTTAATTGGGGGGGGGTGTTATTGCAGGCAGGCTACAGAGAAAATTCACTTGGTAAAACAGGGTTAGATTTCCCTTATTTCAACCATTTTCAACCACTGTGCCATGGCACACTGGGGTGCCACGAGTGGTCCACAGATGTGCCACAGGAATTTGGGGGAAGGTCATTTATTAATAGGGCCAATGGGAGATGTGAGCCACCACTGGCAGCATGGTGTGCCTTGTCAATTGTCAAAAACCTGGTGGTGTGCCTTGACCATTTTAGTGTCTTGTCAGTGTGCCATGAAATGAGAAAGGTTGAAAACCACTGCCTTATTTAATTATCTGTTTTCCTTTAATTTTTTTATAATTATTGATTTTGCTTGATGTCACTTCCGACCATGACATCACTTCTGGTGGGTCCTGGACAGATTGTCATTCTAAAAAGTGGGTCTCAGTGTTAAAAGTTTGAGAACTACTGCCTTAACTCAAAACAGGCCAATGAGACATTGGGGATGGGGGGGAAGGGGTGACACCCTAGTAACCAAAATTCTGGAAATTGTGACTTTTAGGAATAATACCATCATGTTATATACCATTCGATGCAGAATTTCATCCATCGCTTGTGGGGAAATATTCACTGCATTTATTTTCTGGCCATTATTATTATTATTAATTTCATGTCATGACTATTACTATCTCTCAGTCTCGCCTACCTCACAGGGTTGTTGAGGTCAAAATAAGGGGGGAACCATGTACACTATCCTGAGCTGCTTAGAGGAAGGGTGGTATAAAATGTTAGTTAGTTAATAATATAATTAATTATGTTGTATGGTGTGACAAAAATTTATGGGCCCCGTGTATCAAATGACCTAGCTACACCTCTGATGCCACATAGCATTCCATGTACTCTGTTTGTCACATGCTTTTAAAACTGGGGAAGAGGGAAACTTTCTAAAGCAGACTTTCAGCTTCAAAGAAATCAAGTCATAAATCTTCCTCAGTAGGTCTAGGTCAGGGGTGCTCACACTTTTTTGGCTCGAGAGCTACTTTGAAACCCAGCAAGGCCCGGAGATCTACCAGGGGTGAAGGAAGCATCTGACAGACACCCCCTTTGATGTATGGAGCCCCTGCTGGACCAGGTCAGAGGAGGCCCACCAAGTCCAGCTTCCTGTGCCCCACAGTGGCCCACCAGATGCTTCAGGAAGCACACGGGAGGCCTCTCCTCTCTCCCCACCCCACATACTGGGGGCAGCCACAGGTCCCCCCAAGAGGCACATGCCCAGCCTTGCTGCACTCCGGGGCTAAAGAGCTACGGAGCCTGAAGAGCAGAAAGTGTCAGTTTCAGTGTCAGTTTAGTGTCAGCTAAATATGTCCGTTTCGTCTAGTCACTGGATGAAACTGACATATTAACAGTTTGGAGAGACAGGGCTCCGTGATCTACTCATTTTGCCTCGCGATCTACCGGCAGATCACGATCTACCTATTGAGCACCCCTGGTCTAGGTCCTTGGGCATGTCTAAAGTAGCTCTTTGGTTCCTGTCCTACACTTATATTGAGGTTTAATGGTGGGGAGGTCAAATTTAGCTAGTAGATACATGTGGTGTTATAAAGTTTGCTTCAGAGTGCTGAGTCCAAGCTGAGCATTATGCTACCATGACTTTCCATTCCTTTTCCATATTCATGACAGCACAGGCAACTGAATTATGAGAAACCAATGCAAACATGGGAGCCAGGCTCTGCTATAATAAAACAATCATGCTTCCCCCATTTCACAGGATTGGCTGGCAATTTTGTAAGTGACCAATAATAAAATCTCCCAGCCCAGTGGAATGCAGACTTTGGTTAGAAAGTGTATGTAAGTGAAGAGTCCTTCAAATTATTCCAGCTACAGGTCTGCATTTTTTGAATAATGATAGGGAAATTTAAGACACTCGACTTACAAGATTAACCTTCCTGAAATGCCAGCACTCCACTCTGCAATGACATAGTCCTCTTCAGAACCACCTACTCCAGCATTTCCTCACTAATGGACACTCACAAACTTTGAAAGAGGTCTAGGAGTTAATATTTCCTCTTATATGGCCAATTACTTTCTAATGCATTCCTTCCATTTGTTTGGGCAAACCAGAAGGAAGCTGGTTAGATGGAAATAAATTGAGGGAGAGGGAGAGACTCCTGCTACCTTGACCCTTATGGGGCAATGTTGACAGGCTGTCCTGGTCCCTGAACTGGAGACAGCCTCAAGTCAGATGGTTCTGACCAATAGACCCTGGGGGAGATAGACGGCTAGGTCAATTTCCCCCAACATCAGAGCCCCACACGCTATTTTAGTATAAACCCCCCCCCCCATTCATCTGTCCTGCTATAAGTTTAAAATCAATCAATAAAGTGGCCCAGTTTTAAACCCAAGCCACAGTCTGGCATGTTTGGTGGGATGCATGGGTAAATATGCACCCTAGAGGATATACATGATTGCACATTCAGGAACTGTTCATCACCCATAATTCCTATGTTAGTTTCTGTGCATTAGGTACCCGCCTCTGTCTGAGATGTACTTTTTGCTCAGGAGTATAATTTTCCATCCTAGTTTCCAGAAGGGGGAGTGCGGGAAACATCTGCCAGCAACACTGGCTGGTGGGGGATAGAATTGGCCCATAAAGTTATCTCTTGTGGGGCAAATAGCAACTTTGAGAAGTATTATAACTAGGAAAATAGCATTGAGGAAGAAGTGTAAAGTCTCCTTCTCCTAGTTCTGTGAACCCAGAGCTTCTACACTATGTCTAGTTGGGCTCTGAGTCACTGAGTGGCAGCAGATGTGACCTTAAAACCACAACAGGTCTTGTCTTCTAGGCCATGATATGTGACAAACTCATCACTATTCTTCATGGTCTTGAGGCCTTTAATGGACCCAGTCCAGACCTGTCTTGAACCCAGCTGCATCATGGAGTTAAGTTTTTGTTCCAAAGTGGAGAGAGAACCCTCCATCTGGTAACTGAAACCCACACAGGTCCTTGCAGAATTTTTTGTCGCCATCATCACTAGACAGGATGCAGCCATTCTTGCCATCACAGTTTCTCCACTGATCACCGCATTCATTCCCTTTCCTTTCCTGTTGGCTTCACCTGCACTGTTTCATTCACTGTGCTAGTGGTGAGGTTTAACCCACAACAGGCGGGGAAGGAGAATGTGCCGGAAAACATTGCATTCAGGAATCGGCATCAATTCCTCTCAAAGAATTTGCAGCACTAGATTCTACCTTGCTGTCTATTTTCCTTGAAAACGGTATCATCCTCTTCCAGACTCTTCTCCTGTTGATCATCTTCAGTTTTGGACAGTTTCCATTTCCCATTTGTCAGGAGATTCCAATGTCACCTGAGACTGGTTGCATAAATTCCTGCTGAAGCCTTGCCAGTAGAATGGCAACAATGTTTGTTCTCTGAGGAGCACTGAGTCAGAGGGAAAAAAGGGCAATGTAAACCCTCCAGGCAAAACTTCATGATCTGCTTTTGTCTCTTCACTACAATGAAACCACATCACCCTCTAGAACTGAGAAGTCAGTTCCACAACAAAATTCACCTGTAATGTAGCCATTTTTTTTTCCAAAGATGAAACAGAGTTCTTGGGTGATGCTTTCTTTAAGCTGCTGTTGTCAAATTCTCACGTGAATGCCATGTGAAACCAATACAAATCACAAAGCCTGCTAATATCACTTTCGATTAGGTACTTCTTATAAGGGTAAAAGGGTATAAACCTTCATATGTCCCTTCTCACTGACATCCAGATTTCTATGTGGACGGATGGATGGATGAGCATTATGTGAGTTCCTCATTGTAGTCTGAATTGCTGCAATCTAGGGACAAGTTTCCTGCCTCATTTGCTGTTTGTAAGAATGAAGCCTCACAAATATCCCCTTTAACCTGTGCCGAAAATTCTGCTTAGAAAACTAGTCCCTAAAGTGTAAGTCTGATTGATCACAAACAGAGCTACTCATTTCAAATGCTTGAGAAAAGACATGCACATATGCTTTCCAGAATATTAATCTGTAGGTTTCCGATTTTCATCATGCCCTATTGTAACCTCTTGGAAAGTGTTTTTGCTTTCGGCAAACTGTGTAACTGAAGTGACTTTACTACAGATGCCCTTTGAGAAAGCAGTTGCTTCCCTCTGGTGGTAGATGATCAAATTACCTGCAAGTAATTCCGACAGCACTCTTTCCTTGACTTCCCGTATGAAAAGATACCATCTTTAGACTGATTTGTCAGAAACATTTTTCTACAATATGAAAGACACTTTCACTGTTATTCAGACATTCTCCATTTTACAGATCTGGAGCAAGCCCAGAGGCAAGGGATGGCATAAAAGGGCCAGGCCCTTTCTTTCTTTTTCTTCTCCAGTAAGATCTTCATTGGCTGCCTCGCTTTATTAAAGATCAGCAATCGCACTCAAACTAAAATTCCAGTTTGCCTGTATTTTGAATTCCCAAAGTCAGGTCTCAGTTAAAGGTGACTAACAGCCCAATTTGGAGCTGCCTGGCATGCAAGGATGCAGCAGTGCCAAAATGGTTGCCACTGCATCCTATGGATGTCGGGCAGCCACAGTGGGCTCCTGATGCCTCCTCAAGGGAAGGGGACATTTGTCCCCTTCCCCCTAGTAAGGGAAGTGGCTCCACATTGGTTCTACCCAACTCTGCACCGACTGGTGCAGAAAATAGTAGTCCCTGTGTTGGGCCAAGAGGCTTTGGAACTGGTGAAGCTGAGCAACTCTGGTCCCACCCCCTCCCACCATGCTCCCTCCCCCCACCATGCCTTCTCCCCACCGTCCCCCTGCCTCAGAATGTCTCCCCCATTCACCTCTCTGCCGCCCGGCACTTGCCAGGAACTCTGAGTGGTGGTGGCCATCCTCTGGCCATGCAGTAAGTGTCAGAGGCATGCCTGCATGCTGGCGCTGAGCCAACACGAAATGTTTAGGATAGGGCCCTAGGAGCCCAATCTATGCCTCTCTACTCAGAAGTAAGTAGAATTATAGTCAATGGTGCTTTCTTCCAGGTAATTGTGAATAGGACTGAAACCTTAGTGGCTGGGTTGTTGGTTGTTTGACTCACACAGATATACACAGGTATATTCACTGGTGTTTAACTCTTGGAATTTAAATTGGCTAGCAGTGACTGGCACCAGAATTAGGTGCAATTAATGATCATGCAATTTAAGAATCAAACTGGTTGGTTGAATGTATTTATACGATACATATACCTTTCTCCCAGTAAGGGCACTCAAGGTAACTTACCTTGGCGCAGGACCAATCTGTTATTCAAGATATTTATATCCCATAACTTAGTTTTAAAAAACTCACAAGGCAATGTGTACATTGTTTAAAACTAAGAAAAACTATAAAAAGTTAAGCAGTCATTAAAAATCAAGCACAAAACAGTAATTAAAACGACAGCCTTGTGCCAATTAAAGATAAGATATGCCAATTAAAAGCCTTGCAGAACGAAAAGGTCATTGACCTGTTTCAAAGCTGGGAGTGCACTGACAAATCCCTGTTCCTCGTCCCTGCAAAAGGAACGCATGAGAGGCCAGAGAACAGGTCTTGTGGAACAGATCAAAAACTTTACATTTGTCAAGACTGAACCGAGTTTGATATTTCTCTGTCCTTTCACCCAGTATGGAGAGACTCCTTCAGTACCCATCACCATGTACTTGCACTATGGCTTTTTTATAGTTACAGCAAAGCACAGCCTAATCCTAACCTACACCGGCACAGCGGGGCCGGGGGACCTGGAGGAGAAAACAATTGCATGTTTTTCTTGTGCTTTACCCCATCTCCATTTCCCTTCCCTTCCTCTATTTTTTTCTCTTGATACTGTCTAAAGATTCTAAGTCTCTCAAGGCAGGGATCTGTCACTCATTCCATGTAAAGTGTCATGTTCATGGATGGCACTATGTAAATAACAAATAAATAAAGGTTAGCATGTCCAGCCCAGCCAAGTTTAAGACAGAGGACTACCACTCAAGTAGTTCCCACAAGATATCCCCATCACAGTTTCCAGTAGTTCTAAAATTCCACTAAGATTCCTCAGTTCCAAAGCTCTACAGAAGTTCCCAAAGGTGTCAACAATTTCCATAGTTATACAGGTTCTGAGCCAGTGGAGTAGCTAAGGGTGGCAGGGAATAGCAATTGCACTGGGCAACAAGCTGTAGGGGGGCAACAACCCGGGCTTGACACTACTAGCCAAAATTGTGAAAATCTTGGTATTTTTGAACAATACCATCATGTTATATACCATTTGATGTGGAATTTATTGCAGAATGCAATGAAACAAACCGCGTCAAAATATCTCTATTCTAACAGAAGTTATAGCCAAATAACCAGAAAATAAAAACACAACTGTATTATGTAACAAAAACTGAATTTTCTTAACTCAAAACTGAACAATGAGACTGATTGTTCTGAGAACCAATTAGGTGTTGTTATGATACAGCAGGGAACCAGTAAGGGGGGGGGGAGCCTGGAGGGAGGCAGCAGAGCAAGAGACTGCCCAGCTGCTAGCAGGAGGAGGTGGGTTTTCTCCAATCTTCACTTTTTTAAAAGCCTCCAGCCTCCTCCCCACCTCTATTGCCACCCTGTTCTGCCCTCCCCCCACCTCCTAACGACCCCATTAACTGCCTTAACTGAGGCGCTGGGCATCTGCGTGGGCCTGACCAATTGCTGCTTCTGGTGGCAGCCAGGCTGCCATCTCTGCCTGAGCTGCATTTGTGGCAGCCAGAATGTGCTCTGTGCTGGTGAAACATGCATTCCGCCAGCATAGGGCGCCCTTAGGATTGGGCCAGCAGACTGTCAAAGTCAACCACAACCAGCACCTTCAATTAGGTTCCAAAATGTGACGGCCATGAAGTTATCAAATAAGTGTAATATGACCATACTAGCTTATGCTGCTCAATCATCAGCCAACCATCTTCTGAACCAGTCGGTGTTGCTGGATGATATTCAAGGGAGGTCTCCTGTAGAGTGCATTATTAGAACCGTCTAATTGAGAAAGAATCAAACTTTGCATTGTCATAGCCAGATCTACCTTTCAAGGTGGGCAGAGTTGCTGAACCAACCGATCAACGTTTGTAAAAGGCATTGCCAGGTTTCTGCTTTTTTAAAAAAAAAAGGTGGGTGCAAAGGTTTCAGTACGTGTCATCTAATTGATTGGGGATTAATCATGCACAATTCTATGTTGTATTAGGTAACAAAGTAAAAAGACTTATTTCTGGGAGGTGTAAACAAGACTGAAAGGGAAAGTGAAGAAAATGAAGTACAAAAGGAAGGGGAATGGAAAAAAAATATAGCAAGTGCTCGTCTGCAGGTCATTTTTTCTCTGCCCAAAGTATTTTATTCAGTGTTTCTGTTCTGAATGATAGAAACGTATTCCGTTCTTTGCCATTAGGTGTCTCTGCTATACTTTGAAAAGAAGAGGTGTGTTGTTTTTGAAATCTTCCAAGATGATTCTTGCTCAGAGCTATTTTCTTTTTTTGTTTTATCTTATTACTTGGTGGAAGTCTTGGTGGAAGTTGTAGACAGAGCTTTTTGCTAACATAGAATCTTGAAATACATTGACAAAGTAGCTTGTGGGTACATGTAAAAACTGGTAAAAAGACACAAAAGCAAGCTGTAGCTTTGTTTGGGTCATAGCTTGAAAAGCTCTTAATACATCTTAGCCTCAGTAATACTAGGAAAAATAAACAAATACAGGAGGGCCCCCTGTTTTCACGGATCCAGTATCTACCAATTCAGTTTGAGACTGGGGACTATCCATCAGTTATGGACAGTGCATGCATGTATAAATCAAAGTGCAATCCAATTGTGCTGTGCTGGTACAGCAGTCGTTGTGCCAACACAAGCCATAATAAAAGCACTGTAAAGAACTTTTATGCTAACTTGTGAACAAGCAGCGCCAGCAGGACGGCCTGCGCTGCTGGACCACCAGTGCCACACATGGAAACTCAGCCACTGGCACAAGCAAGTAAGTTGCCAGGTGGTGCAGGGGCATGGAAAGGGTGGCAGGGAGGCAAGGAGGGAGCATTTCTCGATGGGGGGGGGGAGGATGGAATAGGAATGAATTGGGCCCAGGAGGGAGTGGATTGGTGGAGGCCTCCTCTGCCATATCTAAACCCCCCTCCTGGATCTCCCAGCATTGCACCAGTCTTCCTGGATTTGTGCCAGCTAAATAGCTGGTGTGGGTTAAAGAAGCCCTATAGGACAGGGTGGCGTAAGGGGAAATACCTTACCCTTACCCTGATTAGATCTCCACCCTCCTCCTAACCTGCTCTGGATACAGCACAGGCCATGTGGCCTGGCCTTGCCACTGCAGATTAGGATTGGGCTCCCTGTGTCTTTTCTCCTTTTAAAATGTAGGTATCACAAGCATTACTTGCTAAATGAACCTGAAGCAAGTGACATGTGTGTACCGCTCATCACTAATACAATACATGTACAATACATCGCAATACATGTATGTTTGTACTTGGGTATCTGCCTCTAAAAATATACAATGTAAGAAGTAAACCTCAGCTCAGAATGGGAGAATGGGATGCAGTGACTTCCCTGTTTTGCTCAGTAGCCATCCATATGCCATGATGGGCAAGAAGCATTAGAAGAATAAGAACAGCAGATCAGCAAGACGGGACTGTGGTGGATTGCTGCTTTATGTTGATTCAGTGCACACATTCCCCTTTACAAGGCCAGAGCGCATTCAGAACACAGAGTCAATCACCAAATCCCAAAAGGCAAGACACGGAAGGTAATTTTTTGTCTTTCCACCATTGGAAATTGTGGTGCAGGCAAGGTTATTGAGAACATCACAAAGTGTACATCTTGATTCCCAGTTCTCTTTATAACCATTGTATGATGTTGTCATGTGAGGAGTTGTCCTGAATAGCTAATAAGAATCATCAAAAGAATATATTGTTGCATGCCGGCAGGCAGTCACTGCCGCACAGCATGTAGTTCAAGAATGCTACAAGGTTGTGGTTTCCCCCTCAAAACTCAGTTAGCTATGATATTTATTAAAGTTCTTAGTTTTTAAGAAGATGCACATTTGGATTTGCTTCCTGTGTTGAATCCAGTGGCCATAACACTTCTAACATGTAGAGACAAGATGCAGAAACTCCACTTATACCTCCCTTGTGAATTCCTGTTTAGGATGGGGTCTATGGTTCCGCATTGAACCAGGGACCTGTAATATTATCCCATTCTCATCCCTTAAAAACAAACAAACAGAGAGAGAGAGAGAGAGAGAGAGAGAGAGAGAGAGAGAGAGAGAGAGAGAGCTGACTTTGAAAATAAGAATCTTGCATGATTTTCTCAATTCTACCATTACCAGAGCAACGGGAGATGGATAACATAAGAACTGAAACTTGAACCGCCTAAAATCCTGTAATGATTTTCACATTGATCGTTAATAGTTCTTTATAAGCACCACTAAACATTTCCCAACATGTGAGTTCATCCTGTTGTAGGAACTACTGAGTGTTTAGGCTGTTTAGGACCACAGATGCTCTGGTCAGCCTGCGACCAAGTATATATTCTTGGGAAGGAGGCAGTGGGAATCTGGGGGCCACATGGACCTGACTGCCCACTGCTTCCAGCAGCAGCCAGGCTGCACTCTCTGGCTGTGTTGTATTTCCAACAGACAGAAAGTATGTGATGCTTGCAGAATGCATATTCTGTTGGGATAGCATACCCTTAAGACTGAGCCCTAATGCTCATTCTGCCTTCCTTACAGTGCAGTTTTAGGCATGTCTACTCAAAAGTAAGTCCCATTAAATTTGCCAGGGAAGTGAGTATAGAATTTCAACCTTAGACCTTAGTGGTGAGGAGCAGAAAAGAGGCAGGTCGCAGGGCCTGAAAAAGTCAGGTCCCATTGATAACCGACTGAATTACAATCATCTTATTGATTTAGTTTCTGCAGTAATTGCAAGGTTCCCAAATTTCACAATCTGATTCTAACCGTCCTCATCTGTTTTTAATTCATTCAAAATCTTGCTCTGAAACAGAAATCACTAAAGGCCTATTCGCCTAGAACAGGGGTTCCCAACCTTTTTTCACTTATATACCACTTGGCAGCCTATTTCCTATCTCCGTATTTGCTTCATATTAGCTAAATGCTTGTAATTAATATAGTTCCTGTTAGTTCAAATGTAACTGTAAATAAATGACCCAATAATGGGATTAAAGAGCCAGTTTTCAACCACTGGCAATACACAAATTGATAATACATAAATTGAAAAATTAATTTAAAACTTAACTTAAAATGATGACAAAAGCTATTGTACACAGAGAAGCTATTGAGATCCTGATCCCTGTGCTGGCCAGGGTCAGGACCTCAAAATGCCACCCTCATTCTAAAAACATCCCTTCTGATTTTCAGAGAAAACCTGAAGCAACATTTTTAGGCCTTTTCAGGGCTTGAGAGGCTGTGCATGGCCTCCCTGGCCCCCAGAATGTCTTCTGAGGCCTCCAGAAGGCCTACAAACATTACTTCCAATTTTCAAATTGGAGGTGATGTTTTTAAACCTTCCAGAGGCATCAGAAGGCCTTCTGGAGGCTGGAGAGGTAAATGGGCCAAAAGCATCAAACAAAAAACAACAACAAAATGGGTGGCAGAGGAAGGGGGTCATGGTGTCCTCTTGCCAGGTGGAGCCCTGGGACATTTGGCCCCTGGCTCCCCCAGTATGCCAGTGCAGAGAAGATCTAGAAGAACTCACACATAGAACGCGGTTCATTGGACTGATTGTGGTGCCCACTTATATATATATATATACCAGCACCAGCGCAATAGCATTTGAGTGGTCACAAAGCAGACAGGAGTGAGAGCTTAGGGTGCAATCCTAACCCCTTATGTCAGTGCTTTCCAGTTATACAGCTCTGAGGTAAGGGAACAAACATTCCCTTACTTTGAGGAGGCCTCCGTGAGTGACTCTCAACTGCAGGATGCAGCACATGTCCCATTGGCACCGCTATGCCAGTGCTGGAAAGCACTGACATAAGGGGTTAGGATTGTGCCCTTAGCTTGTGAAGGGTGTGCCGCCAAGCATGCATGCTGCAGCAGCATACTTGAAACACAATGTTTAGGGCGCAACTTCCCACCATTTGCCAAAGCGAGGAAACATGGGCTTTGGAGAAAACCCACACCGTTACTCATCATAATGCTGAAATAATTTTTCAACTATTGATTTGTACCATATCTTACACTGTTGACATATGTACTTTTTCCCACCATTATTCAATTTTTTGCATACCCCTAAACTTCCTGGCACATACCCCAGGTTGGGAACCACTGGCTTGGGTTGAAGAACAGATCCCTTTGAAAGTCGCTCCTTCCATGGCCAAGCTGCACTTCACCTTTGGCTGTTTGCTTCAGGCTGAAGGGGGAAAAAAGCTAAATGAACATGCCATCTGCTGAACTGTAGTTACTGCTGTTGATGCAAAAGAGAAGAGCGACATTATAAAACTGCTTACTGACAGATATAAACATGCATTCCAACATGAATGAGTCCAATCAGTACAATATGGATCTTTTACTCACCATCTCACATCTTCCATTTTACTCACATGGAAGAGAAGCCCATAACATTTTGATAAAATACATGGCAGCAAAATGTTGGTTCAGTGCACTGTTCTGGTAATAGGGCAGACTGGCATTGGGTCAAACTGGCCTTAGGTATTTGCAGAGGGAAGAATATTGGCAGGAATGGCAGGGGTGAGTTTCAATGTCTTCTGGTAAAGTATTCCTTTCAATCCTGTGCCCCTGAGTTGGAGCTCCAACGTACGTAACACAGATTCCTTGATAACATGTCCCCTCCATTGACTTCATCAGTGCTTCCTTTGTGGCCACTGACATATTGAAATGAATGGGGTCATTCACCAATAGAACAGAATCAGGATTTATGAATCTAAGGATCAGCCCCAGCTTAGATTAAAAGAACAGCGTACCAGTTTCCAGTTAAACATGTTTATTCAAAATAACTTCAGAAATAGGTGAGAATCAAATACAGGTGCGCGCAACTTAATGGGGATACACTCTCGTATCCCTGTTGTTATGCGATTAGGTCATTAAGTGAACATTCAGTCCAATCTATTGCCTTTGTTATGTAAACAGACCCTCCTTGCCAGACACTAGCTGGCCGCACAGGCTACTGAAGACCAATTGCCTCTTCTTTGCATTAAGAGTCTCTTTGTTGTGTAAACAGACACTCTGCTGCAGGCTATGAGAGACTAGATTGCCTCATTAAGAGCATCTTTATTGTGCTTTGACCACCGTCATATACGTGGTCCATCATTAAGTAAACAGTTGTTAAGTGGCGCACACCTGAACAAGAAAGGCAGTTCTTGTTTTCCATCCCCCCCCCTAAAGCCAAGCCATATGATGTATAGGAAATATTCCAATCCTTCTACTAGTTAAAGGGGGTTAGTTAAAGGGGGTCACAATGCCTAGAAGAAATAGGAAAGGTCAGAAATTAATCACTGATCATTAGCAACATTCATTCTAGGTAAGTTTTTCTCAAACTGTGCGTCGGATGAGCCAATTTCAGGTGGGACTGCATTCATGTCAATGTTTTATTTTTATTATATTAGACTTGATGCTACCGTGGTTTGGGACTGCATTTGGAGAAATGTACTTTTAACAGGTTACTATGTATATTCTTTTAACAATGATAGAAAATGGACTTACTCCTGGGTAAATGTGGGTAGGATTTCAGCCTAGGATTGTTAAAACTCTTTCTGCTTGATGATGTCAGTTCCAGTCATGACATCACTTCTGGTGTGACCTGACAGATTCTCATTCTAAAAAAGTGGGTCCTTGTGCTAAATGTTTGATAACTACTGTCTAAGTGAAGTCTATCACTGTAAACAAATTTTCAACAAGAAGCTTTCTCTGGAGGCTGACTGTTAAAATCTGGAGAGTACGAAGAATAATTGTGTAGCTATAACCATACTTCAGCTTATGTTCCAAGGTTTCATTTGTTGGATGGATTGCTCCTTGTGTTCCTGCAAGGGAGCACACCAGGATGCAGGTCTCTTGTAGTCTTGAGTGCTCCCTGAAGCATCTGGTGGGTCACTGTGAGATACAGGAAGCTGGACTAGATGGGCCTTTGGCTTGATCCAGCGGGGCTCTTCTTATGTTCTTGGTGCTTTACAGTAAGTCATTTTGGTGCCTTTGGTGTCCTCCAGGGAGAAAGGTGGATTGCCAATCAAATAAATTTTAGAAGCTGTGATTAAAAAAGAAATGTGCACACACACATACTGCTGGCTACTGTTGCCCACTCAGTGGTGGTTGGCTGTAGTAATGTGTCTCTGACTCTCCTTTTCTCATCATTGGCTGAATATACTTCACTATCTTAGGTTGCTGAAACCAGTCCAATGGGAAGATCCTGCAGTGGCGTCATCTGCTTGATCTCATGCCCTCTAAACTCAACAAGACAATGTCTGGCTTTCAGATGACTCCCTCCCTCCCCCTGTATGGCCCCATCTTAACTGAACACAGTGCCAGTGGAACACATGTTTTGTCAGCGCAGGCTGCCGCAAACAGCCATAAAGCTGCAAGCAGCCTGTGTATCAGCAGAAAGGCCAGAGCCTTTCCACATGCATTGGTGGATTGATGGAGACACACTGGAGGAGGTAAGCTCATGCAGGGGGCGGGAGAGGGCAAATCAGAACTGGGAGGGGGCAGGATCAGTGGCAAGGCACACCATATCCTAACCCCTTCCCTGGCCAGATGCACCAGCATGGATCAACTCAGACTTGATCCAGGTTGACCCATAATTGGTCAGAGTTGACCCATTGCATTTGCTGGGGCTTATCCCAGGGCAAGGGCACAAATGTCCCTTCAGTTTGAGAAAACCTCCAGCGGCCAAAATTCTCCTGTGAGATGCCATGGAAACCATACCAACACGGCTTCATTGCTGTGTATGGAGTTGGGTAGGATTGGGATGTTAAACTAGCATAAGAATCATTCTGATTGTAGTGTATATACTCCCTCATTGTTACGTACAGAAAGACCTGACAAAGAAACTTGTGGCATGAAGGACAAAATATTTAAATTAATGCCTTTTTTGTTCACAGAAAAATGTTACAGGCTGCAGAACAAGCAGCTGAATCAATTTCTGTTTCGCTTGCTGTTAGCGATGGCTCTCTGACAGTTTGCCTTTCAAGAGATTGTCTTCTTTCTAACATTCAGATCACATCAAATGCTCCTTTTCGCATTGCAGTCATTTCCCGAAGGCTGCTTCCATATTTATTCCTTTACATGCCTGATTGTACCTTTGACTGAGCTCCAAGGGAAACTTCCGTGGTAACCCTTTCACTAGGGTGCAGACAGTGTCAGGCTATTAGGCAGTGTCTGACACTGCCCTTTTCCTCCCTTGGATGGTCTACCTCAAAGCACTGTTAGGTTTCGAATCCAGAGCCTGTTTCCAATGTCAGTGCTATATCATGTGACATAATAAAACCAGGGGCCTGTGAGTATGTGTAGAATGTCTTTCTGTCACTTGGATAATCGCAAGACATTTCCATCCATCTAAGGTTTAGGATAGGAAGGTGACATGCATACAGGCTTGACTCCTTGTCTCCCACTTCTCATTTTAGAAATCAAACATTGTAGGTATTCAATACCCCCTTTCCAATGGCCTTCCTTGGATGCAGAAGGTCTCCGGCCTGATCCCAATCCGCAGACGTCTTCTGTAGTTTGAGATTACACCGCGCACTGGATCAGTTCCTATGTTGATGGCTTTGTATAGTAAGAACCTATATTCAGAGAGGATATGGGCAGCTCAGTTCCAGCACACTGCCAGCAGAGTGTACTAAGTACAATTGATTTCACTGTAGATTAATTGGGTTGCATTCCGAATTTTCACTCCATGAGCAAATGTGCTTGTCTTCAAAGAAGAATTCAATTCACAGAAGAGGTCCTTCCATGAGTGTGCTTTTCCTTCCATGAACGGAGTGAAAACTTCAGATGCAGTCCAATATCTCTTAAAACATATTCTGTATTTGTATTAAGACAATGTTCTTCATTTTAGCTGGTTGGGGACGTGCACTGAAGTCCTGAGAATGACTTAGACTGGTGCAAGCCTCCTCTTGAGTTGGCTAGGCTGGCACGCAGAGGTTGACAGAAGGCACTAAGCCTTGCATCGGCCGAGCTCAGCTAACGCAAGGCTCTGGGGTAGGCGGAGACAGGGAGGAGAGGGGAGGGGGGTGTTCTGGGGCAAGGGGAAGGCAGCTCCGGGGATGGGGAGCAGGAGGTGGGGCTGGGACTGGGCAGTTATGCTGTATCCTAACCCCCATTTCCAGGGAGATTGGAGCGACTTCAAGCCACTTCGCTCTCCTCAGACTTGCGCCACGTCAGGAGGTGGTGCAAGTCCGAGGAGACCCATAGTGGCCAGGGTGGCTTACCGGGAGGTAAGGGGAAAATGATGATGAGCCACTGTGGGCCTCTATCCTGCACTGGATATAGCACAAGCCTCTTGGCTTGCCTGTTCCAGCACAGGATAGAATTGAGCCCAAAAGCTCAGATACTCATTCCTTTAATCACAATGCAGTTTTATTTATCTGAATTTTTTTTTTGGGGGGGGGGGGTTAAGAGAACTGTATCCGGATAGTATTGTAATGTTACAAAGTCAATTAATTTGGACATAAGCAGAATCCAAATATAATCTTGTACGCAGTATCAGTAAGTCATCTGTCTTCTATTTGAGTACTGATCCCAATGCCTGGGGACACTTTTGGACATTTGCCTAGACTAAAAACAACAAATTTTGCTTGCTATGAAAATAGTTACCGTGTCACAAGCACATATCAAAATACTGTATACGCAGAAGTCTATAGAAAATTAAGTCCTGGAAATTAGATGAAAACATTTATCATATCTCAGTTTTTTTCATATTTGAGAAAAATAGTGGCTGAGGACTTTTAGCAGGAAATCAGTACTCCTACAGAGGGAACTTACCTTGAATGTAAAGGTGCAGTCACCACAACAATATTGCACAAACACTGCAAAGAGGTGTTGATAATGAATCCATTTTAAGAAATAAAGTGGAAGAGTCGCAGATTTCCATGCATCTGTTGGATCTTCTGGCCAGATATAAATGGACTTGTAGAGATGGAGTGATGCAATCTGTGTCTGGATGCTGAACCAACCATACGTGCATTGATGAACAGATGATGAGTTGTTAGCTCTGTTGAAGGAAGGAACGGTGTGTCTCTTCCACCCTCCATTCTCTCATTGGTTCATCACTGCAGTTTGAGCCATCTGTGCTGACCCTTTGTTTAGCCAAAGACATGTGCATGGGCTGCTATGTGTGAAGAACTCTCCAGAAAGGCAAAAGACTGCAAACTTACTTCCTGGGATGAAGCACCATTGAACATAATGGGACATATTCTGCCTGAACATGCATCAGATTGTGACTGGTATTTAAAGAGAAAAGATTAAATATATCTACTGCAAACTCAACAGAGTAAACAGTGGGTGCCTAACAGAGTCCTTTGTCCCCACCCATCCCCAGAGGTGGGCACACAGGCACCACATCAGACCAGAATGGGAGACATGGGCACATGAATGCCTCCTACCTCTACCCAGCTCACAATCCTAGTCTGAGCAATGCAGAGTGTTAATTAAGGACATGCAAGGTGCATGTCACCTTTGTTGTAACTGCTAAGCACATTGACCGTCTGTGCATATGTGCCCAAGAGGAATGGAGAAGGTAATTGAGCTCTACTAGGCCCTCTGGAGATCACTACATGTATGGGACCCACATCTGCAGTGGTTTGGATAAAGCTGTACATAAGGTAACAAATCAATTGTGTTCATTTTGCAAGTCATGTAACTTTAAGTTGGCCAAGTTGTGCCACAAGCCACAAACTGGAAATGCCACATATACATCAGGTAGCAGGCACGGTCATGTGTCCTTCAGTCAAATGCCTAATGACTTTCTACATATTTACTCTAACGTTTTTATCCCATCTTTCCACTTCTAGACAGTTGGCAGCTTTCCCAATTAAAGTAAAATAAAGTGCGATATGAACATGCACAGATGGGCTGTGACATGCATACATTACTGCGACAGTGAAAATCCCGTTCACTGATTTTGTGACTCAGAACTCTTAAGATTTGTAGGCCCACCTAACAAAAAAAGCATAGCAGCTGCTGCCAAATTGGTATATTTGGCAATGAGTAGGGCAGGAATTATAGGAATTAAGTATTGATTGCAAACTAAATCAGGCATTGATGGAACTGAGAGTTAAATAAGAGGTCTGTCAGGCTAAAGCTGGCAATCAATTGATGCAGGGTTTATTCATTCTATTTACTGTCACTTGTCTTTTAGATCTTATTATATTAATTCTTTATGAGTATTAATTGGTTGCTTTATACTGAGTTGAAGGAAGAACAGAAGGAGAATAAATCTAGCAAGAGAATTGGGAAGGTTATATATATATATATATTAAAGATGGAAAGGATTTTATAGATGTCTGTGCACTCTTGCAAAGTTCTGTGAGCACTCCAATGTACATATGAAAGGAAGACATTCATCCCTGTGGAGGAGGAAGGCCATCTGAGTTCCTGTATGTGGAACAAGTATTAGACCAGGGACACAGATGGCTTTGTACCATCAGATTCAGACACTTGGTTCACATAAAATTCTGCATTCGTGCCAAATATTCTCTTGGAGTCTTGAGTTTCATTCCCCCAGCATTACTTGGACCTTGGAGCAACCCATTGCTCCATTGCACCCTTGAGTTGTTTACACAGATGAAGCTGCTTTAGAGTAAATATTGTTGTGACAGGTCTTCTCAAAAGTTGAGTTCTTTGCTGTCAGAACAACCAGGAGCTGCCTAAATTAGAACTGACAAAGTGAGAAAATTAGAGCTCGTTCACATCTGGAACAATTACTCTGAACTTTATGGATACTGGTTTCAACTTCTTTTCAGGAAGTGGCAAGAGAATGAGATCTCTCACTGAGGTTACAAAATCTTAGGTACACTTATTTGGAAATAAGCCTCACTGAAGTCAGGGGACTGATCTTGAAGTCATTGGATTTCTCTTCTGCATAAACATGCCCAGGAGAATATGTTATCAATCTTATAGCCCATCCTAACATGACCTGGAGCAGGCAGGCCAGTTGGTCTACGTTGCATGCAGGGCTGGGTTGCAGTGCAACTCAGAGTAAGGGGAATTCATTCCGCTTACCCCATGTAGCATGGCAGCTGCCCCATGGGGCTACTTGGATCTGTACCACCTAAGGAGGTGGCGCAGATCTGAGTGGCTCAGTGTAAGGCTGGGCCTCTCAGGAGAGGGTTACAATCTGACCTAAGTGCCAGATTCTGGTACCATCCCACTCCCAGGCCAGGAACTTGAGCTAGCCCCAAGGTGACCCAGGATAGCACCCTCAATTTTTTCCTTTTTTGGGGAGGTGGCTGGGGGGATAACTGGAGAGTAATAGGGAAATGCAGGCATATAAAGAGAAGGAGGTTGTGTGTGTGGTGATTGGAAATCAGCACAATATATAGATTATGTTACAACAATTCTTAAGCCCCAGCAGGAATTTTGTCACTGTGCTCATGAGTGAGCGACCCCAGCCTGTCTAACAAGAAAAAAATGGAACATCTTATGAACAGTTGAAACAAGTTATGATATTTATTTAACTGACCAAAACAAGGAACTAAGAGAAAGGCAGGTGGAAAGGATCAGAAAGGTAAGTACATAAGAAAGTAAAATCATTTTCTTTGCTTCACTGCAACTCCGTCTAATTACCTGAGGCTAGACAGCTGCCTGGGTAAGCCAGTCACAGCAATTGGTTTAGAGTCAACCCTGCATTGTCCCAGGTCTCCAGATGGAAAACCTTCTCCACTTCCCCAGGACCCACTTGACCTCGGGAACGAGTCTCTCACCCATAACTGACTCTCTCACTCGTTGACTGACTCTCCAACTATCACGGAGCCAGACTTCTCCTTTTATAGGAGCTCTTTGAATGTTCCAGAAGCCCTCTCCCCTTAGGTAGTTCTCCTCCTTTCGCCCAGCAATTATGTAAAGAATCTACTGCTCAGATTCCAAGCAAATGCAACAGAAGGATCTTTATGCGCCTGTGCTGAAAGGCACCACTGGTCTGGAACCAGGCAGCATGCTAGCCAAATGTCAAGCACCTTGCTCTCTGTGCTGCCATGGTTCCTTGAGCCTGTCATCGGCAGTATTTCCATGTCAATAATTCAGCCGTGAGGACAAAGGGGGCGGTGACTTCATGGCAAATGACAGAGAAAAATGTATCCTTTTGGAATTTTCAAACATTAGCATGTGCTACATGATATGAAATATGGAAGAGTGGAAGACAAAGAGCCATGGGTGTAATCTAAATGTTCGCTTATTGTGTGCTTCATGGACTGGGATGAAGAGAACAGCAAGACTCCTAACAAAAGCAATGCAGAATAGGACATTCAGACAGATTTTGGCCGAGGTTCCAAGTAAAAAAAAAAAATGCGACTAACTTCGTTACTTCTTTCTGCTATGTGTATGAAATAAAAGAACTTCTAATTGTGCTAGGTGCATGTAAAAGCCATTTAAATGGAAATCAGATTGGAGTTATTTGTCATCAGTGAAGAATGGTCTTGCCGGCAACTACCTTGCTAATTAGAAACCATATGGCTCCACGAGAGAAGGCAGCACTCCCATGGTATCCACAGGCAAAAAGGATATGTTTTCTCTGTTATGACAACAGAAAACACCTGAACACCATATGTTAGAACTTAGGTAATTAATATGCTAAATTAGCCAGATCCTGCCGCTGTTGTACTAGGTCTTCATGAGAAGAAAAAAAAAATTCCAGTGTAAATCTTTGAAGCCACAGCAGGGTTGTTTAAAGAAAAAAATCAATAAACGCATGTCTACTTGCCAAGATTAAGGTACCCCTTATCAAGTTCTCCTCAGGATCAGATGCACCCCTCCTTTGGCAAAGGCAGAATCCCTACTAGCCTATGTGGTGTCTTCGTACAAATTAGGAAAGGTGCCTTTGTATACTCCCGTAAAGGCCCTCCTTCCTCCCTGCTGCAAATAATGTCCCGCCAGCATTCCTCTTCCTTCCGATGTAAACAGTTCCCCCCTTAGATATGGTGTCCTTCTGCAGTGCACAGCCTGCACAATTGTACGTGACAACCCAGCCCATCAGCTCTTCAAGAGGCATACTGAGTAAAGAGAAGGGATTGCACCCCCCCCCATGGTGCATTGGGCGTTACCAATTACACCACTGCTGAGGATCCAGAGATTGGCCCAGTCAAGCTGGAAGGTGCAGGACATTGTATGGGAGGAATGGCAGAATTGTATTACCAATGCATTTGTATCAGTTTTTCAGCCAGGCTTTTTTCCCTGGCCTAGAATGAAAATCTCGCCAAAGATGCAATGTAATTAGGAATATCTTGCTGGGTGGCAGTGATCTCTTCTGATCTCTGGGAGCCAGTGACATAGTCCAGATTCCAGGCTCTTCCCTTCAGAGGAAGGGGATGGAAGGAGCTGCAGATAGTATGGCATCTTAAAACATAGAGTGTAATAAGCAAGTTGTCAAAGAAATGACAAGTGGTTTAAAAAGTATCTTTTATTGGACCAGCTTATTGTTGGAATATGCCACTTTTGAGTTTATAAATGAGCAATCCTGCCATTCTGACTGTTAAAGGGTTCTGTGCAGTCTGAAGGTCTGCAGAATCCTAATACGTTCTAAGCAGGTTCAATACAGCATATATCACCCTGGTTCCTAAGAGCTGCCTGACTAGTCCTTTGGGGGCATGGAACCTTTGGACATGTGCTTCTCAAATAACAACCTTCTTTGCTGCATGACAAACCGCTTTTCGAAATGGAGGGGAACATCAAGAACGTTTTGTGATATGGAATGAAGGGCCTGCCATTTCAAAGGGGACATTTTGTTCAGAAATTGCACATCCAGGTCACGGGACATACTTAAGAGTTGCTCTTTGATCCCAGTTATTGTAACAGATAATTTTGCATTGACAGAAGACCATCATTATGGGGAAAGACTTAGAAATATTTTTAGTTCTTAAAAGAAAAGATTACAGCGACAATGGATTTGAACCTCTGGCTTAGGAGAGGGGAGTTTCAAGAAAAAAACCACTTACCTAAATTTGCAAGACATGCTGATAATGAAGCCAGAGCTACCATGTCTAACAAAGAAAGCCATCATTAGTGAAAGGTACCCAATACTGGCCAATTTAGCGGAATATCATTTTATGAGCCATGCCTATTACTAAGCTCTGGAGGCACAACAAGCTTCTAATGAGCTCTGGACTCCCTTTAGCTCTGATGGTCTCAACGAGTGCTGAATCAAAACAGGGCACTTTTCATAAAAAGCATCCTTCCTTGGAGTGATATTCCTCACACTCTTTGCAAAAAGGCACCCAATTTTTCATGCTTTAGGGTGAGTGTTGAGAGGAGGAAACAGGCAGGAGAGATGTCCTTTTAACATTGTTGAAACCAAGGGTTTCTCACCTGGATACAGTTGAATGAAACTGACTAGGTGGGACAAAATGTGCTCAGAGGTGTGCAATTAGATTCACATCCACAGGAACGTGCTATTGAAAGTAACAGTGTGAATGAACATTGCTGCATGACGTTCAATGGGATGTGCATTTGAATGCCAGTTTCCATCTAAGTCTGCCCCATAACTCATGCGTAACTAGCAGGAAAACCAGAACACTTTGCTACTTTGCTGTAGCAAAGTAATGAAATTGCCAGCACAGTGTGGCTTGATAGGGAATGTTTACCCAGTTGCCTGGAGAACGGGGATAAGAACATAAGAATAGCCCCACTGGATCAGTCCATAGGCCCATTTAGTCCAGCTTCCTGAATCTCACAGCAGCCCACCAAATGTCCCAGGGACCACATCAGATAAGAAGAGACCTGCATCTTGGTGCCCTCCCTTGCATCTAACATAGCCCATTTCTAAAATCAGGAGGTTGCACATACACATCATGGCTTGTAACCCATAATGGATTTTTCCTCCAGAAACTTGTCCAATCCCCTTTTAAAGGCATCCAGGCTAGATGCTGTCAACACATCCTGTGGCAAGGAGTTCCACAGACCAACCACATGCTGAGTAAAGAAATATTTTCCTTTATCTGTCCTAACTCTCCCAACACTCAATTTTAGTGGATGTCCCCTGGTTCTGGTATAATGTGAGAGTGTAAAGATCATCTCTCTATCCACTTTATCCTCCCCATGCATAATTTTGTATGTCTCAATCATGTCCCCCCTCATGCGCCTCTTTTCTAGGCTGAAGAGGCCCAAACGCCATAGCCTTTCCTCATAAGGAAGGTGCCCCAGCCCAGTAATAATCTTAGTCGCTCTCCTTTGCACCTTTTCCATTTCCACTACGTCCTTTTTGAGATGTGGCAACCAGAACAGGACGCAATACTCCAGGTGTGGCCTTACCATAGATTTGTACAATGGCATTATAATATTAGCAGTTTTGTTCTCAATACCTTTTCTAATGATTCCAAGCATAGAATTGGCCTTCTTCACTGCCACCGCACATTGGGTCGACACTTTCATCGACTTGTCCACCACCACCCCAAGATCTCTCTCCTCAACTGTCACAGACAGCTCAGAACCTATCAGCCTATATGTGAAATTTTGATTTTTTTTGCCCCAATGTGCATGACTTTACACTTACTTACACTGAAACGCATCTGCCATTTTGCTGCCCATTCTGCTAGTTTGGAGAGATCCTTCTGGAGCTTGTCACAGTCACTTCTGGTCTTCACCACTCAGAAAAGTTTGGTGTTGTCTGCAAACTTTGCCACCTCACTGCTCAACCCTATCTTCAGGTCATTTATGAAGAGGTTGAAAAGCACTGGTCCCAGGACAGATCCTTGCGGCACACCGCTTTTCACCTCTCTCCATTGTGAAAATTGCCCATTGACACCCACTCTCTGTTTCCTAGTCTTCAACCAGGTCTCAATCCAGGAGAGGACCTGCCCTCTAATTCCCTGACTGTGGAGTTTTCTCAGTCACCTTTGGTGGGGGACCGTGTCGAAAGCCTTCTGAAAGTCCAGATATATAATGTCCACCAGTTCTCCACCGGTGGCTATGTGATCCCATAGTATTCTCAATTACACTAAGATTGACTAGAATCACACAGAGAAGAAACATTTTAAATAAATGGTAATGGTAATGAAGCACCAGCAGACTGGAGAAATAATGGTTATGAACAGACACAAAACCTGTGCAAAGATGGAAGACATGTCTTTCCTTCAAAACCCTGATACCTAGAATGCTAATGTGGCAAAGAAAATGGAACTTCAGAAAAATCTGAAAAAGTGCTGTTTTCAACATCACCAAACCATAATTCAAAGTTCTGCTTTATCTACTAAGAAATCTGATTGGTTGTGAGACATTGTGATGTTCACTGCCTACCAGATTTGGCTAAAAGGTAATGTCATCAAGAACAACTAAGGATAAGGGCCTAAACTATCAAACAGCGGGGCTTTCTGAAATGGGAGATCCACACGACACAATTTCAAATATGCTCCCATCACTACAGTTACCAAAAAAGGGACCAAGGGCTGACTTAGGGCCCAATCTTATCCAATTTTCCAGTGCTGGTGTAGCTGTGCCAATGGGGCACTGCATGCTGTGGTGGGAAGATAGTCACGGAGGCATCCTCAAGGTATGGGAACATTTGTCTCCTTATCTTGGAGCTGCATTGCAGCTGCCCCGGTGCTAGAAAGTTGGATGGAATTGGGCCCTTAGGGCCCAATCCTGAACTGGGCCAGTGCAAGTATGTCCTCTAGCACTGGCATTGGGTGTTGCAAATGTGCTGTAAGGCATGTCCACGATACCCTGTGCCAAGTCAGCACCAACACCAGCCCAGCACCAGTCAGTGCCGAGTCCAGCACCAGCCAGACACCACGCAGAGCTAGGTAAGAGCTCTGGGTGACAGTGAGGGCTTTGGGAGGCAGGGAGAAAGTGTTCAGGGGTGGGGAGGGCAGGGTGGGGGTGAACTGGGGATGGGAGAAGGGCTCCACCATATCCTTAACTCCATGTCGGGCTTTCCAGTCTAACATGGAGACTCTCTGCACTGGCAAAATAGCTGGTGCAGACTTGAGAAGCCCCATTGCAGGGCTTGGGGCTTTCCCTGAGGAGACCCCTGGCAGCTTCTATGATACCATAGGATGCAGCAGTAACCACTTTGCACCACTGCACCTGGCAGTGGCACCACCTTTAGGTTTGTGCTGTTACAGAGCTAGCCTATCCATCAACTAGCATTGAACTCCTAGAAAGGAGGAGAAGAAATTGCTGCCATGCACTGACAGGAGGGACATTTTTTAGGGGGGAAAAAAATGTTTTTAAGCGTATAAGCTGTCATAGCACTTGTAAATGAAACTACATAGCACATGTAAATGAACGTGAAACCTTAATCAACAGAAGTAAAACAAAAAATAAACATAAGAATGTCAACAAACCTCATGTAAGGTTAAACAAAAGAGGAAAGCACGTGGATGAAATTCGAAATGTGATTATAACTGAAAACAGCTGAAAGAGTAAAATAATGATAATCAAGGTATTGCTGAATTGTGTACTCAGGGGAAAGAAACAATTACATGGGAACTTGGTGTAGCTTAAAGAATAGGTAGATGACCTGGAAAAACAGGTATATGACATAGTGTAGGAGAAGTGAGTCCACCATTCAAATGAATGAGACTGCCATTGATGCTTATCTCATTTCTGCCTGCTAATGGGTGACAAAAGAGCATGCATAGCAACGATGATGGGTGGCTGATGGGACTGGTTCTGGTCAGTGAGGAACACATTCAGTCCCTGAGACATGCTCTTAGGCTGCAGTCCTATACACACTTACCTGGAAGTCCCAATAAACATTCTCAGTAAGACATTCTTAGGTTTGTGCTGTTAAACTGATTCTTTCTCCTATGATTCGTGTATCCAATTGGATGCATAGTCTTCTTCCAAGGCTCGGATATCTTTCTGCTCTTTTCACTCTCCTTGGTGCTGATGTACAGGAAAGCTGCTGTGCGTTCTAGACATGCATTAAAACAGAGGGCAGACAAGCATGGTTTGCACAGATCATCATTAAAGAAAAAGAGTTAAAATATTGGCTGAAACACTCAGAAGCCCCAAGGCTTTGGAAATGTCATTGCCCGAAAGCTTGTTCTTTCTTGATACGACGCTGGCATCAGGCTATGCTTGTCAGCTATTCTGTAATTTGCAGAGACGGGGATAAAAAGAAATTAAGACCAAAGGAAAATTAATGCTGATTTTTCTTTTTATCTTGAGTTTGTACAACAGATGCTTTCTGAACACAGTGTCATGCTAACTGAATGCAATTTCTCTCTGGATAAAATAGGGCTGATGGCTCCAGCAAATGGACGGCTGAATCCTTTCAAGTCATTTTCCTTCATCACAGCAGATGAAATAAAGTTTGGTCTGTGCAGCATGAAATACCTGGAATGAGATAAAAGCTGCCTCTGTTCTAAACTGCTCTGCTTAGTAGGATCCCCGTTACCAGGATTTCTGGCAAGGAGAGATTCCTGGGGGAAGGGGGGGGCTGGAGATGACAGTTCATGATGCTTGGAAGAACAGCAAATCCACAAGTTATCCTGGAAATGTGAGCAAGATCACAAGCCTGGACAGCCACACACCAACATTTTGCAATCTGTCTGATTTATGACACAAAGTCAACATACATTCCAGTAGATTTTAAAAACAAAAAACATGTCACAGTGCATGTTTGGCTAAATACGTATGTGTCGGTATTTTTCTAAAACAGTAGTTCTCACACATTTAGCACCCAGACCCGCCTGAAATTGGGTGACAAAATATTTCAAAATATTGAAATGAATGGGGGCCCACCTGAAATTGGCTGACGACCCACCTAGTGGGTCCCAACCCAAACACTATTCTAGAAGATTGGAAAAGCAGTGCTAACAAATCACACTACAACAACATTTACAAATCTGGCAAAACAGGGACGGCGTGAAATTGCAAGCCCCCACTCCTGCCAATGAACTTATAGGTATTTCCAATGAACTTATAATGTTCAAATCCCCCCACAGCCACCTGGGTGACCTTGGGCCAGTCACTTTCTCTTAGCCTCACCTACCTCACAGGGCTGTTGTGAGGAAAAAAAGAAGAGGAGCAGCTGTGTATACCACCCTGAGCTTTTTGGAGAAAGGGCGGTATAAAAATGTGATAAATAAATTTCCCACTTGTCAGTAATTCAGCAAGAATGTTGTGCACAGTTGCAGTAAATGTTTCATGAAGTCAGGCTGGTGAAATGCAAAGCTGGCAGAAAGTCAGTGTATAAAAGACACCACTGAATTTGCTGTTGATCTGGACCAAGCTGCATGCTTGAAGTTTTCAAATTTTGAGATGTGCAATGGAATTTTTCTTTGAAGTTGAACTTCTTGGGCCTCCAGTTGACCACGGTGATTGTCCATATGCCAAGATCCAAGACCCAGTGCCAAACTGAGCTATCAGGACTGACATCATACAGATTAGGTTGGTACGGGCTAAGTCTTGAAGGTTGTATTTTTAAGGGCACAATCCTAACCAGGTCTACTCCGAAGTAAGTCCTATTTTGTTCAGTGGGGCTTATTCTCAGGAAAGTGTGGTTAGGATTGCAGCCTTAATTGTTTAAATTGTCTTCCCCCCCCACCCCAGGAATGTTGCTCCTCCATCCTTGAAACATCAACCTGAAGACCAAAGCTGCTAGGATTTTATTGGCTGGGGATGTTTTATCTGCTTAATTTCTCCATGCTGGACTTCTGTGAAAACACAGAAGGAATATCAGTAGAAAATCAGTCTGGTTTCCAGAGTTTTCAGGGAGCCTCATCAGCGCATGTATTCAGTGCTGAGGGCTGTTTTTCACTGCAGGATTTTACAACAACCACAATCGCCCATTATCTAGCAGTCGGCATAGCTCCTAGTGCGCTTCCAACTAGCACTGATGTCTAAATATCAGCTGAAAAGTAGTTCCAAACCCATCCACAATGTGCTGAATCTTTCAGAACAAAGAGTTTCCTTGGGACTTTCTCTGGCTTGATAAGAAAGTAAAAAGGAGTAAACCGAGTGACCCTGCTGCAGTTCAGAATTTAACAATAGTTGCTATGAAAGGCTCTCTCTTTCATATGTAATTACCATCAGACCACATTCTGACATCATCATCATCATCATCATCATCATCAATATTGCACTTTTCCACAAGGTATTTGAGCAACCCATACTGAAGATCTGGCCTGAATTTTTTTTCCTGGCACCACCTCCATTTTTTTCACAGCTGCTTACGGTCACATAATTTCTGCAGCTCCACTCTTGTCATCGTCTTTGTCCTTACTGGGTAATTCCAGCCAGTCCGGGACCACGGAACGAATCAGATGATGTTACAATGCTATGTAGCAGCATCCCTAAGGCCAACAAAGCAGCAGTGTCCTCAGTCAAGGTGGGAATTGCATGCCTGTACTGCTGGGTTAACCAGGCATTAGGTCCTGTCTTTTTTGTATCATGATGCCTCAACTTCATTGCCTAACATCGTAGCACATGGCAAGACAAGAGACATCAAGCTGTCTTTTGCTGTGTGGGGTCACATTCCCTTTCCTCGTGGCTGGGACATCCATGAGCCCAGTGAAAGCGGGAACCTCAGACAGCAGACTGGTGAGGGGGGCACCGATCACCTGCTTGCGTCCACTGCCACTCCTAGATTGGAAAAGGAGGACGGGAACAAAGAGGAAGAGGAAATATGGAGAAGAGGAGACTGCTGAGTTACAACATTGCTGAGTGGGAGAAGTAGAGGCTGGCACACCATTGGGTAAAGGGGGGCAGCATGTTGCATGCCACCTCCCATGTAAGGAGGTCTTGGGGCAGCCCTGTCTGTGCAGCAGCACTGTGTGGTGAGGGCCAGCAATTAATCCATAACACAACAGCATGAGAAAGCACAGAGTATTATCCAATCATCTTATTGACAATACAGAAATGCTTCTTCTTCTTCTTCTTCTTTTTTTTTTTTTTTTTTTTGTCCTGGCACAATACACTGCAAAAGTAGAGAACAAAATTAGCACAACACCAGAAGAGAGGGAAGCTGCCTATTGCCTTTGGCAGTGTAGGATTAGGTCCTTTCCACCCACAGTGACATCACACAATTTCTTCCTGGCTTTCCCCCTCATGGTTGGCAACCTTCAGTCTCGAAAGACTATGGTATAAGCCTACAGCACCTGGTATTCCCAAACGGTCTCCCATCCAAGTACTAACCAGGCCTGACCCTGCTTAGCTTCCAAGATCAGACAAGATCAGGCATGTGCAGGGTAACAGTTGCAATCCACAAGCTTTGGCAAATAGGTGGCTCCATTTTAGCTCAGTTCTTACAGGCTTCTTTGGACACTGCTCAATCACCACTATGGATTCATGGCAGTTTGATCAAGCACAAATTCAAAGTGTAATATTTAAATTGTAAGCTCACACATGTCTATTGTCAACATTTGAGATGAACCATCAGCCCTCGGTGTTACGAGTGCCAAATCTCAAACCACAATTTTTTTTTTAATTTGATGACAATAACCATTGATACAGTTATACCTTCAGGACAGAAAAGCATAATAATGTTTATATGCCCCTTGAAGTATTTTGTGCACCTCTGTCTTTTCTATAGTATCTATTTTATAGCACCACCCAAAGCCTAGGAATTTGGTATAAACCTGTGACGTTTGTTTATACTTTTAGATCTGCAATAGAATCCAAGTATATGATAGTGACACACTGACAAGCTTTATTTTTGAACTGCATGGATTTGATTATGTTACATGTTTCAAGGTCTCAGGGATCTCCAACAAGATTCACAGTGCAAGCTTATGCATATCTACTTGGAAGTAAGACTCATTGAATTCAATGGGACTTACACCAAAGACTGCTTGGGATTGCAACCTCAGTGGAAGACACAGTGGTAGCCTATGCATGCATTGAGGCCACTGGGGCTTACTCCCAGGTAAATGTGTATAGGAGTGCAGCCTAACTGGGTGTATGTGCTTTTCAAATTCTGCAAACATGTTACTTGCATGTATATGAATATGAAACTACTACTTATTATTATTATTATTATTCTGCTTTTCAACACAAAGTTCACAAAGCAGTTTACAGAGAAAAATCAAATATCTAATGGCTCCCTGTCCCAAGAGGGCTCACAATCTAAAAAGATGCAAAAGAGCACTTACCTTATTTACCTCCATTTACCATTTTCTTTAAGACTCGTATGTTTTCTTTTCCTTAGGCTATAGTGCTGTTGCCTTGTTATGCTCTCGAGAAGACGAATCGTGGGAAGATGTTCTCTCTCTTTAATTAGAGTACAGTTCATGTTTGGTTCCTTTTTGAGGAACTAGTTCTTACCATAGCATCTGGAAAGCTTGCCAGGTTTCTCCAGGCTGTCAGCAAGGTTCGCATTTCTCTCCGGAACTGTGATCAAATGGGGAGATGCTTGCTATTTAAATAGAGGCAATTTGGTCCCACCAGATCAATGAGGAGTTTCCTGTCCTATGGTATCTAGCAATCTCTCCTGCCATATCATGGAAGTCCAGCTGTTGCAAAGCATCCCCAGTGAAGCTGTGTCATTTAGGCTTGGATGTTGAATTGGTCTTATCATGTGAGAAGCAACACGTGAAGCAGATTTTAATGTTTCATCTCAGCTGAATTATACTCTTTCTTAAACAGGCCCTTTAAACAGTGCAACTTCGGTGTAATAGTGTAACAATTCAAGTCTACTCAGAAGTAAGCTCCATTGTGTTCAAAGGGGCTTAGGGCCACATCCTATCCAACTTTCCAGCACCGATTCAGCTGCAATGCTTCCCCAAGGTAAAGAAACAAATATTACCTTGAGGAGGCCTCTGTGACTGCCTCCCCCCCACTGTAGGATGTAATACATGCCCCATTGGCACAGGTGCATCCGTGCTGGAAAGTTGGATAGGATTGGGCCCTTAGTTCCAGGAAAGTGTGTACAGGATTGCAACCTAAGCAGATTCAATTATTTCATTGAACAGGTTTTTGCAACAGCAATCCCCAATCTTTTTATGATCCATATTAAAAAGCAAGAGCCCTGCAAGTAAAGCATCCACTGCCAATTCAGTCAGGAATGAACAGTTCCTCAACCCACATCCCCTTGCACTTCGGTGGTGAGAAGGAATATGGGAGATAAATAAATTGGGATTTTCGAATAGTATCTAGGCCCTGTACACCTGGCAACGACTCAAGCATCTGCTTTTAAGTTCTTGCTCAGTTATGAATAAAGCTAGATCTCATCAGTTAGTCAGGAAAGATATTGGGGGGCGGGGAAGATGGAAAGCTCTGCTCTTGCACAGTTTTCATTCACTTCAGCAGAACGTGTATCTAGATTGTACTCAAAGCAAGGTAGGGGACAGCAGAAGGCTGAAGGGAGCACTGCAGAGGCAGAGCATTCAAAATAGGAAAGCCAAATGATCTCAACAGCCTCTAGCTTGTTTCTCCCCCACTCTTTTCTTTGCATATAATCCAGCTCTTTAACCGTGAGGAGCAGTAATTCTTACATTCTCTTGTCTCTAGCAGAATATAATTTACTTTCTGGGGTTCCTTTTGGCTGTCAAGGAAGTCCACTGCAGCTGGATATTTTAACAGGGCCCAATATTAAATTGGGAAACAAAAAATAATACAGTGTCTGTTTGTTGATTAAGGGCCCAACCCTATCCAATTTTCCAGTGCCGGTGCAACTGTACTAATGGGGCATGCACTGCATCTTGTAGTGGGGCAGCAGTCACAGAGGCATCCTTAAGGTATGGGAACATTTGTTCCCTTACCATGGGGCTGCATTGTGGTTGCACTGGGTCTGGAAAATTGGATAGGTTTGGGCCCTAAGGGCCCAATCCTACCCAACTTTCCAGGGCCAATGCAGCCACAGTGCAGCTCCACATGTCCTATTGGTACAGCTGCTTCAGTGCTGGAAAGTTGGATTGAGGCTTAAGAAGGTTAATATAGTGAAGCTGTTTGCACTGACAATACAGGCGCTGGGGCCAGGACCACAGGATGCCAACCCCCTCCCGCTGAGTGCTGCTCCCATCTGGGGCCCTGCAAACACTTCAGAGATCACCGGAAGGCCTTTAAACCCCACTTTCGGTTTTTGGCCAAAAACTGGAAGTGAGTCTTTAAGGCCTTCTGGAGGCCTCCAAAAACCTCCGGACAGGAGCGGGGGTGGGGGGGTGAGGTAATGCTGCCCTTGGAGGCATGGCACCCTGGGAAATTTGTCCCCCTTGCCCCCCAGGAGCACCTCTGGCTGTTTCTGGCATGGAACTTGGTGGTGGACATGTTTTCAGAATTTTATATTTCAACCTTACTATGCAACGATACTGCACTGCATGTGATAGTTTACAAGGAAAGGTATTCAGTATCTGACAGCTGTGGGCTGTTAACACAAAACTGTTTTTTTTTTCTTTTTAGAATGAGGACTTATAAGAGTTTGAAGTACCCAAATCAAAAGCATTAGATCTAAGGCATTCAAATGTTGAAATAAAGTTTCACATTCAAATATGAATTTAAAATGTGCATTTCTCTTGCTGGGATGGTGACACTGAAATTGGCAGCATATTGTGCTTCAGTTCTATATGCACACTCCCTGATCTTGGTAAAATTAGATCCACACCAAAGCAAGCTTGCTCAACAGAGAATTGCACAAGATTCGTAGCCTAACTCAACAGCCAGGGCTAAATGCACAAACTGTCTCTCTCTCTAAAAATCAAATCAAATCTCACCAATCAGTTGCTTGGGAGAAAGATCAGGGAAAGGGATGAATTGCTGGTGCTCTGCCGGCTTCTGTGCATGGGGTTGCTCTGCGCTGGGTCCCTTCGGTTATGCAAGGCAAGGATAGGAAGATAGCCACACCTTATTGGTGTTTGGCATTCATGGGGTAAAGCTTCACTGGCCATTGCTCAGTGGTTCTCAACTGCTGACTCAGAGTACCATAGTATCTGATCTCACCCACCAGTTGCTCAGTCACGAGTTTTGCTGGTTGCCTTTGTACTCAAGTAGGAATTTTTTTGCAGTCCAACTGATTAGCTTTGTTGGCATTTTTTTTGTACCAAACTCAGACTGTTTTTCCTTGGGTTAGTGGTCCCTTTTGGAAGGTTTTGTGCAGGGCAAGGACTAGGAGTAGTGATTTTGATGTGCACCCATAGGTATGCAAGTGTTAGTGGCTGAGAGCCCAATCCTGAGCTCTGTGCACCGGCTTACTGTTACAAGCCCAAACACCGGATGAGTGCCTGTGCTAGCTTGGGCTAGAGCCAGAAGGGCACCTGGCCTCCGCTGCTCGGCGGTTGCATGGACCACCAAGCAGTGGAGTGGAAAGCAGGGGCGTGGGGAGAGGAGGTGTTCCGGGAAGGGGGGAGGTGGGCAAAGGGTGGGGACAGGGTGGGGACGAAGTGTGAAGGGAAGGCGGGGGCAGAGAAAAGGAGTAGGGAGGGACGGAGGCAGGACCAAAGCCTCCGTGTTGGGCTCACCGCCCAACACAAAGGGTTTTACCTCAACGCCAACCTTTTGGTCAGCGGTGAATTGAGTAGCCCCATTGCGGGGCTCCTCCCTTTACCTGGGGGAAGGGGACGAAAGTTCCCTTCTCCCAACGTGCCACTGGCGGCTGTGTGGGGCATGCAGGATGTGGCGGCAGCCATTTTTGATGCCGCCGCAGCTGCGCGCCCCAGGCAACTCAGGACTGGGCTCTGAGCCAGCACTGATCCCTAGAGGTTGCCTGGCTTAGGGAGGCTGGTTGGCAAGCCCTCTTGATTGGATTGTAAAGGCAACCTCAAGGGCTTTCCAGCTTGCGGAGGCTATGCAGCTTCCTTGACCCTTCAGGGTTAGTGTGAAGAAGCCAGAATTGTAAATTGATAGGTCACAGTTTTCCATGGGGGTGGAAATGTCTGAAAGGGTAATAGATGGTAGCTTACTGTCTCCTCTAGGTTAGATGTTCACACTGCAAGGGGGAGGCTTGGCCCACTGCAGGTTTTAAAAAGTTTCTGATTGGCTTTAATATAGTGGCCCAATGCATATTCCAAGCAATTTGTCTCTCATGCTTTTTGGGGGTGGGGTGGGGTGGGTTGATTTATAAATGCCAAGGGATGTGGCTATAATAGTGATTGGGCAGCAGTGCTCCCCCAGTAGCAACTTGTTTAACCCTTGATGCACATAGCCTAACCTGCCCTGTCAGTTTTAGGAACCACCAAAAATGGGGTCACAACCCACTGGTGGGTCCTGCACCCACAGTTCGAGAACTGCTGTTCTATTCCTGTGCAAAGCAGCTGATGTGGAAATTTTGACTTTGATAAAAGGGTAAGCTTTGCCTGCTCTGCATGTGTGTTGATAGCCAGTGTATGTGAGCTCTTTTTGAATCTTTTAACAAAATTGTTTGCTGCAGTAAAAGAAAGGAGTACTGTAAAGCTCGATGTAAGAAATTATTATACATTGTTTTATGTATCTTTTTATAAAAAGTTACAGTTAGCAAGCATATGACACATAGAAATGGATAGGAACAGCAGTAATTATGAATGCATGCTTTTTACAATGTGTCTCATCAAAGGGATTTTGTTGTTGTTGCCAACTCAAATATTCAGCAAAGTACATGCAGATTCATTTCTTGGGGTCTGATTCAGTCGTATTGTTAGATGGACATCCAACAAACATTTCTACTGCATTGATTATAAATGGCTAAATACCTGATTTATTCATTTATTCCTGAAACTGGGTAATCTTTCCTTTGTAACAAAACATTAAAAAAATAAATATAAAGAAAGAAAAAAAACTGACAATAATAAATGATAGGATTGATAGTCATGAGTCTTATTGCCATCCATTAATTTTACTCATTGCTGACGATTTTTTTTTCTCATGAAATTGGAACAGCTGGTCATAGTCCAAGAACATCTCTAGCTTGTAGTTCCAGGATCCACATTTTCACAAGTCACTGTAGCATATTCAAAATCACCCAGGAGCGCACTATTCTCAAGCAGTCTACATAATGAAAACAATGTACATACAACAAATTCAATGTAAATAATTTTTTTTCAACATGCCACATTTACAAGTAGGTAAGAATATTCAGTGTATATCTTGGATTAAACAAAAAAAAATGTAATAATCCTATACACTTATTTGAAAATATGCTCTACAGATATCTATAGGACTTCACCTGGTTCATACATGGTCCTGACCTGCACACTGTATCCCTCAGGGTTGGCTTATCCCTTAGGCTGTGCACAGAATATTTATATGAAATAAAGCCTACCATTCTACCTAGGCAATCAATCTATGTTTGGGGTTTATATATGGCTGGATTATGTGGACAATGTACCTGCAGTGTACATAAACGTACTTATGTAAGCCTTGATTCATAGAAAATGTTTGACATACTATAGGAGGTCTAAGGCTTATTGCACATTGCAGAAGTGGGCTATCTGGGTACTGATCCATATTTGTAAGTGATTGCACTGATAACTTGGATGTAAGGTGAAAAATCATAGCATAGCTATTCACATGAATGCCCCATAGTTCAGTGATGAACAACTAAGGCTGCAATCCTAACCACACTTTCTTGAGAATAAGTTCCATTGAACAAAATAGGACTTACTTCTGAGTAGACTTGGTTAGGATTGTGCCCCAGCTCAACCTTAAGACCTACCTCTCAAGTGAAAAAGGGCCCTTGCGCCAAAATAATGTTGCAAGCCATAGTGTGGCACCAGTGTACAAAGGCAATATGCTTCAGTGCGTGCAACTGCAGTTGAAGACAGTACAGCTGCAATGGTGCAAATGTTCTTTGCTGGGTCATATGAATGGGGGGGGTTTAAGATTGAAGAGTGGCTACATTAAGCACAATCTTGCCCATATCAATTAGAGTTGTAATCCAATTCAATGTGCAGGGGGAGAGCATGATGTCACCCCAGCAACATGTCTTTTCTAGTGATTGCTGCTGGTGTCTCTTCTGCACCCCCCCTTTTTTTTTTTAAAGATTATCAACCCTTTGGGGACAGGAAATCACTTATGGATTTATTTTGCTATGTGAAATATTTTTGTTGAATAGTGGTATATAAGTGTGAATAACTACAGAACATTAAATCTGACTCAAGAACATGAATCCTTAGAATCAAAGCTTATAGACTGAAGAAACTGCAAGAGCACACTCAATTCAATTTGAAGGAAAGCATGGGGGCAAGCATTAGACTGCACAGAGCATCACAGGACTAAGCTGCAAAATTTAAGTCTAAGATATTTTTTAGACACGTCTAATTTTTTTCAGGTTTCCACTACAAGCATATTTCAAACCAAGGGGCAATGAATCTGAACTCAGCCAAATTGTAAAATACTCAATTGTTGAAAAAACACTTAAAACAATACCTTGTTGAAGTAAAGAAAAAAAAAATTTGGAATTGTTAGGTATGAATAAAATGAGAGGAAGACATTGAGAGTGTACTCTCACTCCTCACCCCAGCCCAAAACCATCCTGAGAGCTGGTCAAATAATTTTGTTCTCACAATGTCCATGTCTGTATAAATTATCTTCTGAAGATAAAAGATAACTGGATGAAGCTGGTATGTATATCTCACCATCTGACAAAATAACCATATTTAAACAATACTTTCTATATACTACACTGACAACACGTACACCAGGTCAAACTTAATGACCTGCAGTGCAATCCTGCACTTTTAAAAATTTATAATAAAAATAAATTACAAAGTAAATAAAATAAAAAGTAATTAAACTCCCTGCTGAGTTTGGAACTTCTCCCAAGGAAATGCGCAGAGAAAGGAAGCCTTGCAGAGCATCTAAACTCTGCGTCAGCCTGGGTAGCAGACACTGTACCAGCCGAAGCTTTTGCAAATGTGCTGTAAAGCAGGTTTGCGGCACCTGGACAGTAGGTTGCACTGGCAGGGAGATCAGAGCTGCCCCGCCGATGCCACATTCCAAGCGCAAGTAAGGCGCCAAGCAGCACATGGGCATGGGGAGAGTGTTGGGGAGGAAGGTGGGGGCATTTATGGGTGGGGGAGGGAGGCAGATAGGGTAGCAGAGGCCACTGTATTCTACAACCCCTCCTGGGCCTCCCTCATTACACTGGCTTTCTGGATGTGTGCCAGCTATATAGGTGGTGCGGTTTCAAGAAGCCCCATAGTGCAGGCAGTGGCATTATACAGGGTAAGGGGGAAAATGGTCCCTTACCCAGAGGTGATCTCCAACCACCTCCTAATCTGCACTGGATACAGCACACGCCATGCAGCCTGGCTGTGCCAGCACAGGTGAGGATTGGGCTGCCATTGTTTATTCTAGGGTTCTGGCTCCTCCATTTCGCTATTAAAGAAAACTCAGGGTACACAACAATGACCTGTAAGTGAAATTTTCCCAAACGCAAGGGGGGAAAAGCATTTCCGGAACTTCATGTGTGCATTGCAATCATGTGCCAGTAATATTTTTGTATACAGATCAAAAAATAGTATCTATTTTTTGATGATAGCAGAATTAAGGGGGAAAACATCTTTTCAAACCTTTTGGGTCATTAGCAAAGTGACAATGCACAGCTATGTAAATAGAACAAGGAGAATTCAATTCCTACAAACTAAACTGTAGGTTGTGTGTGTTTCTGCTATCATAAATTCAGCAAGGTAACAATGCCTTCATAGCCTAATGTGACTAAGCATTTAAGTGGTAAAAAACAAACAGCCTGATCCACAGCTGTTGGAAGCAGAGGGAGACCTGGTACCAATGCTGCTTTCACAGCAGACACAAAACACTTTGCATGCTTCCCAGCTGAGAGTGAGAATGTATCCCCTGGCACTTTACTCATAGTTGGTTAGTCAAGGTAGATGTCAGCATTTTAGATGAAGTGGGACGTCTGCTGTGTATCCAATAACTAGGGGCCATCAATTTAACACTCTCAAAAACAATAGGGAAAGAACAATTCAGGGCATTTGTGCTGTCCATAGATCTCACTACAGCTTCACCAGGACATTCTCTGAGATGACTAGACAGCCAATGTGGTTAAACGCATAAAGGGCTGGGCTAAAACATGGGAGGCTCTGCTTTAAACCACCAGTCATCCATGCAGATTGCTTCCTGGCCTTGTGCGTGTCATTCCCACCCTCAGCAACCTATAAGGCTGTTGCAGTGCTCAAAATCATTAAGCTTCTCTACACCTCCTTGGACTCTCTGAATGAAGACTGGGGAAAAGCTACCTAGCTAGCTTTTCAGGGCTCCCTGTACTCATACAGTGGTTCAGGCTGAAAGTTCTTACACACTGAAACATTACACCTCATTTTCTTAAAGAAAAGTAAATGGTCGTGCCAAGCATCTGTTTAAAATTCAAGCTTCAAATGCAGATTATGTTTAGCAAGATGTTATAGTGCAACTGAGGGCTTTTATAGTTTATGCATTGTTTATGTTACAGCAGTCCCCTGCCTATAATCTGACATTTGTCGAATGCTCAAAGCTCAGTTGATCTGCAAAGATGCGATCTAGCACCATTTAAAAAAAAAAAAGATAACAAAGCAACACACATACACACATAAACATACACACAAAAAGCAAATGATAAACAGTTACCAGACTTTTTCAAAGAAAATGAATGAATCAGGCCCGGCCCAAGCTGAGAAAGATGGCACATGAAGTGGTGCCCACATTTCTGCCCCCCTTTTAAGGTATGCTCGCACATACCTTGACCCTCCCCACCTCCACCAGCTCCTCTTCTGCCTTTCCTGCCCAGCCACTTTCTGAAATCCTCTTCTACTTTCAGTATGCTTGCCCAGCCTGAAGGAAGAAGCGCAGTGGAGGATCACAGGCACAGCAACCCCTTGCTTTCTCTTCCAAATCCGCCTCTTGCAGCAATGGCCTTTGAGGAAGAGAAGGGTCCTCTTCCCACTGATCCCCTTCTCACTAGCTCTCAGAGGATTGGAACATAAGGTGAAGTACTGGGCAGGTGGTAGGCTGGGTGACGTGGCTGCGTAGGCATAGAATGTGAAGCACCCCACTAATGTGCTGCCTCCTCCAGCCTGCCACTCAGAGGCGTCCCTACCACGTATCACACCTGAGGTGATGCGGCTTACCTGGAGCTTGGCATTCTGGAAGTTCTGGTGTGACGAAATGATGTAATTACGTCACCCCTGACCTTCTGGACTCTTGCATTTATTTAAATGATCACTTCAGGGATCTTCAGGCCCACTCACCACTTGCTCTTGCTGGTGAGGGGCAAAAACACAATAGATGGCGAGAGGTGTGGTAGCTGAGCCCAAAGCAGCCCAAATATCACCGGAGGCTTGGGTGGTGTGATGATGCACCCACTCCAGCCTCACACCTGGGGCAGCACACACACATCCCCCACTCCAACCCCACTGCCGCCACTCAAAGCAGCCACTCCATTCGGTCTCATGATGGGCCGGCCCTGAATGGAATGAAAGTGATGGTGAACTGGGAGGTATATATTTGTTCACTTACCTTCAGTTTGTCTTTTACACCCTAGTTGTGTTGTACTCAGACTCATGTTTGCTTAGAGACCCAATGAGGCAGAACCTGGAATGTTATGGCTATTTCATTCAACATAATAATGTTTGCATAGAAAAAAAGAAATATATGCATACACTTTCTTAATCAGAGTATACCTTAAGTACCTGATCAACTTGATCCAAGACATATAACTTTGGCATGCAAAATAGACAAAAGAAACGTTCTTGTCAAGGTCACCAACCAACCCTCAAAGCGCCCCACCAACACACTCCATTTCAAGCCACTGGAGCTGACATTGACAGAGTCCTTTGAGGGTCCAGGCTACGCAGTGGCTTATATGTATAAAATGAAAAATGTGGGGCTCATGAACGGAACACTAAAACACAGTGGAGAAATAAAGCATGCATGTGAAACAGAAATTCATCAAAAATGGTTCTGGCTTCTTCCAAATAAGTTGTACATAACTATTGTTCTTTTTGTGTTGACTTGCAAATTTTTAATCATTCTTATTTACAAGCATTCAAGGTGCAATACACAGTAAAAGAGTCTCTGTGTTTTAGTGAAAATAAAAATCATGCCAGACTTCGTCAGATATGAAAGACTTTTCTCCACTACATTGTTTTTTTTTAATAAGCAAATCTAAAAGAGTATCAAGCTAAAGCAAGAAAAAATTATCTTCTGATCTAAATGGCAAACAAATAAGACAAGCAGTGATAGCATGGTATCTGAACAGAGATGGTGTTGTAATACTTTGAAAATATTGCCATTTGCTATATTTTAAAAAAATAATATTTTACAGGAAAAGGGGAGGGTTTTTCTTACATTGACCTGACCTTCACCGAACTATGCAGGTATCTGTGGTTTGAGGATGAAAGCAGGGCTACTTTTCAGCTATGTTGAAACTACAGGCATACTGATTTGGCAAAGAAAGCACATAACTAGCTTTTATTTTTTTAAAATGTCTTTGGTATGGTCAAATGATATGGTAACTGCCCTTTCTTATATTTTCTATTTGGATATGATTAAAACAATAAGAAGAAAGCAATTTCTTTTAATGAAGAACTGCAGGGGGAGAGACAGGAATGGAGGACCAACCTAGATGCAGCACAGAAGATTGATGATCAGCATTGCCTGCTGTATTTTTTTTTCCAGTAATTAGCAGCCCTAGGCAGCTTTTCTGAAAACTGAGCAAGTGATCCCTTGAAGAGGGTAATTCCCCCCCCCTTCTTCATCCCCCCTCCAGCTGCCTTTAGCTCTAGGGGAGAGGAAAAAAAAAAACACAATTTGCTCTGTATTTTCTACAGCTAATCGTAACCTCAGTGTGTGGAGGGACAACTTACGGCACAAGCCTATGCATGTTTACTCAGAAGTATGTCCCATTGTATTTTCTCAGGAAAGTGTGTATATGTTTGCTACCTTAGATCAAAGGCTCATACAAGTGCCTTTAAATGCCGTTTTCCAGAGGACAATTTCCTCAATTTTCAGCTCAGCTGTCAGAGGCTGATAATTTTTTTTTTAAAACAAATCTCATAATAATGAATCTCCCATGTCATATTTGGTTGGGTCCGAAAAGAAAGAGAAAAAGAAGTGAAACGAGATTTTACAAAGCCCAATTCACACAACATATTTTGATCTGACTTCCTGTGAAGGGAGTGCCATGCAAAGCTATTGTGAGCATGAATGAGAACTGCTAGAAATAGAACTGAGGAATAGAAACTGACGTTTTCAGAAAGCATAGTTTTGGATTCTTAGCAAAGAGCCTCCATGCCTTTTGCTGCTTCCATGCTGCGTTTGCATGGGGACCCATTGGTGGCAATCATTGTGCATAAGTTCTACATAAGCTGTGTGAGTGGATGCTAGACAGAGGAAGAAAATAATGGCCAGAACTCTAAATGGAAAGAGGAATTAGAGGAAAAATAAAGCAAGAGGGAATATTTGGGTTGGAATCAAGTCTTCACAAAATAGTCTTCATCAAAAATCTATTGATACTGACCGCTGGACAGCTTTATCATGTCTGGACAGCCTGTGACTCGTGGTCGGTACTTCTTCGATTTCATCGATCTCGCACGCATCCACCGCGTCTTGTGAATAGCTGTGTTTCATCACGAGGATATTTCTTCTGTTCATGGGTTGGATGTGGGGCTTTACAGGCTGGGGTTGAATTTCTGTCAAGATAGGCGTATCTCTTGTGCTGAGGTTACTACGGCTGCCTTTAGTGCTAGATAACTGTGATCCACAGTGGTGGTCATGAATGCATTTTGAAGATGATCTCCGCAGTTTATGATAGTTTTCAAAGTCATCTGCAACATCTGCAAGGTCCGCTGTAGCCCCTGTTCCTCTAAGAGTGCATAACTCATAGTGAGGAGGTTCAAACACCTCCTGGAATACTGTTTGATCAAAGTCTGCTTTCCTCTGGACAAATTTTTTACGGGGCTGTTTGATTTGTACTACGACAGAGATTATGAGAAGGAGGACCACAATACAAGAGGTGACCCCAATTATTGTCCCACTGGTATTGGTAAGCTGGTCCAATATGTTGGCTTTTCGCTTTTCTGTGTAGGGGAGGGAGAAGATAATACAGAATTAATATCCTTTTTTAAAAAAGTAGCCACAATTTTTTTGTTTTCTATGTAAATAGAGATAAGAAACTGCAAAAAAGGCTATACTTCTAAATGTGATATGTATAGAAACTCTAACTTGATAATTTTTTTGCACAGTAAGCAATGTTTCACAATGTCAAATTCCTTCATACAATCACAAGGTCCCAAAACTAGCCAACTTTTTATCACTGAAGTACAGTAGCTGTAATGCAGCCTTGAACAAACATTCCCTTGCCTTGAGAAGTCCTCTGTGACTGCCCCCCACCACAGCGGCATACACCCTAATGGATGGCTGTATCCACCCTAGTAGGTTTGATAAGATTGGGCCCTTGAAAACAATTTCCAGTTTCCTGTTCTATCACCTAGTTCATACTAACTTCTCTTCATAAGAATACATAGACATCAAAAGGACGAATTTGACTGTGTAATCTGGCCTTTAGCAGTCTGGTCAGAGCTACAGCTTCTACAAATTCCTGTAGGTAATGCTATCCAGCAAAAAATCCTCGAAGGCATGACAACAATGATCTCCTTGGCCATGATTCTTCCTATGGTAAGGTTCCTTAGGTGAGATAGCTATGCTTTCAACATTGTGAACTCTCAGATGGTACTCTGGATCTCACTTTGGCAGATTCATTTGACCCTCCTCTTACTCACAGGAACAGTTTAGGCACAGAATATTCTGGCATGATTGCTATTTATAATCATGATATTTATTTCATGTCACATATTTACACCTTGCCTCATCAAAGAGGCATTTGGTCTGGCCATCTACAAATCACTCCACCCCTCAAAGGCTGAATCGAAACCCCTCTCATATTTTCAAGATGACTTTCAGCAAATTTTTTAAAGATGATTTCATCTAGCCATTACCTCACATTATGAAACCGCCTGAACCTGTCCCATATGTGATCCTCACTAAGGGGAAAAAAAGGAAGTACAAGTGCAGCCTATTTATCCATAGATTTTTTTATCTGCAGATTTGTCTCAATTCGAATGGGGTGGGGGAACTGAAAGTCACACACACGTTTGCCCTGCACTGGCCTCTGCTCCAGGCAGCCCAAAACACTGCAAAAAGGCTCTGCCTTGCACAGGCAGGGAAATAGCCCTGGAGCCCTGGAAGAGGTTCCCCTTGTGAAGGAAGAGTAACACCCTTGGAGCCCCTGAGCCAGCAAAGAGGCTGAAGAGGGGAAGGGGGGGCAGAAAACCTCTGTAGCCAGAGCACAGGCAGCAAGGGGGAGTGCTCTCTCTCTCTCTCTCTCTCACTCCCACACATACAGGGGCAGGTGCGGTAGCAACAGAGGGGATTGCTTTAAAAAACCCAGGGAGTGTTTGAGAAATCCCCCCCCCCATAGTGCAGGCTCTCTGTGCTCCAGCCTACAGAAACAAAACAGCCCAGCAAGGCTACAATCCTCTCCACACTTTCCTGGGAGTAAGCCCTATTGACTGGAATGGGACTTACTTCTGAGTAGAAACGCATAGGACTGGACTCTTAAAAGCTTAGCATCCCACCTGTGAAAGAAGTGGGACAGCTGGCAACAGTGAGGGCTGAGAACGGCGGAGGGGGGGGGATTGATAACAGCTGCCTTAGTTTCCTTCCATCCAGAAGTGTCAGGCTGCAGCGTATTTGTGTAACTCTATGGGATTTAGCACAATGCAATTTTTGTTAATCACCCCAAGTCACGGAACGGAACTAACATGGATAAATAGGCTCCACCTGTAGTACTTGAAGGACAACAGTTGCAAATCAATATCAACCTGGCCCCTAGTAACTTACGATATCCTACATGTAATGCAAGGACTATGAATGTACATTACATGTACTAAGCAGGGACATGCTTAGGACAAGCTCACATGTGGCAGGTGAGACAGAACCACCCCATCCTGCTTATAGTGCGGAAAGCTGGTGTAAGGAGAGCCTGGTGTAAGGAGAGCCTCCTCAGGTGTAAGGAGAGCCCCCTTGGGTGTATACAGGCAGGATGGCTGTGGTGCTTTTCCATGGACTACAATGGGGTGGTTCTGCCACCTGCCACACCACACGTCCCTGCTACTAAGTACACGTAATTCAAGTACTATGAGTAAGCAGGGTGAAAAGTTACATCTTTAGTTTTGCATCTGGGAAATGCCTCTCCCAGGCCTCCCCTGGACTGATCAGCATTCCCTGCAGCATCACAGTCAATGAGCTAGTGATGGGATCTGAACCAGTTCCTCACAGACTTACATGACTGAAAATTCAATAACTGAACTACCAGTAGCTGATGAGGGTTTAAACAGAAATGCTTCCATACCCTTGAAACTCAGATTCTGACATTAACTATTGATTTGAAAAAGTTGGTTTCAATTTAGCTGACCCAGGGAGAAAAGCAAGGTTTATGATTGCAAATATTCTGCAAATATCATTTCCAGAAAAGGGGTGGGGGAATCCCTATGAGCCATTATTTTGCTTTTTGCAAACATG